>NC_092868.1:17825150-17910580 GCF_032062135.1 Pyxicephalus adspersus
AATAAAATACAAACTTACCTTAATGAGGACTGTGCAAAAGTGCAGTGCATTTTTCAACTGAAAACAATTCAAGCGCATGTAGCGGGTCCGCTATGGCGCACAACTATGAGCTACCCGCGACTGAAGTTCGGTGCAGAACTATGCGCATCAAACAATCGCCTGTTTGGCGCAGAACTATGCACATCAAACAACTGAGTTTTAACAAGACAATCGTGCTGCTTTTTAGCCTTACAAATAATTCAGAGGAAGGAACAGCTTAAAAACAATCACAATTGTCTTTTTCAACTGTGTGTCCTAGGAGATTGGAAAGGGGATCACATAAAAAAAGGGAATCAGACATTCCCTCATGGAAATCATCAGGTTCATGTGTTTCAATAGCAGTAATTGATTCCCAACAATTAGTCTTAACATATTTGTATGAGGGGAACTGCTGCTGTGCATTCCCTATTATTTACAGGTATAAGTTCTATAAACAATGTAGGCGATGACTGGCTGGTCAGTCTTCCTTTATTTTGATGAGATGAACCTACATTTAGTTCATATAGTCATCCAACAATGACCCAACGTTTTAGTCATGCAATCTCTTTAGTGTTCCCCCAAGGCCGTATTTTGTCAGTGCCGCAGGGTAGAAAAGGGTAAAAGGTGGTACACTACAAGCCATACACCATGAACTAGCAACAACAAATAATATGATTTTTGTAATGTGAATAGCAGCACATATTTGGCTTTGGAATTGATTGTAAAAAAAATATCAATTTGGCCCAAATGCAGGGGCAGCACGCAATCTTCATAAGAGTTAATACGTTTTTTCATCAAATGGTAATAGACTTGCTTTGACCAATAGATGTCAGTAGCTCACTGTTAATCTGACCAATTTGTATCAGGCTCTCATCCAGGATTAATTTAAAACTGGACAAATTTCTGAAACGTAATATAGAAAGACTATAACAACAAGAGTTAAAAAATGGATGTAGAAAACAGCGCATTGTAAATTTGTCCAGGTGAAGAACAGTTTATGTTTATATACATACAATAGTCCCTATCATTCACCAAACATTCTCCCTGAGTGAAGAATCACTGCAAATGAAAACACATGGATCCACAGTGAATATTTGGTTAGTGTCAGACTCACCGCTTTATAAATAGACCTAATAAAAAAAAATTCTTGCAGAAAGAGTTCAACATACCAATAAGACCCTATAAACTATAATAGGGGTTTATTTATAAAGCAGTTAATCTGACCTTAACAAACATCACTTCCTGCCATGGAAAAGATATAGATCCACATAGAATGATTGGTGAATGACAGATTCACTGGTTTAAAAAAGTACGCCATAAAACAAAAACAAATGCTTCCAAAAGAAACAAAAATTCACCAAATGGCTTCCTAAAACAAAATCCCACAATGTTTAGTATGGATGGGACAGCAGCTAAAAAAGGGACCACTCAATCAAAAGCTTGCTTGTTGCCCTATCTAAGCCTGCTGTCCATATTTTAAATGTATTGTATTGCTTCATGTTTCAAAAGATTATTGTGAATGATGAATCTGCTCTTCGGTATGCAAGGTAGTCCAAGCTCAAATCAGTAGGATTCCCCTCTAAACTGAGCCTCATCCCTAATAGAGATTAGGAGTGAATACAGTTTCCAAAAAATCTATGATAATAACCAATAATAAACAATAATAAATTGGTTCTGTTTAATATGCAGCTACCCAATCATATTATTTCTCTTTCCACATCTAGAAGGCATGATTTGCTTAACTTGTTTTCTCAAATCGTGCTCAGTGTCATGTTTTTGTCATGAGACATTCTTTTGTTATGCAGATAGCATGTCTTAATGGGCAGGACATGGCTGGAATGCCAGGTATGTGGCATTGCTCAGTCTGTAAAGAGTTAACTGTCCCCATTGCAGAATTGTTAGTGTACTTTAGTGTACTCCTCCCTCTTCTTGCCAGACTGGTTTAACTAGGTGTGAGAAATTAGTCTTAACATATCATTGAAAAACACAGAAAAATGTATGTTTTGGGATCACTGGTAAATCAAACATTAATGCTTGGCTGGTCATTGACAACAGAATTTTTTCTGCTATAACAACAATTATCTAATTAAAATGATCTCTGAAAAATCCTAAAATTTTTATTAGGGTACAAAGTGATTACTGTGCAATATTAAAACAATTTTTTTCATAGCATAGCATTTGATGCGTTTAATGTTAACAGATGTCACAGAATAACTTTCCATCCTATTGACAAACCATTTTGCCAGGGGTAAGGTTCCTGGTTAAACGCCAAATCTTTATCCAGACAGCAATGTCTGTCTCCACAGTTTTCCCCTACGGACACACCCTAGTTCATCCTTATGAGTCTAGTTGCACTGTCCCAGCATTCCGTTGCCCCCAGGACTTAAATATGCAAGAGATGGTGCCTGAGAAGGGGCTAGGCTAAACAGACAACCAGGAAACCTTTGAGGTAGACAGGGGAAGAAAAAAAAGAGGTCCTAACAAGACATTGGTCACCAGAAGACAAATCTAGGGTGCAAGGCAGCAGATTACACACAGAAGATTGGGATCCAGACAAAAAGTCACAGAGTTTGTCAAGAAAAAACATGCCAGAGGTCAAACACAAAGGGTCAGTCAGCCCAGCAGATAAACCAAATCAATCAGAGGGTATGTGGTTGGAAAAGAAAAAGCCAGAGGTCAGCCCAGGAAATCGTTCAGCCAAGCAGATAATCCAAGGTTAGAATTTAGAAGATAATTGGTCAGGCAATAACTAACCAGTGAATTGTCTAGGTGGCAACAGGGAATGGTCAATCAATATCAAGTTTGTAGCAGAAAATTGGAAACAAAAGCACATCTGTGGACACTATGATTGTGGGCATGTGACTCTGAATACAGCTTTTATACAGGTTATGGACAACCAGGAATCAAGGTTTGTTGCTAGGGAGCTGAATGGTAAATCCATTGCAATGCCTGCCAGCATTCAGGGGGTGGGCAAGCACCGCTAGGAGGAACTTCCTGACAGCAGGGGTGCGGGTATGTGAATTATGCGGGTTGGGAATCCTCCTGGCCTGGCCTCTGGGAGAAGAACAGAGTGGCCTCCACACAAAGAGGTAAGTAAGCTGTCTGTAGTAGCTGAATAATACCAGGCCAGGGGTTATCGTTACTGATATTGCTTTTGAAATCTCTTGTTACTCTGCTGTTATGCTGAAGGGAGGGAAACATAATATATAAAACATAGTTGATCCAGAGGAAGGCAAAAAACCTGGTTCAACTTACTTCAACAGGGGAACAAATGCCTTCCTGATACCATTAAGGAAATCAGATGTTTTCTGGATCAACGATATTTCAGAATTGCTGACCCAGAACAAATAGGCATATTAGGAGATTAGGAGAAAAACTTGTCTTGCCTTGTTGATATTTCTGCAGTTCTGAAGCAAGCATGGCAGTTTTATTTTGGCAACTTATTTTGTAGAAATGGCAATTACCATCTTGAAATTGTTTAGAAGAGATGGCAAAAAACCTCTGCCTTTACTAAGATGGCCACCTCCACATTTTCCTCCAGAGAAACATGTAGAACAAGGTATAGTTAGTCAGTAATGGAAAATAATAGCTACAGGGGGATTACTGAATATACTAGGGTTAAATATTACTTTACTACATGTTTGCAAATGCCCTTAAATGACCACCAATAATTATAAACAATCCATTAAATTCAAAGAGAGCACATATACATGTGCGTTTATATGCATTTTCAAGCGTTGTGGGCATTTGCAAATCTCCATAGGCATGTTAACACTGAATAAACATTGCAGGCTGTATTTTCTTTGCAGCCCATTAGGGGACCCAAAGATGCTGACCAATTGTGTGTTTGGTGTCAACTGGCCAATCGAAATGAATGAAAATTTCATGCATAGACTTTTAAGCGTTGGAGAAACTGTCCATGCAAATTTAGTCTTATGCTGACTAGTTGGTGGGCCATTAAAAACAGGCACTGTCATTGACTGTCCTGTACCGGGTATTGGTAATGGTACATACTTTTTTTTAACAGTGAAAAGATAAGATCGCATGGCATGTTATCCCAGTGACAGGAACATAAATGCAAAAGATACGTTTGTAGGGAAACTGTGGTCACCAGGTGGGAGGGCACTAAGTTGGATTCTTAGATCAAAACATTTAACTGGTTTTGCAATGACTTTATGACCAGAATTTTGGACATGTGAGCATGTTGTTGGAAGGGAAGAAAATTAATAGGTGTGTATTCTAGTTTCCTTCCTGAACAACCTGTTATAAACGACTTGCTACTGTAAGAAAAAAGCAAAAAACATGATACTTGGCTGATAGTGGAGATTAGGCTAAGTGGGTTTACCATCTGTACAAATGAACAAAGTATGTAATGTATGGCACAATATTATGTCAGTTTTATTGTACATTACTCTTGACTGCTTTACTTTGTTTACTGTACAGTAAGGTACATACTTATGTCTTCTTAACTGTATATTACATGCCTTGACCCCTGCACTTTGCTGTACATTCCATACTCCTAACTACTGTACTCTGTATGCTGGCCTGTGTGTTACATATGCCTAACCCCCTATCCGTTGAAGTAAAGATGTGCATTTTCATACAGCTTCTTCTGCACTTCTACCGCTGTTGGAAGCTGAGGTTGACCCCAGTGCTAGTGTCATGTTTCTGTGTATCTGTCCATTCACTAAACATACCCTGTGATGATACATGCACAATCATAGAATCATAAACTGTGTTTTGTGAATTGACAAGCGTGCACAGTGGCAACAGAGAACAAAAATACAGCAATTGCTGTATGTCCAGGTACAAATATGCCGATCACAATAACGTTCAAAAGCTCTACAATCCAGAGGTAAGGAGCAAATTATGTATCTAAAGATATATAAATCATAGTGCCTGGAGTTCAGCTTTAAAAAAGATTTGGTTTTTCATATGTCTAATAATTATCACCAGGCTAGATTTTAACATCAACAAATGCATCTCTGGCTGATCAAACTACCTATAATGTATACCATGTAAATGGTATTGGTGTTTAGACCATGCACTCCCAGGTTCCAGCTTATATAGGAGCAGAGTGTACAATGAGCTTTTATTAGGCATTTGCAAATATTTTGCCTAGCCTCATTGTAGACTTGAAAGCACTCTTCAACTCCAAAATGTCTGGGTGTCAGACATTGAAGAGATATAGTAACTTATGGAACATTGTGTTGATACTGCCTGAAATGTAGCAATTTCCTGTGAACTCCACAGTGTCCAGTTCAACTTTGAGAACTGAAGATCACATTGACACGTGCTATTGAGTATATAAATGTTCTGTAGTCCTAACACACTATCGGTTGTTCCTTCATAAACCCCATACAGTAAGCCACTCTTAGCCAGAAAATATGCAAGTTATCCCAAGTTAAAAAAAGAACAACAAATACTATACTTAAGATGGGAAACTGCAATTTACTAAGGATTACTGTATTACATTTGCATGTATTTTCCCTTTCCTACTATTCTACCCAGTTCCCCTTTGCCCACAAAGTGCCACATGTTCTGTAGTACTCTATCACAAACTGACAAAGCCTGATCTAGAGAGAAATTTGAAAAAGAATGGCAACCTTGTAAAAGAGGAACAGTAGGAAAACCTGGAAAAGAGGGCATAGGAGAAGAGGGATAGTCTTTCAGTTGGGGTGCACAAGGAGTTCCTGAAAAGGAGCTCATAAGTCTTCCTGGAGGTTTGTCTGGTGATATGTAACACTGTCTGTTATCTTGGTTTCAATAAGTTTTTGTTAGATTTTAAAATATAAAAATAAAACAATATAATAATGGGAAATTAAAAAAATCAATGAACAAAGGAAGGGAGAGAAGGACAAAAACATGTCAACAACAAACATGAAATACATATAATACAGAACATCAGCACATTGAGAGTTCATAAATACATAAACTCCATATTTGTTTTAGTATCCATTGCTACTGATCTCTGGGAACCCCTAAAGGCCACCAAAGAACACAGAAATTACATATAGAGAAAAATACAAAAAAGAAGGGGGTATAGAAAAGAGGGGAGAGGGAAGGGTCGGGTTAACTGTCTGTTATCTTATAGCATCATCCACAAGTTTGACTTGTGTTATTATACCCTACACTTATTTTATTTTGCATACTGTTACTGTCCCCATATTTTTCCATATGCATGTAGTGTTCTGCTAATAAACCCATGAACTTTATTTCATTTTGCACACTATTACTGGCTCCATATTTTAACACATTACATATGCTGTCATTAGATTTCTTTTTTTAATACAAATATTTTCACTGGCTTATTTTTTTAACCAACTTTTTATTATAAATAATTGACCTAATTAAATTAATTCCATGATCTTTACTGTAAATAATGTTAGCGTGTAGAGGACCATGTGAGTTGGCGCTCTTAAAAAGTAATCTGTTCAATTTGCCAGATTTTCTACTCTTTTCCTGAATGTTCTCTTTATTAATATTTGTTTTGACTCGCAGTGAAAAAAGTTGGGAAAGCAATGTAATCCGCGTGTGCTCTGACACCATAGCTGAAAATATTTCTTCCTAGATGTTATTGTTCTTGTATTGTGCAAGAACAACGTGAGCAACACACCTGGATTGTACAGAATGGCTCAGTGCATGTGACTGTTCCTGACCTTACAGGTATGACTGTACTTTGTTACTTACTATAGATATTTTCCTATTCAGAGCAGATTACGGAGTCAGTTTACGCCTAAAAAGCCTGTTAATCAAGGCGGAGGTTGTTCTGAAATAAAAGCAAGCTAAATTAGTTTATGAACTTGATCAGAAACTTCTGTTTAAAAACAGTTGAACTATTTTTAGAAGCTTCTATAAGCTGGTTAGCATGGTGTCATTATTTTTAGGGCCCTTTTCTGGATTGGCTGAATGCATTGACCCACTTAAGCAGAGCACCAAGTTCAGTGGGGGCTGCTAGGGGCAGTGGGAGGCAAACTTCTATAGCTGCCCCTTTGCTGGATTGGCCAAATCAATGACAGTAGCTTCACTCAGCCAAATCTATTCAGCATCTTCTGGATTGGATGCACATTTTTTTTTTTTTTTGTAATGTGTGGTTTCTAGGGCTGATTTAACCATTCCTGAGAATGGGTAAGGGGTACTATTTCTAATAAAGTTCTCCAAGACTGGGGAAGATAGACTATCATGGTAAAACCTGGGTGATTAAACAAAGCTGCAATGGATCTGGCCCAGAATTGAAAACATTTCTAAAATGATGGCATTTTTTTTTAAATCTGTTTCAGGTTTGCTGGATGACCCAGGATCTTCCATAATAGTCTATCTTCTCCAGTCTTGGAGAGCGTTTCAAAACTCAGGCCCAAAGTGTGTGTTTTTTTTAAATACACTTTTCTTTAAATTTAGTCGTAGAAAAAAGAATAAGGAAACTACATTTTACCATGTTTCTCAGCTTTTTTGGGGAAACCGCTGAAATAACTTTAATGGGTAAATGGGAACACCTAGTCTAATTAAACTGACCTGAGAGGCACAAATTGCTCATTGATCAAGAAAAACCTCGGCAACCTCTGGAGGAACCCTGGTTGAGAAACACCTTTTTAGCACATCCGGAAACTTTAGTATGAATGACTCAATTTACATTGTATTCATTGAAGGTAAAACTGTCTTTGGAGCCTATTTCAGTATAAGAGGTTTTCCTACGTTAGAATGTATAAATGTGTGAAAGTGTCACATTTAAAAATTAGAAGGAGCTAGGCTAAACAGACAACCAGGAAACCTCTGAGGTAGACAGGGGAAGAAAAAAAAGACGAGGTCCTAACAAGACATTGGTCACCAGAAGACAAATCTAGGGTGCAAGGCAGCAGATTACACACAGAAGATTGAGATCCAGACAAATAGTCACAGAGTTTGTCAAGAAAAAACATGCCAGAGGTCAAACACAAAGGGTCAGTCAGCCCAGCAGATAAACCAAATCAATCAGAGGGTATGTGGTTGGAAAAGAAAAAGCAAGAGGTCAGCCCAGGAAATCGTTCAGCCAAGCAGATAATCCAAGGTTAGAATTTAGAAAAATATTGGTCATGCAATAACTAACCAGTGAATTGTCTAGGTGGCAACAGGGAATGGTCAATCAATATCAAGTTTGTAGCAGAAAATTGGAAACAAAAGCAAATCTGTGGACACTATGAATGTGGGCATGTGACTCTGAATACAGCTTTTATACAGGTTATGGACAACCAGGAATCAAGGTTTGTTGCTAGATAGCTGAATGGCAAATCCATTGCAATGCCTGCCAGCATTCAGGGGGTGGGCAAGCACCGCTAGGAGGAACTTCCTGACAGCAGGGGTGCGGGTATGTGAATTATGCGGGTTGGGAATCCTCCTGGCCTGGCCTCCGGGAGAAGAACAGAGTGGCCTCCACACAGAGAGGTAGGTAAGCTGTCTGTAGTGGCTGAATAATACCAGGCCAGGGGTTATCATTACTGATATTGCTTTTGAAAATTCTTGTTACCCTTCTGTTATGCTGAAGGTAGGGAAACATAATATATAAAACATAGTTGATCCAGAGGAAGGCAAAAAAACCTGATTCAACTTACTCCAACAGGGTAACAAATGCCTTCCTAATACCATTAAGGAAATCAGATGTTTTCTGGATCAACAATATTTCAGAATTGCTGACCCATAACAAATAAGCATATTAAGAGATTAGGAGAAAAACTTGTCTTGCCTTGTTGATATTTCTGCAGTTCTGAAGCAAGCATGACAGTTTTATTTTGGCAACTTATTTTGTAGAAATGGCAATTACCATCTTGAAATTGTTTAGAAGAGATAGCAAAAAAATTCTGCCTTTACTAAGGTGACCACCTCCAAATTTTCCTCCGGGGAAACATGTAGAACAAGGCATAGTAAGTCAGTAATGGACTCCTTAACTCCACGATGCTCACTTCTGACCAAAAACTTTTAACCCTAAGCTGTCTGCTCCCTATCTGCCCAGTCATGTCTGTTTGTTGTGTATAATACCTGCCATGTGTTGTTTCAGAATTGTTAACAATGGTTAACAAACAAAATCAGGCCATACAATTCAGGAAATATGAGGCCCCTTATATTGGGACACTGTAAGCTAGAACAGTTTTTGGGGGAGTTGAAAACTGGTTTATATTATGGTTGACAGTTATAGGATGCAACATCATAAAGGGGGTACATATAAATAGAACTAGAAAGCTACAACACACAATGGAGTGTTAGAAATGTACATATTTGCTACATGTGGACTTGGTCATATTTGGGTATTTCCCCATATTTCCTTAGATCTCTCTTATTTTGGAAGGACCCCTTGGTTGTCTTTGTCCCCCAGAAGCCAAATAGTTGCTAATTGCATAGTGAACTAAATGTTCATCTATGACAATAGTGGCAAACCTATGGCATGCGTGTCAGAGGGGGCACTCAGAGGCCTCTCTGTGGGCGCACGCTCCCCACCTGGCTGGCCTCCCATTGGCTGTCCTTCTGTCAGCCCATGCTGGCTGCAGAATTTCCCTTCTCCTTCTCCGGAGTCATCAGTTAACCCTCAGAATACAAGGCTGTGAGGAGGAGAGGCAGCTGATTTGTATTGAAGCTGATGTGCCTTGATCCAGCATTGAAAGGGTGAAAGTACAGAGGGGGAGAGGGAGGGGTAAGCAGACATGACAAGGGGGGGAAGGGGGTCTTGTATTGCTCTCTCCTAGTTTTGGGAAGTACAGTATGAAAGCTGAAGACACAGACCACAGCTACACAGCCCAGGGACAGGAGTACCAGTCTGCTATACCCAGTCAGGACCAGGTGAACACAAAGCTTGTGGTAGAAGGTAAATGCCTATTGAATGTAATGGGAACCTTGTAACTGTGTGTTGTTGTCCACAGTGCTTTTAAAAAAATTGTGTGCAATGTTCTGCATTGCTATACAATTGGCATGCGTTTAGTAAAACTCCCTGCATGCATGTAATGTGAGATATATATAATATTATTATTATTATTATTATTATTAAGTCTGCACTCTACTAGAAAGATGTTGATCATTTCTGTGTGGTAACCTGCACTGTGGTGATGGCATCCAGCCTAGATGCTTTTAAAGCTACGTACACACTTCCAATTATTATCGTTGGTAAACGAACGACGAACGATCCTGCACGATATCTGCGAACGATCGTATAGCACCGATCCTGTACATACAGATAACGACACGATCGTTCGTAGATATTGTACACACAATAGATGCGATCGTTTGAATGATACAGGAAGTTACGTGCACCACAGGAAGTGAGCGAACGTTCGTTCATCATGCATGCTCAGACCATGGACGATCAATGAACGATCGTACACACGAACGATGGTCAACGATCGTCGTCCAATCCGATCCGCCGGTCCGGTCGTTCATTTCCAACGACTTTCCTCGTTCGTCGGCGTCGTTGGTTACTTTTTTTACGAACGATTTTTGCCCAATCGATCGTTCGTCGTTCATTTTGAACGATAAAAATTGGAAGTGTGTACGCAGCTTAAGAGGGGATTGGACAAAATTCTGGAGGAAAAGTTCATCAGCGGTTACTAGCCCTGATGGATATGTGCTACCTTCTTTTTATAGATGTAGTCACTGTGAGATACAGGAGCTAGACTAGATGGGCCATTGGCCTGATCCAGCGGGCTCTTCTTATCAGGTTTATCAGTCATATCAGGTTTATCAGTCTTATCAGGTTGGTGCTCATTGCTGGTGTCGGGTTATAGATTGATTCTGTCATAGAGAGCATCCAGTACATGAAAGGTTAGAATGTCATTGCATAGCAGCAGGTTGCGTTTACCTGACATCACAGGCATAGGTTGGGATAGGTTGGTGTGCAGTGTTCAGCTCTCTATGGCCTGTGTGTGTGCTATATGAGAGGATAGGACAGACATGGCACTCATTGTACTGGGATTGTCAGGGGAAACTTTGTAATGGTTGCTGTCCATAGGAACCAACCTGGGCTCCTGCTAATGGGAAAATGGGAGCTTGTATGAATGATCGAGGTCTGCATGCCTCCTGTGTATGGGAAATGTGTGCTACACCTCCACTTCATTTTATTTATGCAAATTCCCCAAGAAGTAGGTCCAACACATTTTAACTGCTGGTCAGTGGAACATTGCTCCCTTGCGCTGGTGGTCAGCAAACTCAAAAGGAACCCCAGCTAAAAATCACTGTTGATTCAGGGAATATCAATTTCTTTCGTGTTAACTAATAGTGTTAGCTATTTTTGTTATAGGGATAGATTTGTATTGGGTGCTTTATTTTTTTTTTATTTTGTGTTTTTGTAGACTCCAAGCCTTGAACACCCAAAAATGAATACAGCAAAAAAAGCAAAAACAGATAGTAGAAGATCATTCCAAGAGGCCTAGACAGAGTCATTTTGAGTGATTAAACGCAATTGGAAAGCATTATGTATTCTGTGTAATGAAAGTGTTGTGTGTTGCACATCAAGTGTCAAAAGGCACTTTGATACCAACCACAAAAGTGTTGCCAAACTTGGTGAAACTGAAAGAAAAGAGTTTCTTGAAGGGAAATTGAGGAAATATCATTCCCAGTATCTAAGTTTTTGCAACTATCTTTAAGGAACAAATCATCTGACAGCTGCCAGTTTTCAAATTTCACTGTGCATAGCAAAACATGGTAAGCCCCCCTCTGATGGGGATATTATGAAAACGACCATGTTGTCTGGGAGTAATTCCCTTTTTCATGATTTCCCAAACAAGGATAAAATTATTCAGTGCATCTCTGAGATGCCACTTAGCAGAAATACCGTTAATGATCAAGTCCAGCACATGGTAAGTGATGTTAGTCAGCAGCTCACCACTGACTTACAAAAGGCAGCCTGTTAATCCATGGGCTTGGATGAAAGCACAGGTACAAATAATCATGCAATGCTAGCAGTCATTTTGCTTTATAGTGTTGGTGACACCATGAGAGAAGAACTGGTGAAATTGGTGTCTTTGCCTGAAAGGACACAAGAGATAGATGTCTACAATGCTGTGATGGACGCTTTTTTTGTCACAAGACAAGACTAGAAAAAAATGGTTTCAATAACTAGTGATGGGGCACCTTCTATGTGGGGGCAACATCTGGTTCTTTCTTAAAGAAAAAAACATCAAGTCATTCAGTTCCATTGTTTTATACATCAAGAAGCTCTTTGTGTCAGGGAAAGCAGCAAAAAGTTTGACTATTTCCTGAAAGATATCACAAAAATGGTGATTTACATTATGGCTTGTACTCTGAATTTTCCACAGTAGCTGCAAAGGTGAACAGATTTTTACAGATGGAGACAACCCTGTGAGCAACACTAGAGAAGATAGAAGGGATGACAAATGACAGCACAGTTAGTTCTGAAAATGAAACCCTTAAAGTGTGGAATTCTCTGCAAAATTATTTAAAATCAATGAAGGCATTTGGGTTTGCTTTCCTTACTTTGTTTGGATCATTTTATGATCAGCTTTGAATTATGTCAGTATGAACCAAGGTTAGACAAATGAACCAAGGTTAGACAAATGTTGAGTTAGATCTTACACGTTTTTTCCAACAATAGTCAGCCATCATATGTACATCCCTACTACCCTGATACTGCCCTTCCATGACCTTCACATTTTAGTGGAATTGTTCACCTTGCTCATCACTGACTGCACCAAAGTTTTCCAGGAAGTTAGAAAGATGGCAATTCAGAAAATGTACCCCGTTGCTCATATTGCAACCAAGCATTTTGTAGCTCCCCATGAGTTTCTGGACAATTTATGTGTAATTATTTGCTTGTGTTTCCCTGTTTCATGTCCAGGGAATAATATATTCTTTCTATCAACAAGTGGCTCATGTAGAATGTTTGGATCACCTGGTTGTAGGGCAGATCTTGGAGGCCAATTCCTTTCCAGCCAATGCCTCTCACAAGCTCTGCTGTCCCACATGCACAGAAAACAGGGATACTTGGTATTTTCACATTGCTGACCAAGAAGGAAGCAAACCATTTGAAGGTGAACGCAGATGACCAAATTATGTTGGTGATATTGCAACAACTCAATGACTTTCTCTATGTCTGCATATTCTTCACAAAGAGAAACTGAATGACCAATCGGGACTGACCCAAATATATTGCCATTGTGAAGGAGGACACACTTTAAGCTCCGCTTTGAGCTATCAATAATAGTGGTCATTCAGCTGAATTATAGATTGGAATTCCCAATTCCTCCATTAACCCAGGTATGTTATGTCAATACACAAAGCCACTGTCAGTTCTAAAGTACTACAGAAATGCAATTTCTCTGGTTCGAAAGTATGATACCTTTGTTCCTTTTTCAAGTAAGTTTTTTGCACGCAGTCTTGATGCTAGGAGTTCTGAAGCCTCTTCGATAGGCCCAAATCACGTGCCAAATCACTCAACTCATGCTAATCAAATCCCTTACGAACAGAGTCCACTTCAATTTAAAACTCTTCATCATTGTTGTCACCTAGTTCATCACCATATTCATGTTCTTCAAGAGAGGGTAGTGTAATGAAAACCAGCACTGGAATTTCATCTGAGTGAGCCACTGAACGTATAGCCAATGGTAGACTAGGATACTCTATGTTACATTTATTTTTCTTGTTATGTTCTGAAGTTTTCACTATACAAAAGTCACTGTCACTGAAATGATCCCCTGGCTCTCGCCAAACCATAGGTATACCAATGGCATCCTATTACATGTTTCCTTTGTCCACATCCAAAAACCCTCGACACACTGTTTACACACCTTATGAGGGGCCCAAGACATATCTTGATCACCAAGTTTAACTTTGAAATATGCCAAATAGGCTTGCTCTACAAATGTGCTGATGTTCGCCCTTTGACTGGGAATGGTGAAACTGCCACAGATGTAACAAAATGTATTAGGGTTGTTTAGGCACTTACGATGAGAAACAGCAGAGCCAGGCATGATCTGAAAAAAAGGAAATACGTGTGTAAGTAGAAAAATTAACTTTGCTTATTCATTACGTAGAGCAGCGCACAACCTTTGACCACACTGTCTTGAGTGTAAATGAATAGTCTATACCAATCCTCGCTACAGTAATCGCATTATTATAAGTGGTAGAGAAAAAAACAGATGTAATAGAAGTAAACTAACTGTACTTTCAGAATCAGCATACATATTTCAGTGTAAATAGTCTTAAAAATTGAAGTCAACAAAAAATGTGTTCAAAATTGTTCCTCAGTGTTATCAGTATGCATACAAAAGACAAAAATCACAATAATTGTTCAAAAGCATGGCAAATGTAAACTTTTACTTTTCAATAAAAAATTGTTTGTATCATTGAAAGCTCTGGTATTGTGTTTTTCTTTTAGAACACAGGATAATAATGCATGAGTTGTTTTTTTCCAAACTAAAACTTCAGTATTTAGGTTAAATTGCCGTGTTGGCACTTCGGCATCACTGATCTATGACTACTTGTTATTCACCACATCTTTTGTGGCAGCTACATTTGCTACTTTAGTTACTTAAGGGCAGGCACTTTATCTTCTAGTAGCCAGCATTCTAGGAAATCCTCCCAGGAGGGGCAATTCCCAATATTTTTCAGTTCCTATACTGTATGGCTTGCTGTGCACCATTCACTCAGAAGACCAGGACCAGGACCAAGACCAGGAGAGAAAAACGTAAAAGAGAAAAAATTAAATTTTTTAACATTTTGCAACATTTTGAAAAATACTAATATTCTTACCCAGGAATGTGTATTCCCAATAAATAGCCATCCAGCTTCATATGCACGGTTTCCTCCTAACAGGGCCTGGTAATGGTGGGATCTGTAGGATTTTCACAGCCAACTTTTTAACCAAGCAGGTTGGGGCAGGGGCACAGCAGCAATACAGGTGTATTATTTTTTTCCCAATCTGACTATAAATAGGTTCTAATATAATGCATTAGTCATACGCATCAATACTTAGAACAGTTGGCGAACTCAACCGACTCATGTATACATTTTCTACTTGTGTGGTGGTTTACTTTTGAATAGGCTTTTTTTGCCTCCTAAAAAAGTGGACTTTGGATGTCGGCGATGGTGCAAAGTATGCGATTACTGGCCAAAGATGTCTCCTAATACTTTCTGTACAAAACATAAAATACTGCAGCTGATGAGGGGCACAAAAATAAGTTGAGGATAGGTAAACAGGAGCTTAGATCATCTCAGGAACCATGTAAAACCCTGTTTGTCTTTAAAAAACACCAACATTGCCTTCAATTTGCTTTTCCTGTTGAAGCTTTTACAAGATATGGAAATTTCATTGAAAGTTTCTCAATTTATTTCTCAATTTAGTTCGTAATGCTGATATATTTCAATTAACATATTACATACTGCTGCTGGATGAATTGGCATCTTGTCACGGAATAACACCTGCTTTATCACAATAAATAAATAGTATGACTATCCAAAATCTATAGTATATTATTTACACAGCAACATATAATTATTGTTGTATTCTTACATTCACAATTATCCCATAGAGATAATTTACAATTTGTTTATCCTGCATACTAAATGCATAATTTATGTAGGCAGGTCTGTTAAAATGCCAAGCCAAACATTTTTTTTTGGTAATTCAATCTTCTTTTGGGTTGTTACTGCTATACAGGACTGGACATAGTTTAATTACTAGGTATAACACCGTGTAGGATTTATTACCAACAACATTTGTAAAGCATTTTTCTCATAAGACTAATATAACCTACAGAAAATACTTATTCCCAGCAGTTTCCTATCCAAGTATTAGCCAGGCCCAACGCTGCCTTGCAAGCACACACAAATCTGTTTTATTTATTGAATAGCGTGGCAGCGTTTTGTAACCTACCAGTATGTTTGCAGGAAAGCCACAAAAACAGGAAAATTTTATAAACTCTATGCAGACAACATCATGGTGAGAATTCAAACCTGGAACCTAACAATGATATTTAAACATCATTGGACATATAATTTTTGTGAGTGTTTACTTGAGTATGGTCATGTGATGTAGTGCCCAGTGGATAGAACTAAACGTACCAATGAAGCCAAACATCTGATACTACTGGATTTGTCAGATGCTTAAGATCTTTCAGCCTTCAAAGTTCTGCAATAGAACCAAAGTTGGGGCAAGGTGTGGCTGGACAGGTAGGTATTTATTGTTTTATTTCACAATTTTACAACTTTTTTTTTTACCATTGACATAGGTAATTCAGGTTGTTGTAACAGAGCCTACAGTCTATTTGGGCTTGCTCTATTAAAAAAAGTCTCTGTGCTGTGTTTGGCTATGTTGCAAACTGCACCTAGTTTCCAAGTGTTCTGGAATGTGGGTGTGTCCCACCTGAGCAGTACAAGGAAAGAGACTGCACCTGTCACATTTCTAGCTGGGGACTTGAGAGAGGTGCACACAAAGGGAGCTGTCTCAGGGAGTTCTTTTCAGGAGGAATGTCAGTTTATTGGTCTGGGGTTGTGAATTAACCAGCCCGGATTTGCCACACTGCTTCTGTTTTAAGGTGAGTAATCTGGTTCATTATTAATGTTCTATATATTGTTTCTAGCAGGTTAGCAAAAACATGTCAAGTATGTGAGCGTAAATCAGTAAATCCCAGGATGTTACAGGAGCTTTTAAGCCTGTTTATTTTCGATGATGCTTTAAAAAGTGTGCCAGGAATAATTTGAAAGGCTGATTGGAGTCTTGGGTAATCTGATTTTTTGCAAGTCAATCTAGTAACACAGGTGCAACTGCAAATACTGGATAGGCTAAGAGGTCTTAGCTATTGAAAAGAAACCAGTTTAGGTGACAATTTGTCTCTGTGTATGGATACCTTTAGGCTAGGTACTAAGTAACAATTATTTTAACAAAAGCCCATGGCATTTTGTTAGTAGTTGTTACAAAAGCTATATATATATATAAATATATATATATATATATATATATATATATATATATATATATATATTAGAAATTATAAGAACCAGAAAATAGCAAACCAATTTTTAAAAACTGAAAATCCAATTGCTAACAGTTTTCATTATTTTTATTGGGAGTGGTTGACAGCAATAGAACACTACAGGAGGATTTCAGTGATCACCTGAACCACTGATTAGCTGCCTGTTTGTGCTGTTTGCAGTGAGAGGTTGGCAACCATTTTGATACCCACCCTCAACTTTTACATTTTTTTTTAATTCTTAATAAATATTATTTACATTTCAATAAACATTTATTTCTTAAGAATTATTTTACCTAAACCTTGAATAGTTCTTTTTTTTTTATTTTCCCTTTGGACTTTTCACAATATTGCCAGTCTAAAGGTGATACTAGTTAGGAGAATGAGAGATTAGAGAATAATTATTGTAAATAGTCTTTTTTGCAGCAAAGATGATATAAAGAATATGTATAACACAGGGTAAATAAAGCCATGTAATAAAACTTTATTTGTGAAATAAAAATATATTTTTCGATCAATCAGTTGCACAAACTACATGTAGTGATGAAATGATCACATGGATATTTGTTGTTTAGCAAGTTGACCAGACCATAGCCTCATGTATACACACACAGAGACACATTTATGAAGCACTGAATTTGTCAATTTCCAAACAATTACTGTATCACAGAAACAATCACTGTTATTTAAAATGCATACATTACACCAAATATTCACCTGCACCGACTATGTGGTGAATGTTGGATTTTTAATGCTTTTTAAATATGCTCACTCGTGACCTAGTCGGAAAGAACAAACTAAAACAACTTGTTTCAATGTTTTCCTAACAGTAAAGATTTTGATGATGACAAAGTCTCGGCATTGTATATTGTAGACCTTTGTTTAAAAAGAAAAGGCAAATTATGTTATCATATTTACAATTTGTGTTTATAGCTGTTTTATTTCTTTTTATGGCTGTAAGTGAAAGAGCAGCAGTGATTTATTTAGATTTAGTGGTCCTTGTATACACCTTGTCCTTTAATCATGTAAGAGTGTTACCATAGTGTTACTGGGCTATGGGGCAATTACCAACTGACTCATAAGGAATACACCACACAGTTTGTATTTATATTCAATAGAAATGTTTGTCAAATGGTATTGTGACCAGTTTCGGTATTCTGATGAGAAGTTGAATTTATATATATTGTTCTAACCAAAGAATTAGGTCATATTGTGCAAATTATTTTAAAGCTTTGACACCTAGCCCTGTGTTTATGATGTTAAAATAAAGAGGTATATACAGCATATATAATCTAGCCAATGTAAAACAGTAATTAATACTATTTTCCAATAGGGTTTATGAATTGTTAAAGCCCAACTCCAACCTTATTTTTGTCATTTAAATATAGTTGTGAAAAGTTGGAGTTTTTGTTTCGGGTTTTGTAATTCTGAGTAAGTTTGGAAATTTTACTGATTCAGAGACAAAAGCAATCATCATCATGGCAATAGTTTTAAATAAGTGAGATGGTTCAAGATGCCTAAATCCTTATCCACTCTGTTGTAACAGTGTTTTCTTACTATGGACCTGATTTAATAAACTCTCCAAGCCTGGTGAAGATAGACAGTCATGTAATAACCTGGGCTATCCAGCAAGTTTGAAATGGATTTCTTAAAAATCATTTTCTCATATTTTGCAAATGTTTTCAGCGTGCACAAAACCAGGTTTGCTGGATCACCCGGGTTCTCCCATGATAGTCCATCTTCTCGAGTCTTGGTGATCTTTAATAAACTAGGCACTTTATGTCTGTAGATTAGGACTGGAAATCAGTCCAATGAGCAGGGATGCAGACAACAGTACAAACATAGTAGAAATGTTAACCTTTTCCTGCTAATTTTAAGACTTTGAGCTTTAGGGGGTTATTGAAAAAAAGTTTAGCACATGCAATCATTTCATTACATATGCGCTTTTTAAAAACTAATCTGATATTTTACCTTTGTCTAATGGTGTTAAAAATTTTGGTGACAGGTTTTTGGTTAAATTGCTCGCACTTATTTTTCTTTCTGAAACATTTAGATTAGATAGATAGATAAATAGAATCATTTAAGTAATGAAATAGGTAAATGTTGATTTCATGTGGGAAAATGATGGTTCTACACAAATGGTATATTTATTGTAAACTGAGCATTTTTGTGTGTGAATATTTTCATGATATAAGGAATGCAGGTTAAATGAGGGTATTTTGTGAGCTCATAATGTAAAGTTCATTTTTTCTGTATATATCCTTAATGTTTTATGATGGATCCCTTAATACAAGCTGACTCGTTTAGGGAGCTGGATGACATACAAAATGCGTAAAACTGTGTATAGACTGTAGCATTTAATTGACCGAGATGAAAACTAGCCTCAGGTGCACATATAACATCTGTACATTGTCCCCCAATACTTTAGTAATCTGTAATACCAAATGACTGCTGTTGTTTCCTAGTGAAGAGGATGAAGTGGGGCACAAGAGAATTCAAGAGAATAGAACAGTTTTGACTATAAAGTAGTTGTTTGTTTTACTGTCCCTGAAAAGTTATACATTTCTAAAACCTTAGTTATATTACTGAGCAAAGAAAATGCATTTGTGTAATTTAAGCTTAAAGGTAGCACTCGAAACTAGGTGTTTTCATTTCATTCTTAAAGTTGTTTTGTCACCAGGCAAGGGGTACAGGTTTATGTCAAAATTTACTCACCAATATTATGTTCTATGTAATGTCTATGCCTCCAGTCTGTGCCAGTTAAGCTACTGCTTGCATCCTATATAAAGTAAAAAGTAGATGGCCATTTTCAATTAGTGAGACTTCTAGCAGACACACATTGGTCAGCGATTAATACCTAAACTAGTTGTATAAATCCTCTGGCATCAATCTCCAGTGTATTGGCATAAATCCTATAATGATCAGTATGTGCATTAATCTTCAAGTAACCTAATTCCAGTGTGTTCATGAAATGCTCTTTTACCAAACTTCAAGTAATTTGCCCTCAGTGCAAAATTTTTCTATGTGTGACTGCTTGCACCTGAGTAATTACTTCCAAGTATATGCCCATAGGCTCTTTAGTGATCAGTCTGCAAATGTTGTGCAGTAAAGGCTCAGTGACCAGTGGTCTTGAGTGTATATGCATTAACCACTCATAGATTAGTCTCCACTCAGTGATCACTTTGGTCACCAGTTTTTAGAGAAGGGGCATTCAAATTGTATTCAAAGCAAACAGCTAGATAAGCCACTGAAATACAAATTTTTAGTGACTGCGACAGCCATTATAATGTCAGAGGATTGGCTGAGACTTACTATACCTGTCATTGTATAGTACTTATTATAAAAATTGTATAGTGTTTAATATAAAAAATACCAATCCCAATTTGGAATTTCTGATTTCAGTTTGATTTTGTAACCAATCTGACCATATCTGGTCCAAGTCTGTTTTACTTCTGTACCTAATAATCCAACATATTATATAATGAAAATATACATAAGCAACAGTTTTGCACATATCACAGCTAAACCTGTGCATTACTTTAAACTAACAGGAGGAAATTAAAAAAAAAAAACTAAATAGTGCTAAACAGTGTTATCTATTGTTGTTGCACCAATGCTACAAAACAGCAAACTTACAATACACCGAATAGCACATTGAGAAGCCTCAAACCTGAGCCAAAACCTTTTTTTAAGTGGTTAGACCAAAATAAAAATGGTCACAAACATTTACAATATATTTACAGTGGAATAAACAAGGTCTATACAATGGAAGCACATTACACCTACTATAATGCATCAAGGTTGATTCTCCTCTCATCATCTCCGTCCACTACATGTCCACTGGACCCAATCCCTTCTGATCTACTCCATGCCCATTCCTCCACCCTGGCCCCTGCCCTAACCGAACTATTTAATCAATCCCTATTTAATGTACAGCGCTGCGTAATATGTTGGCGCTATATAAATCCTGTTTATTAATAATAATAATAATAATAATAATAATAATACTTCTGTTTTTGGAATTTCAATAAAATTGGCAAAATGAATGTAGCATATTCAAAGAAAATATAGGAGAAAAATCAAATTCCATCAGCCCTAACTTGTACATGTGGCGCATTCTCAATCAAGGTATTGATCAGAAACATAATGCCAAGTCAAATTTTCTGTGGCTGCTACTGAAAAAATGAGGATTCTGGAATGGTCATCACAATCTTCTGACCTCAACAGCCACATTTATAATATATTAAACTTGCAGACAAGCAACAAATGAGATAAACTAGGCAAACAAACAATAACGGGGATTTTTGAGTAAAAAAACAACAGCATTGACACATGAGAAAATATGGAGCCTAATTCACAATTATCTCCAATGACTTCAAGCCATCATTAATGCCAAAGGAGGCAATACAGTTATTCAAAATGTTGAGAACAATTATTCTATTTTGTCTTTCCTAATAACTATTCCTTTTCTTCCTGTTCTTAAAAATAACAGCATTAGCTCATAGCACACAACTAATTGTTAACTCCCTTTTACACTTATCATAACAATTAGATCTAGCTTGCTTTCACGATGTGTCATTTCCAAAAATACACATTATTAAAGATGATGTACTGTATTTCAATAAGTATTTGGTTTTGTAATGCAGTATACATTCGGCCCTTCTGTGCTTTGATTAATGCATACCAGTTAAATATAATGACATATGGAAACATACCTGTTGTGTGAGCAAAACTATGAGCTAATCAACTGGGTGTGTTAGATTATTTCAAGCAATGTATCACCCTTGTTTTTTGCAGGTCATACTGAGGCTTGTTCCTTGTAGTTATTCAGATGTCCTTGTTCAACCAAAAAAAATGTCTATAAATAATTGCTGTGACATACTTTTTACTGTCTTCTATCCTTATTAAATGTAATTTTAGATTTTTAACAACTGTTCAGCTTTAGGTTTCCTTGTTTAACTACTTTAAACGTATCTAAAAAGCCTTTAGCATACATGGATTGGGGGAAAAGAAAATCAAAAAGAAAAATTTCAACATTTTGAGTTTTCAACAAAACAATAGGTGAAGAAAAATCTTGTAATGTTTAAATATTGTTAACTTTGGAAGGATGTCCCGTCATATGCTGTTGATTTTTAGGATGGGAAGTCAGGAGAAATCTTCTTAGCTATATGCGGATTACAGATTTTAACCATGCTCAACACAAAAGTAAAAGAATAAATGAATACACTTGGCTGGGCATACACTTTGAATTAATTTGTTGAAAAAAACAATAAAAATATTGGACAATTTGCATCAAGACATACCATAATATTTCTTTCCTGGAAAGTGTGCGTGGAATATACTATTACTTTTATAGGACTAGTCCCTAGATTAATTATTTTGACAAATGATGTTTACCTGCTCTGTATTTATGTTATTAAAAAAAATCATTCAGGTAAACTTTGCCGCCAAAGGAAAAATACGATATGTTTTTGACATGAATTTTCCATATTCTTAAGAACGCCATGGAAGAATATAGATAGAAAATAACAAAAGAATAACAAAGCATGCTGCAAACAAGTCTATTTACAGAAACAGACTGAATTTAACAACCAAAGTTAACTGTGTCAAGGAAGCTAGATCTAGACAAGGGTGAGCCCTACCCGATGTTACAGACCTTTACTGAAACATGTGCGTAAGCATTATTTAAACTGATGGAAAATATTTATTTTGATTAACTGACTAGATAATCAAGAACGTTTATGCTCAACCTGGTCTTAAAGTACATGCATGTTGAACATTTATAGGTGATCTCCAGGTTTCTATATAACTAGGATGATGGGTTCGTAAAATTCCGGGAAACAGAATTTTTCCGGAACTTGGAATAGTGCTTGCTGCTTAACCAGGGAAAACAGACACATAAATATGATCTAGTTTGCTATTCCTTGGCTTACCTGAGTACACTGGAGTAAAAAACACTTTACTTTCAAGTGTGATACTAAAGAATAGGCACTGTTTGATTTGGTATGGGTAGTTAAAAGTTAAATCATAAAAAATTGTACCTCCCCTCACTCTTTTGCTGGCACTGACATCATCATCTGGTACTTCTCAGGTTTGGAATGTTAGTCCATCTTGGCCAGGCCAGAATATGCCAACTCCCACATATGTGCATGGGAGTTGGCAAGGGAGGTAAGTTTGCTTTATGGCAGACAAGACAAGAGCATATCTTTTCTGCAAATAAAGAACCTGCCTGCTTGCATTTTTTTTTATTTTAAAGTTTAGTTCCACATAGGAACACAAATAGGAGGCCTTAGAACTCTACAGGACTTATCACTAGTTACATTTATTCTGGTCTATCAGAATGATTTTAAAAGTTTACTGACTAACATATTATTTATGGTCTACTGCAAGGTTGTCAAACTCTGGCCCGTGGGCCAAATCTGGCCTGGCACGTCCTTTTTTTTGGACCACAAAAGAATTCCTAATATGAATTGCAGCTGGCCTGCTGCTACTGTAGTCTGTAGTAACGGCGGGCCAGCTGCTATTCATAATATGCTGCTGTTCTATAGATGCGAGTATAATGCCGCTAATCAAATTCCCAGCATCACTTGCATCTCTAGATCAGCGGCCTCTCTGGCCCCGCATTTTATAGACACATGTGATGCCGGGAATTGTAGTAGCAGCATCACTCGTGTCTATTGAACAGCAGCCTATGCGTGGACCCCGCAGAGTTTATACTGACAGGTAAGCTCAATAATCAGGAGTTATCAGGAATATTATTATCAGGAATTATCAGCTATAGCTATTGCTATATTAATTGTTTTACTGTGCCAGAGAATACAATGTGAAACCAAATGAATGCAGCACTTCATTTGGTTTCATATTGCATTCTCTGGCAAAGTAAAACAAATATTCTCAATAAGAAGAAACAAGAACACATGAGAAGAGCATGCAGTAATATGCAGATTTAATAATTTAGATCAATCCACTGTATAAAACTGCATGCTCTTCTCATGTGTTCTTGTTTCTTCTTATTGAGATTGTTTTTTTTCAATAAATTTCAAGTTCGGCCCGCAACTTGGTCCAAGTTTTTAATTTTGGCCCTCTGTGTATTTGAGTTTGACACCCCTTGTCTACTGCATGACATTTTACAGGAGGCAATAAAGGTATTATATTTATTTAGGTAAAAAAGACATATATTTATTTCAGTAATACAAATATACAGATTTACCAGCTACTTTATTAGGTACACATGTTTAACAGCTTGTTACCACAAATATCAGTCAATCACATGCAAGCACCTCAATGCATTTAGGCATGCAGACATTGTCAAGATGATCTAAAGTTTAAACCAAATATTAGAAAGGGGAAGGATGGTGATGTAAGTAATTTTGAATGTGGCATTGGTGTTTGTGCCAGGCAGGCTTGTCTCCATAATATAGACCTTCTGGGATATGCACACATTTCCCCAGGGTCATTAGAATAGTCTAAAAAGGGAAAATATCCAGTAACATTTGAAAGAAAAAAAAAAGACTTGGAGATTTTATTGACATAGATCATACATAATCAACACATTATTTTCATAAACAAAATACATTTTATTGATAAAATCACATACATGATTTTTATCCATTGGACAACATCAAGAAAAATGTCTCAAATAAAGGGTATTTACTACCGCTTCATCAGGAGTAATGGATAACAGAGCATATCATGCAAGTCCAATCGATAGTAAAAAAGCATGTATACAATATGTATTAAAAACTTCCACAATCCACAAAGATTTATTTGTTGTCATTTTGTTAAATTCTTACAATTAATGACATAATATCTCATAAGCCAGTATTATCCAGTAAGTAGAAGTTCTTTGAAGAAATGCCAGAGGTCAGAGGAGAATTGCCTTTCTTTTAGCTCACTGTAGTCAAGCCAAAGTAACTCAAATAATGACTTGTTACAACTGTGGTATGCAGAAGAGCGTCTCTGAATGCACAACAACCTTGAAGTGGATGGACTACAGCAATTTGTATCACTCTTTTTTGCTAAAAATAGGCATCCAAAACTACAATTCACACAGGCTCACCAAAAAGTGGTCAATAGAAGATTTGAAAAATGTTAAATGTTCTAATGAGTCTGGATCTCTACTGCAACATTTGGCTGTTAGGGTCAAAGTTGGTGTCAACAACATGAAAGCATGGATACATCCTGTCTTGTACCAATGGTCCAGGCTAGTGGCGATGGTGTAATGGTGTGTGTGTGGTAATTTTCTCAGCACACTTTAGTCCCCTTAGAACCAACTAAGCATCAATTAAACTCCACAGCCTGCCTTACAGCTTACCATGTCCATACCTTCATGACCTCAGTGTACCCACTTTCTGATGACTAATTCCAGAAGGATAACTTCAAGCAACTCAAAAAATCCCAAACTGGTTTCCCTAAACTTGACAATAGGTTTGCTGTACTCAAAATCACAATCACCAGATCACAATCCTAAATGCCACCTTTGTGATGTGTTGGTGGAGGAGATTTGCATTTGAATATTGACCAAACCTCCTGAGTAATATTTCCAGAACCCTGTAGAATCTAAGCCATGAAGAAATATGGTAGTTCTGTAAGCAAAAAGGGGTCCAACCCAGTACTAGCAAGATGTGTCTAGTAGAGTGACTGATCAGTGTATACTCCCTATACTTATTTATTGATTTTCATATATGTGAAAAAGTCATAAATGCAGCAACTGTTTGTGCTATTTTTGTTAGTTTATTTTCAGAATTAGGTAATCTATCTTAAATAGTAATTCCTGTCAAAATCCTATTTCAAGCAGTTATAACAGCCACTACATATGAATTTACATTTCTGTGCATCCGGTTCTTGGTTCTAAAGTAACCCCTAGGTTGTATAACTGCTTTGAAGTGACCCTGTCAGCACTTTTCTGTTGACCCATGTGTGGAAAAACAACCTCTTCTGTGTCTACTTGCTACTGGTATTTGACCAACTGCAGTTGTATACCTGTTTTTCCCACCAGCCCATCCTGTACATGTACATGCTGGTGGGAGAAAATACAGTGCGTGATAGTGGAGCAGAAATTTTACACACTAGTAAGTATGGAGATCAGCAGTGGCTGGTGAGCACCCAAAGGGTTGACATTTTAGAGAAGGCGTGCTGAAAAGGTACTACCCCTCTATTAGTAGTCTGATCCATTTCTATTTCCTTTCCACAGAGCCATGTTTGTGTCTGTCAGACAATCCCTTCCACTTTGCATCATCACTGAACTCATGATATTTGCTCACAGCTGAAGCTAATATAGCTGCAATACCAACCTGGGATTGAAAGTACTACAATCAACAAGCAAATATCTTTAAAGAAACACCTAACTACTTTCAGATCCTTTCTTTACCCATCATTAAATATTTAGTAATCAGATATGCTTTACTTTTTTGTGTCATTCAGACCAATAATTTAGGGATTACAGTAAATATATGAGTCTGAACTGAATACAATGCTGTCAACCAGCATAATGCATACATACATTCCATGTGGCCAGCAGTGCACAATCTTGGTTTTAGTGCCTTGTGTTTGAACTATGATGCATGTTGTGTAATGATGCATGTTATAATATTATGGGGAATAGTATTTGTATAGATTTTTCCTACGCTTGCCATATAGAACAGTTATAGTTCAAGTCATAACAATTATATTTGCCTCTGCTGGGTGGGAAAAGCTACTTTGATGTTTGGTTCAAGATAGGTTTAGTCCATTAGGCTAAAATTGTCATTGTTTACTATAATGATTGTTTTGTTCAGAACCGAGAGCCAATGAAAACTAAAATAACAGTCACATGACAGAACGTGAAATTGGTTAAGGCAAGTAACGTGTTTTAGCACATGGTCATTTTTGAACCAGCACAATTATGCGAGTGCTCAAGCAGCTGGTAAGGTGAGCAATTTTTAGGCATATGTTAACCTGCCCTCAGTGTGACTGTTCCTGTTGAGGAAATTGTCCAGATGCCCACATAGTTATCAATGTAGTCTGTGAGTGCTAATTACTGAGTTAATAAGTGAGGGAAAGGGGTACCCAAACCAATATATATGCACACAAAGAGCCTGCAGCTGGTGGGAAATAAAAAGCAGATGAAGGAATTATTGGGTCGGGTGGGGTTATGGGGTGAGGTACCGTGATTTTTGTGAGAGGTAATAGAACCATGTTAGTATTAAACACTACTTACTTGGCATGTGCTTAGTGTGCAAAGTAATGTATCTGATCTTAGGTCTATTTTGGGAGCAAAACTGTAATCACTTTGCTAACTTTTATTTTATTAAATGGTATATTATTTCATTTGGTTGATAATGCAGGTTCCATGTGATTAACATGGTTGTGCTTGCTATGGCACCTGACAACTTTCTTGTCTAGCATTCATTGCCTCTATTAAACAACAGTAAACTAAACTAGGAGTTAACTGTGTACACATATATAATAAGTGGCTGAACTGATTTACAAATTTTTAATGATCCCTTTGATCATACCTCCTATTTTTGGAAGATAGAGAAGGGGTACACTTTTTAACTCAAAGTATGTATGTAAATGACTCACCACTGACTTATCCCTTTTTTTGTGGACCATAAAAATGAATATAAAAAAAAAACTGTTATTGGTCCCTCCCCTCATGTTGTCTTGGCATCAGCTTTAATTCTACCCTCTCCCTTACCTCCCATATTCAGAACATTTCAGGTCCTGTCACTTTCACCTACACAACATTTCCAAAATCCTACCTACCTCAGGTGGACAGCTAGGTAGCTAGGGGACCACCTAACTCCTACCTGTCACCAAAGACCCCCAAATTCCCTGTACAAGCTCATCATATCTTGTGTGGACTACCATGACATTTTTCTCTCTGGTATTCTGCTAACCTGACTCTCTCCCTATTCAAAAAGGATTAAGTGATGATAGGATGCCCATTGGCTACCTCAGAAATCCACATACTTTCCTGCCTCACAAGCTAAAAGTCTACTAGACCACTTTCAGATAAACTCTGGATATCAGACTGGTGTAAGGGCTTGTACATACAGAAATACACACATACAGTATTTTCTTTTAAATATAACCCCTTAAAACACAAATAAAATGAACAAGTTAAAATGAGCATGCAGCAAACAGGGAGTTTATTAAATTTTTTATTTTAACTTAAAATTTAATTAAGTTTTATACTCAAAAGTGTATAGTGAACACGTGAAAAAAACAACATTTTGGAAACACACAGAGCCTCCCTTTTAGCAATTATATAAGTAAATAATGAATTGCATTTAATGGTCATTTAAATGCATCAATGGTGTCCAGCCCTTTTCACTATATTTATTCTGGCACACATAAGAACCTGTCTGTCTCCTGACTTTAAATTAGTTTTTATCCACCCTAATATAATTGCACTTCAGTATTTCAGTTCTGCATAACTATTGTTATTGTTAACATGTAAGTATATTATGCCATTATTTTCACATGAAAATTACCAGTAAATGATAAAACTAGCATTATAGATTTACTCTCCGGTATGTATTCATTTATCCTTAGTGTAGTGGAGTGTACCAAAGAATAATGCTCACTTATTACCATGAGGCAGGCATTAACAGTGATTTTCTGACTGGTCTATGTAAGCCAAACTGTTAGCGCTTTGTAATGAGCCTATACATATAAAACAAATCTAAAGGTAAACAGATTGTTGCAACAGATAAAAAGTAATTTTTTTTTGTTAATGGGAGCTTCTGAAATCTCTAGATGCAGGTATTTTATTTTATCATCTGTATTCCTTGCAGGGCACTCTAAGTGTATGCCAAGATCAATAAATATGTTACCCCACCAAAGTGGGTTTAGTCCTGCTTCACGTAAGTACTTAAATCATATCTATCACAGGGCATATCCCTTTTTATTTTAATTAAAAAATGTTTACATTCCCTGTCAGTTTTTTAAGAGGTTGTCTATAGGGCCCCACATAGAAGATCATTTCTCATGCTGGTAAAATGTTTGTCAAGCAACAAATAAATACAATGGCAATACAAATGTTAGAACCATCATTTATTTGCAGTGAAGAGTTCTAGGAACAACAAGGCTGTGGCAGACCGCAGCAGTTTGCTTGTGGTGAAACCTGGATCTAGTCCAGGATTAAAAACATTTGCTAGCAAATTACTTTTTAAAAATCCATTCCAGGTTTGCTTGATCACTCAGGTTCACTGATGAAAGTTTATCTTCTCCAGCAAATGGAAAACTTTAATAAATCAGGTCCAGTAAGTGTGTCAAATATCAGGCTGCATAGTGACTTTTTTCTCATTGCAAGAAATGCAGATAAGAAAAATTACATGGATCTAGTGATTTCAGCTCCCAATTAAAAAGGAAAAACAAATGGATTTTTAATTATTTTATTATTTTTATTTTGTAATTATTTTATAAATTTATTTATTTTTAATTAATTCTTTAAGTGCAGCAAATAATATTTGCAAGTGCAGATTCATTGCAGCTTCCCTGATTTAATATTTTTTTTAAAAATAACTATGCAAAAGTTTGCATTTTTGCTTTTCATGCTCTAAATGATAGTCCTTATTTCTAAAAATGATAGCAGTCCACAATAAACAAATCAAATCACTTTTTTTCTTCTCCACAGAAAGAAGATAAATAGGAAGAATTTTAGGATGAGCGGGTCACCTCGGTATGTAGAATGATTTTTATATGAACAATTACCCTTTTTTCATTGTTCTTTTAACTTGGAGGAATACTAAAATAATTGCCACATTAAGGAATCCTTGCTAAAAACAATTATATCTAAAGTGTACCTAAAATAATGGTATAACTCCCTTTTTCTTTATTTGAAAAAATCTTATCTTTATTAATTCATATAAAATTAAAATGAAACACACAGTAGATAGAAAAAACTGAGACAGGGAAAATTGTGGTGATTTCTAACATTGGTTTTCAGTGGAGAAACAGTGCCTTACACTGGTGGTCAGTAAAGAAACTTCCCATTACTACACCAGAAAAGCACCCTTTCACACAGATGATTAGTACCTTTTACATGAAATTGATTAATTTTTATTAGATAAATACACTCCTTTATTCAGGGGTCATTGGAGAAATTGCACTAAACATTGGTGGTGTTTTGAAAAAATACCTGTGTGCATTGGTTGTCAGGAAAGGATGTCCCTTGTGCATTGACAATTAATAGAAGAGGTGTCAAATGTAAGGTGTGCCTTACATTTATGGTCAGGATGAGAAGGGCTCCTTTACAACGAACTGCCTTGTTACATTAGTGATCATTTGAAATCATTTCACTTACAGTGGTGGGAAGAGGAAATCATGCAAACAATTTAGAGACTCAGAGGTATTCGTATTAGTTGTTTCCTATCAGATAGATGAATGAAGAGGCTCCACAGGTTTCACACTGCAGGTACCAGAACTATACAAAGCACAGAGGTTTAATGGGTATGTTTTTATGGTAATGTTAGTTTTATGGAGCTCTTGTTAAGAAAGACTGCAGAAAATTATATTACGGATAGCATAGATTAACATACGGAATCATAGTGGTTTGATAATGTCAGCTTGAAAAAATTGAATTTCATCTCATGTTTGTTTCATGTCTCTCAGAAGTCTATATTTACCAAAACAGGTTTATGTAAAAGAATGCAGGGATCCATCACAACTCTTCATTATACTGTAGGGTGCTTATATGGCTATAATGCCTATCTCTAACATTAATAAAAAGGACATTGTTTAATAAAAAGGGGCCCCATCTGTAAAAATGGTCATGGTTTGGTTGAATAGAATGCTTTATTATTTCCTGAAGTTGGTTGGTTGGATCATTATACACCAATTGTTTTCCATGATGACCAAATATCATCAATGCCCTCTGCAAAACCTTTTTTTTTTTAAAAGCTGTCAACATGGTTTGTTCCATGTAATGTAAACATGAAGAACATACAAAAAAGCCACATTTTTACCAACTTGGTATTGTTTGTTTTGACTACTTCCTTTTTTGCATGCCTCGCCTTTTTTATGTATATTGTTTCTTCAAAGAAACCTAATAAACTCATAAAATGTAGTTGTTTTAACACAATCCACGGGGCTCTTATTTTCTTTGTCATCTGTGTCAAAGGTGTAATAAGGAAATGCATACATTTCAACAGATAGTTGGGGAATAATGCTTGTGAGGAGGGCAAACAGCTCAAGTTCATTGTACTTTTCTCCTAAAAAACAGCCTGGCCTAGCCCACAATTTCCGGTATGCAGATTAAAAAAATCTAGCTCTGATCTAGCACTAGATCTCACTATCCAAGAAATCTAGTCTAGTTAACATAGCTGTCTATTAGATACTATTTCACAAATTTCTGAAATCTGTTCAGTACCATTCTAGGTAGGCTTGCCACCTCTATGATTTAGTCCCAGACCGGGTGAACCACATAAAAAGAAGAGTATCAGGATCTTCCAAAATGCATTACAATTATGGCCATTGTATTATTTAGAGTTGAATATATAAAAAAAATAAAACATTAAAAAAAGAAAGTTTTTTTGTTGTTTAAAACTTGCATGCTAAAAAAATGAGTACTGATCAATTTCTTTGAACTTATTTCATTCAATCTTTGAGGCTCAGTATCGTGTTATAAGCTACTGTCAAAGCATGTAGGAAGTGCATTCATGCCTAGGAATTCCCATTACTGCAGGCTAACATGAATTCATCAAACCATTTTGATATTTGTATTCATTTAGGAAGCCAGCTTACTGCTCACATTTGAACCCTAAGATCTGAAAAGAAATTCTGAGGCAGTGTGCTATGACATTCTTAGAAAGTTATGTCTAGCACCCTGCCGGCCCCTTCCACCAGTCATTATCTGCCTGCACATTCTGTATATCATAACTGTTTATAATGGAAAACTAAATGATTTATTGAAATTGTTATCAGCATGGGGAAATAGGGACCAGGAAGGGAAAAATATAAGCAGATTAAACATCAGGTTTAGAAATTTTCATGACAGCCAGTCTACTTCTATGTTCAGCAATATCACATTACACATTTTTCCTTTAAAAGTTTAGCATAAATGATCACAAGATTTTTTCTCTAAACATAAAGTTGCTGAGGGAAAAAGATCAGGGGCACCTGAAGGAACATGTCACAAAATAAAAACATAAAAAGGAGTCATGCTTTTAAAACCAAAAGTTGGATTTGCATCAGATTTTAGCTCATTAGCTATACAATTTTAGCTCATTAGCTATACAATATTTACCAGTATTCCCATAGTTTTTTTTTTCATAGTCAATTGATAAACTTCCTTTAAATGGGCAAATAGTCAGTTACAGCCTTTTCTTAAAAAAACAATTGTGGCTGTTTAAATAAAATATTCAGATGACATTATTAGGACTTTTCATGAAGCTGTGCAGTGTGTTTTAACTATTTGAACAGTAAATTAGTACTTTCGAGCCCCCACCCCACCCCAGCCTCTTTAGTTATTGAACTCAATGTTACAGCTTTTGGAAAATCCACAAATATGGTAATGGAAAATTTTGAATAAATGAAGAGGACAATGTCATAGGACAATCAAGCATGCCATTACTGAACTTTCCTTTAAAATTGCCAGTTCACAGGCTGTAATTCTGACACTTTAATTTTTCTACTCTCTTTATTACCTTTAAACTGAAATAAGTATCATGATAAGAGGTTCTGGCGGTCATTTGCAGCCTTACAGGGCTGTAACTAAAACATACGGATGTCAGGCACACCCAGGCATCTAGCATTTACAAAATGAGGCCTCCAATGGCCTACATGGTGCATATAAAGGATAATTGCAGTAAGCGGCTCATTGTTTAGGTACCTTTAAAAGGCATTTCAGATTTTGCGGGCAGCGATTGCTTTGAAAAAGCTTGATTACATCATATAATCATCATTCTAATTTGGAAAAAATTGTTGTTACCTTATGGTCCTGGTCTATTTTGGCGGTGGTTTTTCTGACTCCCGCTGGATGTTTTTGTTACTAGGCATATTATAATGATTAAATCATTGCAACAGTAGTTTTTATAGATCATAGGCAAGTAGTCTGTGCTTTTCCTTTTTTGACTTTTTTTATTCTTATCTTTATTTTAGTTTGAATGGGATATCAAAACCCAATGCCAAATCCATATATGGTAAGTCTGGTTGCACTTTTGAAAATAAAGGGTACATTTTTGTGCATGTTACCAACAAAAGAGCTTCTATACATGTATCGATCCACTCATTTTGGTAAAAAAAAATACATTCTGTCAATAACCCAGATTCATGTTTTAATAGTAAATGCACTCTTAGTAGTCATACTGAATAATTATCTACAGTGGCAGGAACAGGGAATAGAGAGCTTAATGTAGCTATGCGCTTTTTAAAGGTTTTCTTCATATTGTTGGAAGATCTCCTTAACTTACTATTTTTTTAATTCTGCTCACCACTAGGGATGAAGTTAGGTTCACTAACTTTTAACCCAGGGGCCTTTGTTTGGACTAACAAATGACCTATAATACAGTGCACTGATTTGCTCCTTGTTCAGCTTACAAGAGTCAATATCTGGAATAAGGGAAAAAGTGGACACTTCTTTATAGAGTGAATTACTATGTATTGCCTATTAGCCCTACAAATGTCCAGAATCAAATAACAGGATTCACCACCAAAGACTTTAAGTTAAGTCAAAAGTCTGCAATCTGTGAGCAAGATTCATGGAACTGTATGGAACCCAAACCTGGGCAGATTTCCTCATCCATACTTACCACCATGTGAGGTTCAGACTGGCGGCAAATGGCTATAGCCAGTCCCAGAAAAGTTTTTCGGTAGATTCAATACCTGGCCTATTAGGCAAAGAATAACAGACATTGGGTGATTTTTACCCATTACAGCCATCCAGAGACCCCATTCTGTACTATGGCGATTTTTTTTACAATACGAAGCATATTTATGTAAAGACTGCTTTACAGAATATCTATTGAATAGTCAGTTCTTCTGATCACCCTCCTGTGACTACAGGTACCTTTTACACTGATGGGAGTGCCCTGAATTGTGTACATGTTAATGGCAATGTGATCTAAAAATGTCCAGTTGATTAGAGGATTCTCTACTGGTTATTCCAGTCTGTCAGGTATGGTGACATTTATTTAAAAAGAACAGTGTAATCATCATGGGAAGTAGCAACACGTGACAATATTGTAATTTTACATTGTATTTGAAATTTACAAGAAATTAGAATAAATAGTAGTCAAATTGATTTGTGGACACAGGAATATGTAGAAATAATTATTTTAGGTTTATTGTTGTTTTCTTTGGCATTGTATGCTTTACGTTGATCTTATATGATAAATGTGTTTACTGTTCTTTTCTATTTCATTCTTTTTATTGATACAAAAACTAAATACAGTAATTTTCCCATGAGTATATTAACCCCCCTGGCAGTCTAATTCTGTCCATATTTTTACGCCAAAAGTGGTACATTGTTTTGCATGGAAATTTATTTTACATTGTAGGCCTATAATTCCTAGGCATAACTCAGTGAAATATGTCCATTATTTATTAAATTTAATTATAAACTTTAAATAAAAAAACTGTTAAAACAAGGGTGCATAAAAATACTGAAACCTGTAATATAACTGTACAGCATATATTATATATATATATAATATAATTATAAATAAATAATTTATTGATTACTTTGTATTGGATTCTAAACGGTTGTTTTGTATTAAATCCAATACAAAATAATTTGAATGATTTAGTATACATAGGGTACTAGACAAGGGAGCCTACTTTTTCCACTTTTATTCGCAATTGGGATTGAGCCACTAGCTCTTCACATTAGAGCAAATCAAAATATTCATGGAATTATAAGTGCATCTACTGAACATAAATGTGCTCTCTTTGTGGATGAAATCCTATGTATATAACTCAGCCTCTGTTAACATTACCAAATGTGTTTAAAGAAGTAAAAACGTTTGCCTCTGTCAGGTTTAAAGGTGAATAGAGATACATCTGTGGCATTGGATATTAATCTTGCATCAGAGATGGTTAAACCTAAACAAAATTAAACCTATGAAACCTAAACAAAACTTTGATTTTGAATAGGGACTTAAATCTTTAAATTGGGAATCCAGATCACTTAATTTTATCAGGAGTTTTATAAAGCAAACTATGTATCCCTTTTTAGGAAAGTTCTGCCTGATATGAGAAGGATATCTTCCTCCCCTCCACCATGAATAGGTAGAATAGCAACAATAAAAATGAGTATATTGCCCCGGATTTTTTATGTATTTGGTACACATCCTAACCCTATCCTAAACTAGAAGTTGGAAGGGTTACAATCAAAAAGTTATGTAATTCATTTGATGCAACAAAAAAGCAGGTTGGATAGATCTTTATTAATGGCCTCTAGTCTAAGGTGGGGGGGGGGGGAGTTCCTAATCTATATCAATACTATAAAGCGGCAAAGATTGTTCACTTCTTACTTACGTTAATGGGGTAGAGATTCCAATGGTGGAAATTGAAGCTTTGGCTTGCAAACCAAAAGGGATAGAAATGTTCATGTAGATATCCAAATTCTGTAGAAAAATTGCCTGTTCCTCCCTGGCAAGCAGTCTATCAATGTGGGATAGTATTAAGAACAATGCTAATATATGTTCAAATCATACGCCCCTTACTCCTTTGTGGTGCAACCCAGATTTTACTCCTGGGCTGGACCCAAGGCTTGAGGTAGTGGATAAATAAGAGATTTTTGCAAATTGGAAAATTAATTTCTTGCAATTGGTACCAACATCCAAAAAATAGGGAGAATTGTTTATTCTGAAGGTAGTACATAATTACAGATTAGCCAATTCCGACAATTCTGCATGAAAAATCTGCTCAGTCTGTGCAGATTCATTTTCCACAATCAATCTGCTCAGTCTGTGCAGATTCATTTTCCACAATCATCTTTGCCAGTAATGGCAATTTGCCGCATATTGTTTTATTATTTTCTTGAAAAGGCGGACAATGCTGAATCGCAGTTCCAGTATTGAAATATCAAGAGGTTGGAACTCGAGTGGCCTCACTGCCTTCTTCCCTGCCCCCTTCAACTGTCAGAGGAGAAAGCAGTGGACTTAGAATGTGATCCTGTGCTCAAGAAAAGGATCAGAGCTCTGTTTCTATATGGGGACAAATGGGGATAAATGAAGTGACTTGACTTGGGACTCGACATGGAAGAAATCTTGGTGAATTGAGACTTGACTTGGGACTTGGTGTCAATAACTTGGGACTTTACATATAAAATATTTGCATTTCTGCTCTATATTCAGTGTGTTACATAGTAAAATAGAAGGTATTTAAATGTCTCATTCCATTGCATATTCCAGAATTAAAAGGATTAGAGGGTGGGTAGAGCCATGCAAAATGCACTAGTTCAGTTGGAATGCATTTGGATTCCTTTAGTTGTCTCTCACCATAACCTTCAAAGGTATACTTGCTTTTACTTATCAGTCCCTGGTAGGAAGGTTTAGTCTTCATGGCACAAATGTTCACCACACCCTGTTTGGTTTCATTCCTATAATATTAGTGCATTTGCTTGTGAATACGTACATATCTGTCACATAAGAGTTCTAATGTTGATAATATGTGTAAAATGTATTTATCAATACTGGGTCCTGAACATAGGTATTGATTATGAGAGCTTGTCCCATGTAAACAGTGCTTTACTGCACAGCATGTCTGTTTTTCATGTCCGGTGAATTTTATCTTGTTTGTTTTTTGTTTTATTTAATACATTTCTTGGCTGCTGAAAGCCATATGCATTCCCATTACATAACAAATACAAACCTTGCCCAGTAACAGAAAAGAGTACATTGAAAAGGGCACGTCCATAGCTTTATTGTGGCTGTGGATTTTGTACATAACCTCATCCATTATTACAAACACAATCTGTTTTGGTTACAGATATATTCTCAGTAGTTTATAAAAATAAACTAAACAATAATCTAAATGACAGTCCTTGCCATGAATCTCATGCAATGTGGTACACCAGAAAAAAATTTGGAACTATAAGCTCAGCACCACATTATGTAAAGGTATGAGTCTACATCACACAACAATAGGATTACAAATAATATTAAACCTTTTTTATGAACACCTGTTAGAATGAAATGCTCTGCCAATACTCAGCTGCATTTTATTAGGGCTGAAGGTATTAGCATTCCCATACAAGCCAGCATGACCATCAAATTATTAGTTATTTGTTGGGTTAAGACCAGATATTTCTGTACTGATTAAGACTGGTCCAGCCCATAAATACCCTACAAAAAGGGCCGTATGTTCTCCTTTAGTAAAAAGGTGGACATTCTATGCAATAATGGGACAATTTTAGGTAATGAGTAATGCATTTTTAAGATATTATTGGTATAGAGAAGCATAACTCCAAATGAAACACAGTAGATGTTGTATGCATTTCTCAAATATTAGCTAAGGGTGTTGGCTCTGTAAACTATGCATACATACCCTGGGCTGTACCTCACCTGGGATGCAGTGTTCATATTTGAAACTGTAATAAACAACTAATCCAATATTTCACCTGCAGACAGGTAAAACTACCTGCATGAAGCATACACAGTGCAGTTTTTATTATATAGATACCAATTGTAAATTTTCATCCAGCTAGGACAATTGAAATTTTTAATTTGGTGCCATCACACTCCAATAAACTGTATGTTGAGATGTTATTAAATCACATCAAAATGACCATACATGAAGAAGTTTTAAAAATGTATGTCCTTATAGAAACAATAAAGGAAACAATGTTACACTTTCAACTTTGTATAAAATGCTTTATAGCTTGTTCTGTGATGACAGGCCAGTATCCTTGGATAACATAAACATTGAAAAAAATGATTTAATAAAATAGCAGAAGCAGTAAAATACATCCTCTACAGCCAAGATTTAAGGTGCACCTTTTACCTGCCTTGACCTTTTTTTAAGGTTAATTCAGATTGTTAATATAATTTACTGCACTTTGCACATACGTTGCTCTTTGTGCTGTTTATTAACAACACATTACAAGTTACATTTTAAAGCATCTCTGCTTGTGGATAATTTTGTGTATATCCTGCCTCAATGGCAGTGGCCAGAAAAAAAAGTTATTGCATATTAAAAAAAATATCATAAATATTTTCAGCTGAACTTTAAGTTAAATGTTAAAAAAACACAAATTATTTTTTTCTCTTCCCATATTTAAAAAGTGATAACAAGGAGTGATAACAATTGAAAATATAAAACCAGTGTCAGTGAAGCTATTACCTGGAGCTACGTCTACATTTAAACGTTTAAACGTCTTTATGAACTCTTAAGAATGTATATAAAACTGTATGGGCATTGTTAAGCAAAAACAATTAGGTGTAACATTAGCCTAATTGTTTAAGTGTGAAAGGTGGCCTCCCTAGCAATGAGGGAGTAAAGAGGGCATGAGCTTGGGGTTGGCAAAGTGCAACCATGCAAACATCAAAAATTACCATGCTAGAACTCTATTTTTGCACCACCAGGGTATTGTAACCTCTGTTTGTAGGGTTTCCATTGTCATCTGTTCTACTGGCATCAGCATCTATTGCAGCGCAGAATACAATCTACAGTATTTTTTGCAGGGGCATTTCTTTTAGAAAACACATGGTATATCTTTCCTGCAATAATAAACTTTTCTGTATGCATTTTTTAAAATAAAGTTACATTTATTTTACTGTATGGATGGTATCCAGTTGTGAGGGTGACTGTGCAGAACTGTACACTTGCATTTTATGGCTTTGTATTCTAAGCAACAAAGGGAACCAATTTCCTTGACATGTGGAAGGAAGAATGAATTATATAAGGCCTTGTCTCTATGCGAACATTGGAAAAGAAAGTGACTAGTGTCTTTTATTTATTTATTTTTTTTGGCTGGTAAGTTTCACCAACAAGTTAAAATGTGCCTTTTAGCTCTTAAAAAGGCTGAAATAGCCATCGTAAATGTGTGTGTTCTATAGCAACACTGAAATGTGTTTGAAGCCTGCAGGTCACTATAGTATTAAACAAATAATTAGATGTATCCCTGATTTGAGGGACCAAAAAACGTTTATTGTGGGTAAATGTATTTCTAATTAGGACATAAACAGATCATGGCTATTTGAAGATCTGACTTGCACAGCTTTTCAGATACACACCTATGCCAACCCATTTCCAATTCCAGAAAAAAGGTTTACATAATAAATGCCATACATATAATCAAATATATAGGTATATTTGGCAGTACCCATATATAAATACTAATGCAAAACATTGTTTGCCTTGATGGGTTGAAAAAAAGCAAAAATATGCCCTAAAAGCCTAGCATATTAAAACTAACAATAATGTGGGTCCCCCGGGTTCTTTTCGATAGTTTTACATAGATAGGTACATCCTTGAGAATCTTCCCTTTTTCCTTTCCCTACTGCTTAGTTCCATTCCTTTGACAGCATTTTTGTACCTAATTACTCAATGTAACAATAAATCTGAACACATACTATTTCCAGCACATCTCTGCACTGCACCACAATGCACATACAGCACATTGTGGTATACTGTATTTTTTTAACAGGGTTTATGCTCTTTATCATAATGGGCTGGTCTAACTTAACAAGCAATAATGCACATGTGTTTACATAACAATGGATTGTGTAAATATCTCTTATTGTTTTAGTCAGTTTGTCACATTTAGAAGGCTTTTTGGTGAGACAGCACATTCTTATCAAATAAGTCTGTGTCTTGCAACCTTAAGCTGCGTACACACTTGCAATTTTTGTCATTGGAAAGGATCTTTCACGATCCTTTCCAACGACAAGGGGCTGCAAGATGCATGAACGATGCTGTACATACAGCACCGTTCATGCTCTATGGAGAGGGGAGGGGGGAGAGCGACGGAGCGGCACCCTGCTGCGCGCTCTCCCCTTCCCTTTCATTACGATCGGCTGTCGTCCATCGTCCGTGGATCCGGCAGGTCGGTCGTCCGGACGATGGACAACACCGACTGTACACACGGAAGATTTTCGCCCGATAATTGGCCGATGCCGATTATCGGGCGATAAAAATCTGCCGTGTGTACGTAGCTTTACTCTCAGAAATATAGAGAGGGTTTTAGAGAACTTGGAAATTGGCATTTCCATAGGTTTTTCTTCAAAAATAACACTAAATGGTAACAAATAATTGAATCGGAGCTGTAAGAGAAAATAGTATATATTCTTCAGTATTCTCCCTGTTATCCTTATACACTGTTAGCTATTCTATTGTACACCCTAAAGATAATACACACCTTCTGCATATTCTGATTATACCTTCTGTATCACTGATATATTTTAAGTTCTTGCCCTTTCTGTAACATCCCTTACACCCTAATGGATTGCAAACACTTCTGAGTCTCCTTTTTTATATGCCAACAGATTGTAAGCTCTTCCACCCTCTGTTTTCTTCTCTTATAACCCAAAAGATGATAGGTGCTTCTGTCTTTTTGTATCCTTCTTATATATATGTACTCAATTATATAAATGTACAGCTCTGTGTACAATCCTGGCATAGCTAACTGCTGGGAATAAATTAACTCCAAAGTGCAGGAGATATAGCATTCTGACTTGGCCAGTCAAGACGGTTGAAGATCCTGAACTCAAGAGGACTGGGGGAAGGAGCAAAGAGAGGGACATTTAGTTAAACGTTGCAAACCAGCCAATAAGTTTATTTTATTGCTGAAGAAACATAACATGTCCTTTCTGCATTTGAGAACCCACCTGCTTGTAATTTTTTTTATATTTGAAGTTTATCTCATCTCAAATGACAAGTTGTAACACTCCCCAGAAATGTGGGCTTGTTAGAAAAGTCTATGACAAGAGGATTTGATAGGCTACTGCAGCTATGCCTACACTTTATACCTGCTGCAGCTTTAGCAGTATTAGGTTAAGGATTGATCGTGGGATAGGACTGGTTAAAGTGTTGGGGCCAGTAAATTTAAAGCTGAATGATTTTCTAGTTAAACATGTTTTTAAAAGGGTGAATGCTTCTCACCAATACTCCAACCAGTTTTTGTCTGCAGCCATTTTCTTTTTTGCCCCCATCACAGAGTCTCTTTAAATTTATTTGTAACAATATTTTAAAGCAAACAATTACAAATGTCAAAATTTCACCAAAAATGTTTTTTTTTTTGGTGAAAAATATCAAATAACAAAAAATACAATACAGTTTCTGTGTTTTACCATTTTTAAATTTAATAGGAAACTGTCAAGTGGAAGTATATATTATTAACTTCAAACTGGTAATTATTCCTAACAACCTTGACTCTTCTGTGTCCTTTGATAAACTGGTCAAGTAAGCCCCACAGTTGGTGTAACTGGCCAGCTAAAACCTGTCCTAGATTATTGGTGCAGCATATTCTGCATACACCTAAACCTGCCAATAACCCCACTATACAGCTCATATGCTCAAATATTTAGGCTAGATGCAGAGTTATCACTGTATTTTATGGTTGTGAATGTTTATAACAGTTTTATATATGCATTTTGTTAACATAGGCAGAAAAGGAAAATATACCTTTAAGAGTCATTATCTAGTTAGAAGAGGTAAGCTAATCACAGTGAGTCTTACACTATGCAGAGGCCTCAACCAATCACAACCAGCCTTACACTGTGTCTATGGGGAAATTCCCTAGCAAACCAGGCTGTATTCAGCGTGCTAACAGAGAGAGAGAAAAGAGAGAGAGAACAGCCGGAGTTCCAGCCAGAGAGTTTCATAGAAGTAGACAAAAGGCCAAAAAAGGTATTTAATGCAGTTATAAAGATTCCTGTAGTTTAATAGTGATTGGGACTGTCTGCTGAACCTCTCATGTGTTTGCTTACAGTTCCACCAGTATCATTACCATCACCAGCACCAGTATCAGTATCAGTATCATTACCATCACCAGCACCAGTATCATTACCAGTATCATTACCATCACCAGCACCAGTATCAGTATCATTATCATTATCATCAGCAAACAAACCAGCAAACAAACTAACCAACTTCAACGATCATTTTGTGATCTCATCCAACACATGTTTGTACATTGACTTTCCACTGCAGAATCAGCAGTGTCATATGAAGAAAGTTTGAAGTTATTAAAGAAGTTATCTAAAGTATTTGGTGTGCTCTTTAAACCTACTACTTTTATGGAACGGTATTAGAGGAATTGTAGAGTAAAGACAGTCTAATCAGACTAAAGAGAGACAGAAATAATAATTCTTCTAATGCCACAGCGCACAAGGCACCTCATGGTGCTGCGCCTGCCACAGTTGGGGCTCCTAGAGCACTCTAAAAATGTTAGAGATACCTAGTGGTGCTTATTATTATGTAGCTTAACTGTGAAATACAGGAGTACTAAAAGTGCAGCAGAAAATTAAAATATAAAATAAAAAAAAAATGTATGTGTTTGTAAAGAAAAGTAAGACACAGCTAAGGGGTGGGGAACTTTTACCTTTTCGCCTTAAGCTACGGTAGCAACTGAATAACGTGCACATGCCTGGCCAGAATGTTTTAGTTTTCATGATTTGGTTATGCTTTAGGTGCCAATTCTCCTACTGGCCCATGACTTTAATGGGATGAAGTAAGAATACAATGGCTTGAGTCATTCTGAAAGATATACAATCACTTCTACATAATTTGAAATGTTGCCTTGCTTTGATGCAGACTGCTGCAAAAGTAGTCTTTCTTAGCATAGACATAAATATGTATAATTCGCCAAGTCTAAGATCATGTTAATGAAGCAGTCAGAAGAAATTTTTGAAGGCTGTCAGATCATCAGATTTTTTAAATCATTAAACACTCCACATTTGGCAACCGAAAGGGAAAATCAGAAATGAAGTATGAGAAAGCTGAGTTTGTCTGTCAGGTTTGTTTTGCTCTTTGTGTCACCCCCTAAAATTATTCCCTATCACTTCCTGTCAAAGAGACTTTTGACACTTGTTTTTCTCTATTTTGTCTCTGTTGGTTTTGTTTCTGAGACTCCTATGCTCCCCTACTCCATCCATAAAGTAAAAGTCCAGACAAAGCTCTTTTATCTCTTAAATAATCAAAAATCAAAGATAGTGCCAAATTATTCACCTCTTCTTCTGTCACAAGAAAAACTGGTTCTGCTAGATGGCAGGCTGACTTTCCTTGAACAAACCCCTGACAGTGCACTGAGCTGTCAGTGAAGGGAAAATGAACAACCAGAGCTGTTCCTGAGGGAACCAGCAACAGTTAGTACACTTCCAGGGCAAATAATCTCAGTGGAAGTTCACTGCAGAATACCAAAACCTTGTTTAGCTACAATAAAAAAAACAAAACCCTAAATAAGTTATTTTTTCTGTAATCTTACAGCAAGCAGAGAAATTAAATGTATACAACCAAAGTTCATATTGCAGAAATATAACATAGAATGTTTCCATTGCACTTTGGTTTGTTATGAGTTTTCAGAAATGTACATAACAGGGAGGTGTTCCTTTGTAAAGCCTTAATAGCTTTTATTGTAAAGTAATGAACAATTCAAAAGGCTTTAATTAGTAGTCAGCTTGGTGCACCATTTAGTGTGTCTTCAATGAAGAAATCTCTAAAGAAGCAGGCCTACACCACTGACTAGAGTTTCAATAAGGGCAAATATGTGGACATGTACACTAGCCTTTAAAGGAAAGCATGGTCACTGTAAAACCAGCCCTTTGGAACATTAGTACATCAGTACATTGAATAAATTATGGTGCTGCACTCCAGTATGTAGCTGCCAAGTGTTAAATACAATCTGTGTAAATAATGTGTACTAAAGAGTAACATTATTGCAGACAGAAATTTCCCCACATATTGCAGGGAACATATATCAACTCAATGTTATCTGTTGTATGTTGTTTGCCAGTTATAACACTCTGATCCTGTCAGACATTCTGTGGTTTTCTGAGAGACTGTCAAGAAGAAATAGAGTTGTTTTCCCTGATACAATTTTGTGACTGCAGAGGGCCTCCTTTCCTCCTCATTTGGCACAAACAACGCACAAGAAATGTTTACCCAATGACAGTGTGCATACTTCTTAAATTACCTCTGAAGAGATTGATTATTCCGTAGCTGGATTGTAGAATCATGAATAAATGCTATCCCATCCTGTAAAATACAGTTGGCCCTGTATCTAAAATACAATAAACCACTAGGTAAAATGTAATTTATCTCCCTACTTGTTGGTATGATTTGTCAGAGCAGCAACAGTGCAATGTGTTATATAACTAGTGACAAATATTTCCCATGGTATCTTCAAAGAATCCCCAAAATATGTATTATTATATAGCTGGGATGTGGCAGGTAAAATACATTGGATTTTTGTCCCCCTTCAATCTCAAAAGAACAAACAACATTGTCTGTACATTGATTGTTCAATCCTCTACAATAATCACTGACTGTTACTGGAAACAATCACTAACAATGGTTTCCAGCTATAGTGATATTGCATCTGTATAGCCTTTTCACACAATGGGGAATCCAGTGATGAGATTTCTCTGCAATAGCGCTTGGCTGTTTTTCCAGTAATTGGAATCTTGGAAGGAGTTGGAATCCCACTGCTCCTATAGCATTGTACATAATTTAAAATAAGTTTACAGTTTAAAAAAGAGTGTTGGAAGCCCTGTCTTACTGTTGTGGGGTGTGTTTTCTCTTATAATAAAGGTGCAGATCTTGATTTATTTGGTGTCTAATAGATGAAAGCAATTGCTACACGATTGTCTGTCTAACTTCTATTGACAGCTTTAATAAAGGTTTGGTTCGTGCACATGCTATTTTTTTTACTATTGATGACTTCATAAAAATACAGGGTTCAAAATCTGGATACAGTAAACATTTCGTAAGTATAAAAAAAGTACAAAGTTCTTTTTTTTTTAAAGCTATTTTTTCTCAATACCATTATGGGCTATTATGCCTAAAGTCTGCTTGTCACTTGCGTACACTTGTACACTTGAAAGTCGAGTATGTTGGGTGTTGGCAGCACATAAAATAGAAACTCAAACAATCCAGCAGCTAACCTGTGTACATGTAGCACACCTTAACCCTGAGAGGCGTTGTCATCAGACCCAGCCAATACACTTGTTTTGCTTGGTGTTGAGACAGAATGAAGATTGCTGAAGATAGCAATGCAGAAGCAGAAGCAACCACAAACTATATATGGATAGGGTGTTGTCTTGTCTGCACCAGTTTTCTCTTGATACCTGGTTGTATAGGCAGCACCCTCATCTTTCCTTTACCATTTCCTGTTTTATAGGATACACTTTAAACTTTCACATTTGTTTTAAATCTTTAAATATGGAAACATTTTTTAAACAAAAATAAGTTAATTATTAGATTCAGTTTTTTTGAAGTTGGACAGGAAGGCTCAGACTAGCAGCATTTTACCATCTTACTGCCCCTAGGTTCTTACTGTCAAATATTAGGCACACACGAGCAGTTAAGTCAGTAACCACTTAATTTTTTTTAGGTGTTTTTTTCTATTGTAACTTTTATTGTAACAATCTTGCGAGTTGGAATGCAGTGATTAAATGTTGATTTGTGTGAGGCACTGAATATTTTTTTTTTTTTTTAACTGCAGCTAAAATCACTGAGCTTGTGTTAATCAAAAATCCACTCTACCCATAAGTTAATTTTTACCTAGTGTTTGACATGAGTTTGAGACTCTTAAGCTGCGTACACACTTCCAATTTTTATCGTTCAAAATGAACGACGAACGAACGACGGACGATCGATTGGGCAAAAATCGTTCGTAAAAAAAGTAACCAACGACGCTGACGAACGAGGAAAGTCGTTGGAAATGAACGACCGGACCGGCAGATCGGATTGGACGACGATCGTTGACCATCGTTCGTGTGTACGATCGTTCATTGATCGTCCATGGTCTGAGCATGCGTGATGAACGAACGTTCCTGTGGTGCACGTAACTTCCTGTATCGTTCAAACGATCGCATCTATTGTGTGTACAATATCTACGAACGATCGTGTCGTTATCTGTATGTACAGGATCGGTGCTATACGATCGTTCGCAGATATCGTGCAGGATCGTTCGTCGTTCGTTTACCAACGATAATAATTGGAAGTGTGTACGTAGCTTTAGTCCATGTTGACAGGCTTTTAGTTTCTTTAGGCTTAGTCTACACGGACTGTTGCTTGCAACGTTTAAAAAATTAAAACGCGGGAAATCACGGGAAAATGCGTCCATTGATTTTAATGGGAGCGTTTTCCTACGTTTATGCATGTTAGGCTGGGTCTACATGGACGTTTTGTAAAAAGGCATGTAAACGTTCCTACTGCTTTTATAAGCGTTTTTATGCACTTTCTAACGTTCATAACGTATGTTTCTAACGTAACATTCTAACGTTTTAAAACTTTTTTTTAAATGCTGGAAAAAGCTGAAAAACGTCTATGCTGCGTTTATCCGCGTTTTACTGCATTTTACCGCGATTCTACAAGCGTTTTAGCACTTGGTAGAAATGCAAATTGTAACCCTGGGCAGTGATTTCTGCAAGTACAGGAAGTACATACATCCCTGCATACATGTGATAATGTGATCATGCAACAGTACAGTGACAAATGTAACAGTATACACGGAAAAGAGTGAAAAGAGTGCAAAGTGAAGCACAATTAAAGACAATGACTACACACAAGTGATAATGAATGACATAATTTGCAGGTGTGAAAAGCACCAAAAGCAAACAAATCAATGGAAGCTTTTTTATCGACAATTTCTAGCATGCATAAACGCAGGAAAACACTCCCATTAAAATCAATGGACACGTTTTCCCGCGATTTCCCGCGTTTTCCTGCGATTTACCAGCGTTTTAATTTTTTAAACGTGCAAGCAACGTTTAAAATAAAGCTCAAAAACGTGCCTGAAGGAAACGTCCTGGTGTAGATTAGCCCATTGGAATGCATGGGGACTTCAAACAAGGGCTTTAAAAGCCTCAGGTTAAACGCTGGGGAAACAGTCCGTGTAGACTAAGCCTTAGAAATTGTCAATACCAAAGCTTCCATTGATTTCAATGGAGGCTTTTACAAACGTTTTAACAATAGCCTGTGGCCTGTGTCACTATTCCATGTGTCATGCATGATTAATTACATGTACTATGCTGTTAAAAATTAACACCTAAGCCTGGCACGTGTGAAGATTGTCTGCCATTGTGTTTGCTTTTGGTGCTTTTCACACCTGCAAATGATGTCATTCATTATCACTTGTGTGTAGTCATTGTCTTTAATTGTGCTTCACTTTGCACTCTTTTCACTCTACTCTGTGTATACTGTTACATTTGTCACTGTACTGTTGCATGATCACATTATCACATGTATGCAGGAATGTATGTACTTCCTGTACAGAAATCACTGCCCAGGGTTACAATTTGCATTTCTACCAAGTGCTAAAACGCTTGTAGAATCGCGGTAAAACGTGGTAAAACGTGGATAAACGCGGCATAGACATTTCTCAGCTTTTTCCAGCATTTAAAAAAAAAAGTTTTAAAAAGTTAAAATAAGTGCATAAAAACGCTTATAAACGCAGTAGGAACGTTTACATGCCTTTTTACAAAACGTCCATGTAGACCCAGCCTAAGTGCATAAAAACGCTTATAAACGCAGTAGGAACGTTTACATGCCTTTTTACAAAACGTCCATGTAGACCCAGCCTTAAGTTTATTTTGCATACAATTCTGTGAGAATGAAGATTCTGCTTGAAGCAGGTTAAATGCAGGTCAAGAGCAATTTATCTGCAAGTCAAGTGCATTTTTTGATGAATTTTAAATGAACTCGGAAATATCTTAAACTATCAACCCCCCATCAAGCCTCCGCCCTGCACACGAGTGGACAGGGAAGCCCCGTTCGTATCTAGGAGTTGTCGGTATGTCAGATGTTTGTAACTCGGGGACTACCTGTACAGTCTTACTTATAATGTCACTCCTAATCTAACAGAAAGGCCAACATTAGAACATTAGTATCAATAAAAAGAACAGTGAGTCAAAATATTTGAAAATTGATTGTTCTCCATCACATCAGTGAGGAGCATTTATTAAAGAAATTACACAATATTGAGTGGGATTCTTTAAATGAAAACACTGAGTGTACTAAGCTGCCAAATCACTTGTAATGTATGTTATACCGGCCTGGCTTCATTGAAGGTAAATATGGTGGCATGTCTATGGAATATTTAGTTTTTTACATAGTGTATTGTTTCTTTGATTTCATCAGTCTGGTTAGGCTAGCTGCCTAAAGGGCCATTTTTTTACGTCATAAATAGGTTGGGCTGCGACAGGAAGCATGATCGCTGAATGTATAGGCATTTATTTGCCTAAGCTTTGTATAGTATGAACGCAGGTTTCCTTTTCAAAAAATATTACATAATGGATCTTATGGGTTCAAGAATCACTACTACTTACATGACTAAATGCCTCAGATTTTGCCTTATCGTTTATTTCTTGTACAAGGATGGGTTTGTTTGCTTATTGCTGCAGTTACGCTTGGAAGAAATGCATGAGTGCATCTTAAAGTATATGTTAACTGTATTTTTTAAACTAAAATAAACTCAAACCAAGTCATCCAAAAAGCTACAGCATTCCAACAATTACTGTACTGAAAAATGGGTGGATGCATTGTCTGTGTAGTCTGTTCTACTCTAAAGGGCTCTTTCCAGGGGTGTTTGATTTATGACCTTATTTCTCATATCCCTCAGCGCTATGAGGTTCCTTTTCCTAGATGTTGTATCCATAAAAACAGACTTGACACTGTTTTCTAGTGCATAGCACATTGTACCATAATATATCCACTTTTTTAATAGGCTTGTTCTAACTGTATTACACTGTATTGGAAGGGTTATTTGATTTAAAACACGTATTTCAAGTGAAACTTACTGTGTATTTTGATAATTGCTTTCCTCTTCCTTATTTATGGCCATAATGGATTTCTTTTGTTATCTGTGTAAATTGCTTTTTCTGCTGCAGCTAAATTAAAAAGTTAACCTATTATAGCAGCAGAGAAAATACTGCTGACACATAGATAAATATTTACCTGTTTAAGCTTTATAAACCTAAAGCACAGTTCCAGCTAAACTACCACAGGAGGTGAATAAGTCTTCTCCATCCTTTTTATCCCAAGTGCAGAACAGCAATTGTTTGCCTGCATTTAATTGTTTGCCCACGTTTAAAAAGCACTTGAAATGTAAGCGCGTTAAAAACGCAAGAAAATGCAGAAAAATGCAGGAAAACGCGGCATAGACGTTTTCCAGTGTTTTAAAGGCAAGCTTAAAAAAAAAAAAACAGTATCAGTCAGTATGCTCAGTCATATTCCAGGCAGGAAGAAGCAACAGTCCAAAAAATTCAAGCAGCCTATACTATTTACTAATTAAATTAAAAGCATGTTTTGTTTATAAATCTGCCTAAAAAGACCTTTTTTGATTCATGTGAATCAGATTAAGTTGCTGTCACTATATTTAAGCCAAGCTAATAGTCAGGGGTGTAGTCGTAAAAAAAGAAGAGCGGGCACGGTAAAAGTACTCGACCCACTACACCCCTGCCTATGTGTGACTCAAAAAGAACACAGAAGCAACTACTGTATGGCCCTGATTAATCAATGAAATGCACGTACGCTGAACGCACATATGTACGTGCCGGACGGCAAAGTCTATTACTGCCTGCCGGTTTTTACGCAAAGATCGTGAATACGCCAATTAAGGGGATTCATTTTCAGCTGCTCAATTCAGGAGAGGTTAACCTCAATAATGAGGTGATAGCAATTGATTAGCGCACACCTGCGCGCTGTTCTGTGTTCTCCAGTCCATTTTACAGGTCAGTTTGAATCTTTAATGCTTGATTTTTTCTTTGTAAAGCTACGTACACACTTCCAATTATTATCGTTGGAAAACGAACGACGAACGATCCTGCACGATATCTACGAACGATCGTATAGCACCGATCCTGCACATAGAGATAACGACACGATCGTTCGTAGATATTGTACACACAATAGATACGATCGTTTGAGCGATAGAGGAACTATGTGCACGACAGGAAAGTGAACGAACGTTCGTTCATTACGCATGCTCAGCCCATGGACGATCAACGAACGACCGTACACACGAACGATGTTCAACGATCGTCGTCCAATCCGATCCGCCGGTCCGGTCGTTCGTTTCCAGCGACTTTCCTCGTTCGTCGGCGTCGTTGGTTACTTTTTTACGAACGATTTTTTGCCCAATCGATCGTTCGTCGTTCGTTTTGAACGATAAAAATTGGAAGTGTGTACGCACCTTAAGTGTTACTTTTTTTGTTTACATTCTACGCCATCACAAACTTGCTTTATTTATAGTTACATTTGTTGCACTTCTTGTTACTTTTTCTTTTGGTTGCAACACTGCAAACTCATTTCTATCAAGCTGGATATATACTAAGTGGCACTTTCAAATATGTCATCACATAATAGTATGAGTGTAAAAAAATATGTGAACAAAAATTTGTGACCTCATAAAAATTTCGTTCCAGTTTGACGTTAGAGAATTCAAATATTTTAGTAAAGGATTATAGGCAAACATGTTATAATACATGTATTAAGGAACATTTAGTGATTTTACTTGTGCATACACTTATGCAATACATATGCATTTTAATTAGTACTATTTTAACTGGACTGGTTTGTGTGTGTGTGTGTGGGGGGGGGGGGGGGGGTTGGTAAGTTTGCTTGGATGGTATGCATTGATGTGATTTTTTGTAATCCTCATGATTGTTAGCTTCATCTGTTGCTGCAATGTCTTTGTGCCTGGTTTGTAATGCCAGTTTCTGTAGTTTAGCAATTCTACAGCAATGTGTAATTTTTTCCACAAGTATTGAGTACAAATGTCTGCATGGTTTCCACACCAAACTCCTACTTTCCTACTTGACCCCCTCGTTGCCTTTGTCACATATTGGTATTTGAATGTATTATGTGCATATTCCTTTCCTGAATAAATTGTCATGATTTTATTTCTTTTTTTTGTTTGTTTGTTTTTTTATAGCCTGACATTTGCACCCATGTTGATTTGTCCCCACACAACTCCTGTGTTCATTTGTAGTTGTGTTATAGGTTTGTTGTCATTGTGCTGTGCTGCCTGATCTTAGCACTATAGTATACAAACACACTTCCACTTGCTGTCCAAACTGGTTGTCAGTTAGTTGTCTAGCTGAGTTGCATACTCATTCTAACACACCTGCTGGTGATGGAAGGAGGTCCAGGTTGCCAAGCACAACATCAAACCACATTGATTGCCAAGCTCACAAGCAGTGTCTCGCATTCTTAGAAATGAACAGATGTTGTGTTTTTGCTTAACTTAATGCTCATAAATACTGGAGTGTATGCATTATTTAGGTGTTTACACAAAACAAATAGTACTAGTATATCAAACTTCCAAGGCCAAATCCACTTTGTGCCAAACATTGTCTTGCTTTTACATCCCTTCAGGGTGTTTTTGCAGATTTGAATGGCATTTTAGATCTTGGCCCACTATATTTATAATTGACTTACTCACCTCAGCTTGGTAGTGGAAGCACATAGGTGGATTCCTTGTTTTAACCAGAAGCAATATCCTCCATGAATGTTGCTTGTAGCCAAGCCCATGATATCCAAAATCATTGGAAGAAATAGGCAATCTTTACAGTGTGAAGCAATAGAGCTTAAAAAGCCCTCTTTGCCTTTTTTCCCTTCTAATTTCTCTTTTCTATGTATATGTACACATATCTCAATGCATACATACAGGTTTGGCTTTATGTGCACTCATGTCTATACATACATGAGTGCATATGAAGCAAAAAAAATGCAAAATACACAAAAAATACAAACTTACCTTAATGAGGACTGTGCAAAAGTGCGGTGCATTTTTCAACTTATAAAACAGTTCAAGCACATGTAGTGGGTCCGCCGTGGCACACAACTATGAGCTACACACTCCTGAAGTTTGGAGCACAACTATGCGCATCAAACAACTGAGACAACTATGCACATTAAACAAATAAGACAATTGTGCTGTTTTTAGCTTTACAAATAATTCAGAGGAAGGAACAGCTTAAAAACAAACACAATTGTCTTTTTAAACTGTGTGTCCTGGGAGATTGGAAAGGAGATCACATAACAAAACCCCAAAAAACAAACAACAATTTAGAAACAACTTTATTCAAAATAAACATTTGCTAAAAGGTCACAATAAAGTATAAAAACACATCAAAACCAAAAAAAAAAAAAAAAAACACACCAACAAAATGGCTCAACAAATATTGCATTCAAAAAATACTTACCAAACCAATATGCAATTTTGCCCTATCAAGGGTGGAAAACTGGATTAGAAAATATTTATGCAGGACAAACATTTTAAAGTGGTAATAAAGGCAGAATTTTGCAATCAAACAATATGGCCACAAACACAATAACATAGCATTAACATTGACTTCATTATCATTGATTGATATGATCCTTTAGATTTGTACACCAGTAAACAGATATTCTATTAATTAAAAAATCAAATAAAGTTGGGGAGGATTTAATGTTAAAAAAATTTTCAATATATATCCTGTTTTGCTTAGTGAATCAGGGTCTATGCCCCTGATTCATCATTGAAATCCGCGATCGCTGGAAGCGCGAACGTACGCGCGGCCAGCGATCGCGGATCACCGCGGGCCGGGCTCGAGTATGCGCGTACACCCGCCTCACTACCAGCCGGATTCCAGCCTTCACAATAAGCTTTTCCGGTTGTTGAATAGCGCGATCGCGCACGATTCCGGATCGCTAATACGAATGCGCGACCGATAATCCGATTTTGGGGCTATGAATCAGGGGCTATGTGTCAATCAACTCCTCCAGAGTCATGATACCAGAACTTGACCACTCCCCTATCACAAGTCTGAGCCTGCGATGGGAGAGTGGCCAGGTTGTGTTTAGAGAGTCAACCGCCCCCAGCCCTGAGCTTGCAATTCCAAGAGACATGGTCCCCGGCTCTGGACGGTGCACAGGAGAAGGTACCCGCTGGGGGGCGGACTGGCCAAAGCCACAGACCACCAAAGAATTCTGGGCCTATTCCCGAGAAAAGTGAGGGTAAGGTGTTCCCACCCGTGCCCGCCCCACTACACCCCTGCTTATAGTGCAGAAAACTCAGCCAAATATGCCCTGTCAGAGTATGATGTTACTAAGCTGTTTAAAACCATGCTGTTACATAACACTATGTGACTTTACGTCAACTCCCAAAACTTTCATTGATAGGATTTGTGTAATTTTAATGTTGTTTTTTTTTGGTTTTGTTTTTTGTAATTTTGTCATATCCCATGCCTGGCTTACTATGCCTTTTACTTGGAATATCTTGCTTATCAATCCTTTCAATTACCTTCATCAAATACCAAGATTTACTCCCATATAGAATTAAATAGGGTTCATGGCTTAGTACCTAAAATACATTAATTGACTGACCTGGAACAATAATGCTGGATAAGGCTACTTTTTTTTAAAATGCATTTTTTAATGAGCCCCAACCTTTTGATATATACCTGCCTTATTTAGTTACTATAGAGATCATTGGGCTTAAACAATGTTGTTCTTTAGGCTCAGCATATTGGCAGTGAAAACTCTATTTAACCTGCTCCCTCTATGCACGGTTGCTTTGCTATAATAAGAGAGGATCTGGTTTTACTTTGGACCCAAGACAAGATAAAGAGACAGAAATATTATCTAATAAAAGTGTTGCCATTTGGAATGTCATGTTGCAAGGATGGCTTCCATCCAAGGCTGCCTCATTCTGAACAGAAGATATTTTTGGCAGTTCTTGTTTTTGTTTACTTTTAGCTATGTTTGTAGTATAGTATGTTGTAGTATATAGACTATAAAGTGTTGCACATTGTTTTTTTGTGTGTTCAACACACAAAAGCTAGTACCCATTTTTGGCTTTTCTTACAAAAGTAAAAAAGCTCAAAAAAGGTCCTTACATTTAAAAGTAGAGCAGCTATATAGCATAGGAGACCCTGGCCAAACCAATTAATTGCTGCACAATCAAAATTGTTCAGATAGGCAGTGGCCAATAAGAAAATAGTAATATACATTTAACATAATGTCACAGACTTCATATGTATTTTTATTACCCACAACCTATTTATCAAGCTTGCACAAACATTCAAATAATTCATGATCCTATTTCCCCTGACCTATGTGGAGCTGGGCCATACAGCTGGGCCCCTTCAGCTGTACTGCTGCTGTGCACAACCATATGATTCATCTTAGGGATGCCATGATATAAAGCAGTGGTCCTGTTTGGTACATATATATAGATCTGGATTGTTTTTGAATAAAGGTGAATTTGTGTTGGTGAGAATGGTGTTTTTAATTTTGTTTATCTAATTTGAATTTGCTAGCAAGCATTTGGGTAAAACATATTGATAATACATGTCATTTCCTTTTTCATTTGATATTACTATCAATACAACATGAAATGATGAATTGGTGATTATCTCCAATAAACTAGGAATTTGCAAGTGTTTATTCAGTTGTGATGTTTTTAAACATCTACATGCTTTGGCTTGGCTTTTTTTTTCAATATCCAATATCTTTTAAATAAACTAATCTATCCTTGTTTTGTTGTAAGATCCATCATCTTCTTCTACTCATCTTTTGGGTTCTGGTTATGTTATACATGCATATTTTTGTATATAGGCAATATGGGAATTTCAAATTTGAAAAAAAAAACTGTCTGATCTAAAAACTAGTATTCATGGTCCACAATTTAGGAAAGTTTGTTTTTAATAAGGACAAGACCTATTGGTGGTAGCTATCCAGAATTTAGGTAAATTGATATCTTTGAAATGATCTGATGTAATAGGGCAATATCAACGTATTTGTGGACAATAAAGCTTGTTACATTTTGATTGCAATTAAAGACTTATGTCCAGAGATTACATATTTTTGGACAATATTTGTTTTTGCTTCGAATAATGATGTGTTTATAATTCCTATAGAAAGACTTACTATTCTCCATGTTCTTTCATTCATGTATGGCTGAAAGTGTAACTAAATGTGAAAATTAAAACATTTCAATTTAGACAGGTCTTTTTTTGCAAAAGGGACAAGGGGATCACCTGTCCTAGTTCTGTTACGGCTGCTACATCTTTTTCTATTCCCGGTTTCCCGATATTCGGTCAACTTGATTGGCCAGGATGACGTAACACTGGAGTTGATTCAGTCCAGGCATTAATTAATTAATTTTTTTTTAAATAATTTTTTTAGGAAGATAGCCAACAGGCAGGTAAGTATGCTTTACTGGAAAAGGGACATCACCTGTCCTTGTTTGCAATAAAGACATGCCTGCTTGCTAACTAACTTTGCAAGCAGAACTATAGCTTTAGGTTTGACTCTCAAACATTTAAGTGTGAAAGCTTAAAAGTGATGAAGAATAAGGAATATAAAGAGCATATAGATGATTATTCTTTCACCTGGTCATCCTGTCACAAACTGCCACATCCCTTTATTAATTCAAATGCAAAAACAAACAAAACAATATGGCACTTTTCAGGCAGCAACAAATGGCTTCATACATAAACTTAACATTTTATTTAAAAAACATGTAATAAAACAATAAAATGTATTCTATTTATTTTCAAAATCTTCATAAAACCTTTTTTACTATTAGAGTATACAGTTCCAGACAAATGAGGACTCTAGTCCTCTAATTTACTAGTTCGTAAATTTTTCATTACGCTTTTCGTAGAACACCAGTCCACTTTCTCAAAAGATAATATTTTGTTTGCTCTCCCTCTCCTACGCAGGACATACCCAAGGTGCTCTTGTTGCTCAGCCACAAAGGAAAGAGGTGTGGGATCAAAAGCAGTCCACTTTCTATAATACAGAAATTGTATCTCATTTGATCTAGCTTCCAACATACTATGACACTTTTGAATAATATGAGTGTTACTCCTCATTAGATGCTCAACCAGTCCCCACTTGCATGTATTTCTATTCTTCTTGCTCCCGATATGTGGAACAACAGTGACAAAAACAGAATATTTATGCTAATCTCCACAGTTTTTCCCTAGTCAATATTTGGAATGAAGAGGAAGGCACCTTTAATGTGGATGTAGAGTGTATCACTGAAAGAAGATAGTTGTCATTTGTAAGTAGGCAGTAGACATAGGAGTGTGGTTTATTACATAATTGTATAGATTTTCCATTTAAAAAAACAGCGTGCCTGATGTTGGTCAAGGAAGGTTAGTTACCTTTGGTATGACTGTGAGATATAATGTTATGAGAGCCATGATGTCAAAGAGACTATGTTTTGAAAAAGAATGCCACTAGTTGGCCTGCCAACTCAGAAATACTGGCAAGTTTAAGAGCAACTGCCCTTTTTCTGATTATATGGGTGGTGCTGTTGAAATAACATGCTACATTGGACATTGCTAAGTAGTTAAACAGGAACTTGGCATGAAAACATTCTGGAAAAGAAACGTGACAAATGTGGCACAGCCACGATAAATGAGTGTCAACATTCTTGTATTACAAGGGTACATTATGTATATGTATTTTCCTTTTTGTAAGGATGCTTATTCTGCATCAGTAATGTTTGTGTTAGTCCATTGACACATTAAAGAAACATTTTATATTAGTCTCATCGTTTTGTAATCAATTATTTATTATGCATGTTAAAGTTGCAAAAGTTGCATTTCCTTTTACTATAATATGTGTTTTTTTGCTCCACAGAACAAAGAAAGAAATATTCAAATGTCATCATGGCTGATGTGTCAGAATACCAAGTAAATGTAAGTATCTTAGTGTTTGCAGATTCAAGAGACGAGAGATGTACAATGACATCCTTTAAAATTCATTCTTTGTTTTTTTAACTTACACAAAGGAACATGCATGAATTTGGGCCTTTTTTTAATATATTTTTTATTATAGGCAAGATGAGGAGACACAAGTACACATTAAAAACAGTAAGGTTTTACACAATGTAGAGATAGATTGCACATAACATACAGTCAACTGGAACCAACAATAGTATAAACACTCTCAATCTATTCCACAAAAATATTAGCAGATTAATTTTATACAGTTTTAGATAGTATCGTCAATGCCCATACATTTTTACATTTTTATTCTGATGACCAAATATTACTTTATTAAACCGCATAGAACAAAAACACAATAACCTTGGGACAAAACCAAGTCCCGGAACTGAGGTATTCCCTCATATCATACAAAATGTATCACCTCCCTCCTAAAATAGTAGACTGTAATACACATGAAAAACTACTAAACTGAAAGTGATGCAGAAATGAAAGATGGAAAATAATACTCATGCTAGCTCGATGCACCTAGAGCCCCCTGATCATACCAAGTCATGTGGATAAAGGTTTCTATGACGACATGCACCTGAGATGGGGATAGTGTATGTTGCAGATATGGCATCCATGTAGCAAGAACTTTTGTGGGTGTGTATCTAGATGTTTAGTGGCTTCAGTTTTAATCAATCAATATTAGGATTTGTAAACAATTAGTGATTTGCTCCACCGTGGGAGAATGAATTTCTAGCCAGTGTTTTTATACAAACAGTATCTAGTAGATGTTCACATACAGATGAAAGAGTCCCAAATGGGGCGATGGTTGATAGATAATCAGCCAATTTTGTTACAAATGGTAACACGGCTCTGTTCCCCGAGGAATTATCCTATAATAGCGGATAAATAAACAAGATTGAATGTTTAGATTCAGGCATGCCCAAAACCTGTCCCAAAAAGGTAGGTAAGAACGGTATGAATGTAGTATCCGTCGTGTAAAAAAAAGGCAGACTTTACTTGTAGATCATATAAAAAATGATGAGAGGGAAGGGCAAACTTTGATACGGAGAATATCAAAAGACATTAAACTATTGGTATTGTCCAACAAATCCCCTAAGGTCATAATACCTCACCTCTATCAAAACCTATATACCTTGTGCTGTATACTCTGAGGAAAACTGGGTGTAGATTGCAAAGGCGTCTTACTAGTAAAACTCTGCTGACATTGGCATAATTTTTTTGATTCTCGCCAAGCTAATAAAGTATCTCTCAGAAGCAGATTTGTACGTAAAGTGCGAGGTATACTGGCATATGGGGCATTAGGTAGGCCGAGTAGCGACCAAGGCCATACTAATAATGATTCTAATTTGAACATTGCATAAGAAGTATCATGCCACCAATCCTTTACATATCGTAAAAGACACACTAAATTATACTTACGTATGTCAGGAAAATTTATACCAAGATTCTGCTTTGACTGAGTGAGTTTAAATCTAGCAGTTCGGGGAGTCTTGCCTTGCCACAGAAAAGCAGTGAATGCCGCATGTAATTTCCGAATATCAGAATGGCGGAGCAGAAAGGGCAGTGTTTGCATGGGCTTTATTAAATGTGCAAAACTGATCATTTTTACTAAATGACATCTCCCCATGAGAGGCAAAGGCAAAGATTTCCAGCTGGTCAGTTCAGACAGAATCTTAATGATAATAGGGGTATATATTAACTTATACATATCTGGAACATCCCAAATAAATAAAGTGAATGAACCATACATAAAAATGTACAGCAAATAAAAACAACAGAGATGGTCAATAATAAGCAATTTAGTTTCAAAATACGTGCATTAGTACAAAAGTATGTATCCATTCAAAAAACTTTTGAACATGTTTGACTTATTTCAAACTCAGTCTCTGTATCACGGTCACTAGCTCAGAGGACGGTGATAGTTGTAAACATAATAACTTACTTTTATTATAATTGATGGAAAATCCAGAAAATGATCCAAACAACTGAATATGTTGTAGAAGTGGAGAAAGATCACTTTCTGGGTTTCCTAGAAACAGCATGATGTCATCTGCAAACATTGCCAGCGTCACCTACCTATTTTGAATACTAAACCCCTTAAACAAGTTAAAATCATGGAAAGATCTTGCCAGAGGTTCAATAGCCAAATTAAACAGAACCCTGACGCGTTGCCCTACCTAAGAAAATAGTATGGAATAGTACTCCCGCCACCTGTATTCGAGCTGAAGGATTGGAGTACATTGCTTTTATAAACTGCGTAAACAATCCAGAGAAACTAAAATGGCAAAGTACAGTATGCAACCAGGGCCACTCAATGCTGTCGACCCAGAGGAGGGAGCTAGAATTTTGGATAAAATCTTAACATCAACATTCAAAAGTCGAAAATGGTCGATAAGACTTAGCTTATAGCAGATTTTTCTGTTTTTTTTTTGGTAACATCTTGATATAAGCCAAACAACCAGAAGATAGATAAGTAGACATTTCAAACATATCATTGTACAAGTTCGTTAATGCAGGGATAACTTGGTCCACAAGAATTTTATAGAATTCAGACGGCAAGCCACACGGCCCAGGTGCCTTAGTGTTCACTGAACCCTTGACCACTGATACAATTTCCGCAGATGTAATAAGAGAATTGAGATGGAGGAGATCCTATTCCGACAAATGGTACAGTTTTAAACGATCCAAAAATGATTGTCCCTTAGAGACATCGCTTCCCTTTGATCCAAAAATGACAGAGACTCATAATAAGTAGAAAAGGTAGCGGCTATTTCACGGGGTAAATGCTTCACAGAACCAGCAGCATCTCAAATACTTGTAACTCTTGGGGGTACTGGAAACTCTTAGCCAAACTAACTAATTAACTGCCTGATTTGTTGACATATCTAAAAAAGTCTGCAGATCAGTAAGCACGGATAGTACTGTCATACTGATGTAACCAAAAATCGCAGGCACGCTTAGTTCGGAGCCATTCATTCTTGTCCACCGCTGATAAAGATTCCTTGAATTTCAAATAGGCTTGGCGAGCTTGGGTACTTGTTTCCATGTATTTAGCAAGTGTTTATTTCCGTTGAGAAGACACATAGGCCATAATCCTGCCCCTCAAAACTGTCTTGGCCGTGTCCCAATATAACTGGGTTGTATTCTGGTGGGCAGCATTGTAATATTCAAAATCTTGCAACCAATACTTAAGGTAATTTTAAATTGCTTATCTTTGGCTAGAAAAGATGGAAAATGCCAGGTGAAATCAGATTGATGTAGATGATTTTCAGATAAAGACAGTGAGACCAGAGCATGACTCGAAACTACAATTGAATGGATAGTGGAAGCTCCCAATTTTAGTAACAAATCAGCAATACCCAGAAAAGCATCTATACAAGACATGGTTGAATGCACCACAGAAATATGTGTAAATTCCCTTTCCAAAGGGTGCAAGTGTCTTCATGAATCAACTAAATTTACAGCTGAAAGAAACAATTGAAAGGAGGCATCGTTGGACAAAGTAGACCCTTGTTTCGGTGGTGGCGGTTGTCTGTCTTCCATCGTACTAGCTGTGGCATTAAAGTCCCCAACAACCAACATGGAAACAGAGGGGAGACTGCATGACTGAAAGAAGGTTAGTATAGAAAGATCTGTTGTCCTGGTTAGGGCTGTACACCGATACAAGCGTGAAAGCATTGGCCGGAAATTGTAGAGTAAGAAAAGCCTATCTGCCGTCTGAAGGGTCACAAGATTTTGTTGAAATGGTATATTGAAGCCTTTTGTGCAGCAAGATTAGAACACCAGCTCGTCTTCCATGGGCAGGAAAACCCCCAATTTCACCAACCCAACTTTTTCTCAGGAAATGAAATGCTGATGACTGCAGATGTGTCTCTTGTAAAATTGTGATATCTGCTTGTAACTTTTTCAAATGTCTCAGGACCATGATGCGTTAGGTGAGCGTAGCCCTTTAACATTTCATGTGACAATTTTCATTCAAGGTGGTAAAAATGTAAAGCAAAAACAGTGGAGAGATCAACTTTTTATGGTGTCTGAGGCAATCCCAGTAGAGTAGTTTCAGAGTAACATAGTAGCAATCAAAAAGCGAGAATTGTATAGAGAGGAAGGTAGATAACCGTTTCCAGTAGCATCATGCATGAGGTGAGTATACCTAAACAAAAAAACAAATAAAAAATAAAAACAAAAACAATAAGGTCACAGTGTAGAACGGTTGCATGTTACTTCCTTTTCTCCCAATGAGGAAACAATGAAAGGTGGTATAAGACAGCTCACAAAGGTCTGCACAACTGAAGGGAATCATTTTTCACACAGATATAATTGGCTGGATAAAAATGTAGCTCTTTAGAAAACGTGGTGTGAGCAAAAAGGCGTCTACTGGCTCCATCTAGTGGACAGCAAAAAACATTAACTTTTGTGCCAGTTTTAACTAGAAAAATGTTTCCCAGGCTCACGTTAGGATATTTTCACACGGTTATGGGGAGGCGGTCGAGGAGGAAAAATTGATGCGCTGCCATTCCTTATCTTTTTTAGGGTGACCAGATTCTTCCAATGAAGTAACAAAATCTGCTGCCTGCTGTGGATCTTTAAACGAATGTGCTTCTCTATCAGCAGTAAAAATCTTCAGCACTGCTGGATACAAACCTTATACCTTTAGAGATCAGGTGCATACACACCTGAGAGAAAGCACGTCTCTGCTTAGTTGTTCCTGACGCATAATCTGAAAAAAGCAGCACTTTATTATCTTCCACAATAAAATGATCCTGTGACCGATGAGCTCTAAGCAACTGAACTTTATCTAGAAAGTGAAGGTAGTTGACTATAATAGGTCTTGGAAATGGCTTATGTTGTGGAGGTCCTAGTCTGTGGGCTTTCTCTACTGGTATAGGTGTTGGGAATCCCTGGGGTTTTGGAATGATATAAGGGCAAAGATTTTGTATATAAGATGCCTTGTAGGTTTCTGGTATCCCCATTGCCCTCACATTATTGCGACTGGACTTGTTTTCCAAATCAATTAATTTCTCTTGGAGCGTGGTACATTGGTCCCCCAACTGCTTTTGTTGTGATCTGGCCGTAAGTAAATCATCTTCCAGGTCATTGACCCTTTGTTGCAACTCCTGGATACTTGTGATAATGTGTCAGAAATAAGCTGAGCTAAAGTGGGCTTTACATTTTGTGAAACCTCCAAAGCCAGTAATTGATAGTCTATGCCAGCGCTCTCCTGTGGGAAGTTGATTGCCCTACCTGGGCTTGTGCTGGTCTCCACATGTTCCATGGCGCCGTCGGCCATTTTAGATGTAGCTGCCGCCTTCCCCACAGTGTGCTTCGGCTGGGACCTTTTGGGAGGCTGGGTGGACAATATGAAAGGCTCCATTTGACCTCCACAGCTTGATGAACAGAGAGTCTGCAAGGCACTGACATTGTCGGGAGCCGGAGCCGCCGCTCACGCACCACTTCCTACATGGGCGCCAGAACTGGAAGTGGGCTATTTGGGCCCTTTACAGTAAAATACATTTAAGTCTATAGGCAGGCTATGATGTGCCTCATCACTACATCCTGAGATTTACCCAAAGTCCAGGACATTGTAGTTTCCTGCATTTGTATAGGCACCCTATAGTGGGAAACCTGTACCCAGCCTGATTTATTAAATCTCTCTAAGGCTGGTGAGGATACACTTTCATCAGTGAAGCTGGGTTACATAGTTACATAGTAGGTTGGGTTGAAAAAAAAACATAAGTCCATCAAGTTCAAACACTAGGGAAATAAACATATCCCAGATTTAAAACCCTATAAGACATAGTTGGTCCATATTTTTTAGACTCCATATGTATATATGGAGTCTAAAAAATATGGACCATTATATATTATATATAATATTACCATTTCTTATATTATATCTGTATATAGTGTATTTGTGACATTTAGAGGTTAATTACTACAAAAATAAAGTTAAGGTAGGGACAGGAAAATTTTTTTTTAGGGAAAGGGTTTGGGGCTTATAGCTAAAGCAACACCAGAAGAAGGAATTCCCTAGAAAAGAATAAAAGTACCTGCAACTTAAAAAGGTTGGGTTGAGACACCAAGTTAGTTGCACTACAAGTATTGCAGACTGTCTGGTAATATGGGGACTGAACTCTCAAGTTGGACTATTCTGTTTTTTTAAATAGTTAGATCTGATGTATTGTAATACTGAAAACTGTTCTGTTATGCATTGTTTGAATATTTATATTTACAGCTGTAGTTAGCAAGATAAAATTCACAAGTTACATGCTGATTGATTTGGCTTCATGGGGGTGGGGCTTACGAGTCTATTTTGGTATTATAGAGCCTGTCAACTGAAAATCCATTATGAGTATGACACACCTGTGATATTTATGCAGGGACCTTTAAAGTTATTTGACACAATATGAAAAATGAAATAAAAAAATACAGACAAGCAAATAAATACATAAATGTGGACTGATTTTCCTAAGAAAAGTTTTTTTTTTTTTTTTTAACATTTTTTTTATTTATGTGATAAAGGAGATACAGATATACAAAACCCAACTCAAACATAAAGTACACAGAGTCCACAAGGGTCAAAGAGAGAGTTAAACCACAGTACTACAGAGCAGAAGCAATCTATATATTATTATACAAGAGTGAAGCATCAAAGTGATGCATAACCAAATAGTTCCAAAGCCCTCTTTCTAGCCCAGAGTTCTCCAGGCAATAATATGGGTTATCTTAAGAGACAGGGCCCAGGTGGTGTCTTCATTCCAGAAAGTCTAAAAATTATAACAATAGTACCAAGTAGCTACAAATTTTCTTTTATACCGTGGATGCTAGAGGTGCGGTCTTTTATTTGCATGATGTAATTAATTCTGGAGAACCACATATCGGTCATTGGTGGGGAAGACTGCTTCAATATTACGAGTATGCAAGTCCTAGCTCCATTTCTCAAAGGAACAAGCTTTTTTTTTATTCTGTTCTGCCAAATTTGAGATTCACTCACAGACTGCATAACCAGACCCCTGGTCTTAATTTTTCCACTACTGTAAAAGCAATGATAGTTTGGCCATCCAGTTTGAAACTAGATTGTTAACAAGAAGCATGACAAGATTATGATACTCATGATGCCTCTGACAGCACTAAAGTGTAAAGTAAACTAAAGCTTTTATTGCCCGCTGTGTAAAAATCTGAAACAAAATCCTTACTTCAAATGGATGCAAGTAACATTGTTTCCTCTTCTCTGTTGCTAAAAGCAATATTTATATGTTGGTAGGGTCAAAATTCACCCTGTGAATATTCAGAATTTGCTTCTACCCTAGGGACATTTTACTATAATTAAAAAGGTGATACCTACATAAGGCCTTAATTCTGTTCAGTAAGAAGTCATCCTTTTGAACACAGAGACAGAGACGTAAAACACTTTCTCGCAAGAGAGTCACAGAGATATACATAAACATACAAAGGATTGTTTTGAAAAGAAAAAAAAAAAACACAGAGTGCAATAGCTAGAACTACAGTATGTAATATACAGCACAACTATAAGAGTGTAATGGTTAGTGCTATGTAATGTAAATCACAACTAACAGTGTAATTGTTAACACTATGTAATGTAAACCAGCGGTCGCAACCGGTGGTCCGCAAGTCACTGGTGGTCTGCGAGAAAATTTTAGGGGTCCGCAGCTCTGGTCGGTGCACCCCAAGCAGGCTAAGAACCCCACTGGGGGGACCCCCCCCCCCCCCCCCATTGCAGGCTCAGATCTGCGATGGGAAAGTGGGCGGGGTTATGTCATAATGACATCACTCTGGGGCAGGTTTCTCCTCCTTTGAGTGACACCCGCCTCCCCACACATGCACAGTCAGGAGCCAGTGATTTTAGTGGTCCGCTGAACCGAAAAGGTTGGTAACCACTGATGTAAACCACAACTAAACACAGCAGAGTACAATAGTTAGAACTATGTACAGGTAAAAGAGCAGTAATCAGAACACTGTTATGTACAGCACACCTAAGAAAGTGATATAATGAGCCTGATTTTATAATAATACTCCTTAGGGACAAAGGTTTTAAACTATCAGTTCAGACCTACTCTTTAAGCTGGGATTTTTTTTTTTAAATGGAGGCAGAGCAACAAACTTTAGGAAAGAGATCAGAAAGCAATGTTATTCTATTGCAAGTGGCTTTCTCTGTTGTATGCATAAAAAAAAACTTTTCTACTACAGTGCATATGCAAAGTATCCTCTATTCTATGGGATCATCTATTCCATGGGATGTGCATGTGACTTGGTACTTGCATTGGACTTGCCTGGCATCCTTTAATTTAGGAGTTGGTAATCTTCCTTTGCTTCCTTTGAAACAATGAACTTTTGTAACTTCCATTCTTAAGGATCAAAGACATTTAAATTTCCCAGCTAATACTTGAACCTAGGACTATAGTGCTGCAAAGCAATGGGCTAACCTTTTAGCCACCTTACTTTTTCTAGTGTTAAACCGTGGTTACAGCTTTATTTATTAGCCTAGCTTTTTTTGGATTGTTACAGATAACAGAATATTTGTCTGTGTAACCAGTAGTATAAAGCCTTGCTCTCAAGAGCAAAGTATAATGAGAGTGCAATCTTCAGTTTTTTATTGGTCATACACATTGAGGTAAATAATACATTGATAATACAATTGATAATAGTGTTTGAACATTTGTTAAAAAATAAATATTTGAATTTTTGATTTGATACATAAAATAGTTTAGTCCAAATAGCCAGCTTTTTCTACTGACTGCTTTAGTAACAACACAAGCTCACAGATAGCTAACTGCCTGTTTTCTACATTAGGTCACAAAGCCACAACATCACTATCAGTCCATAAAAGAGGTGGGTTGTTGGTTTTTAATGAGAGCTAAATAGGAACTGTAATTCCTTTTATCGTTTATAGCTTCTCAAAGATCTTCCTCCCTGTGCAGCAGCTTTTAAAACTGATTCTAAGTAAAATGTGTAAATTTTTTTTTCTCTGTTTGTGAGTAGTCTGCAAATATAAATACTTGATAACCAATGACACATTTTAAATAATATTTGATAATTATTACATCAGTTTCCAGGATTACCATTAACACAGGTCTGTGCAGTAGCAGCCAGATAGTGTACCTAGGCTGCAGTTAAAAATGGATCTGTGGTGTGTTGTTCATACCTCATGCAGTTACCATCATTCCATTAATAACATACATATTGATATATTCATGATTTCCACCTTTGTTTTGTTTGAAGACAGCATAAAATAATATATATTCATATCACACTGTAACAACACTCTCATGTGTTTTTAATTATGATGCAAAACTGTAAGTTTCCAAATTTAGATATCTCATTTGGAAACTCATCTGCAAGTCAAGAAAATATTTATTTATGCTTACTAGCTACATTTCAACATAGACAACATTTTAGGCTGATCCCCAAGGAACAAAAACTCTTATTTCCTTTAACCCCACCCAGATCATATTTTGTAAAATGTAAAATGCAGATATAAAATAAGTAAATTCAGAAATGCAGATTAAGTATCTGTTATTGTGTTATGTAAAACACACCCAGATTTACTACAACAAGTTTTTGCTGCTAGGCAGTGTGAGATTTAACATACCTTTTAAATATTTGTTTTAATAATAAATAATACATTAGCCTTCAAGTTGCAAACGAACACAGGATATTGAATAATAATAACCTAAAGTTATGTCACTAATACGACTTACCGTATATACCGGAGTATAAGCTGACTTTTTCAGCACCTGAAAAAGTCACCCTCGGCTTATACTCCAGTCAGGTGCATGGGTCCCTCCAGAAAAGCACCTTCTGCCAGCCGATTCACGCTCCTGCCGTTCCGGCCTAATCCCGGTCAGCAGGGTCGGCAATCCGCGACTCCAGAGCCATGTACGGCTCTTGAGCCCCCTTGTTGTGGCTCCCTTCCCTATTTACCACAGCTGGAGCTAACACTTCTGCCGCTGGGGTAAGGAGACACTCCCTCTCCTCCATATGCATTGCGAAGGAAAGGGTTTTAAATTCAGGGGCGTTCGTGGTGGAGGGCATTTTGGGACACAGGACTAGATGCAAAAGCAGTAACAGAGAGCCAGGAAAAAAGAAATAAAGTAAGGTTAAAAGTAAGTTATATCAACTAATGATGCATAATTTATCAGATGACTAATATATGATTAGTAACTAATCATAAATTAATGATTGGTAACTACACAGTATTAATATATTATACTACGCAGCGCTGTACAAAGTCGATAGTCATGTCACTAAGTTTTCCTTAAAGGGGCTCGCAATCTAAGGTCCCTACCATAGTCATGTCATTAATGTAGTCTATAGTCAGTTTTTTGGGAGAAGCCAATTAACTTGACCTCCCTGGCGGTTCATTTCTTTGCGGTTTTATATGTCTAAAAGCGGTGCATTGTTTTTCATGAAAATTTTTTTTACAGTATAATAGTATGATTATAATAAAGTTTGAAACACAAAATCATTTAAAAACAAATTGAATAAATTAAATAATCTATATATTTAAAAAAAATATACACATTATACTCATACTATTATATAAATTGTAAAATAAATGTTCTTGAAAACAATGTACTGCTTTTACACATAAAAATCCAATGTATTGCATTAAATACAGTTATTTTGTATTGAATGCAATACAAATGGATTTAGAATTTCCCGCCCCGGGAACTCCCCCGGTGACTCATCGGATGCAGAAGCAGGAAGAAGAAAGAAGATGGAGATCGCTGCGCTGGACCCCGGCGGATTAGGTAAGCGCTGTATTTACTAACCTTCTATAGGTGTTCCAAGCCTGAGTGTGACTCGGGGTTACCGCTTTTAGCAACTCTTTTCTACCCCGAGTCACACTCCGGGTTACCGCTAGGGGGTTAAAAAAATAAAGAAGTGAACCTTACTTGTAGAAGTGAAACTTGCCAGTAGCTGCAGCATTTCCCAACCTCGGCTTATACTCGAGTCAATCAAATTTTCCTGTTTTCTAAGGTAAAAATAGGTTCGACTTATACTTGTGTATATACGGTATCTTTGTTTAAGTCTTCTTGTTCTTAAAAAATCAGGTCTTTTGAAACTGGTATTATTTTGTCAGAACACAATGGGTTGAGTCACCACTAGAAAAATCTCCACTAGTGAATGGTTAAACTTACTGCTTGTAGTAAAGTACATTAAACTTTAAGCTGACAAGAATACAATCACCCAATCTTTTGTAGACAACCCTACACGATTTATAGTTTTGAAAAATTATATACATTTTTTCTTCTAGGAGTCAAAGGCAATGACAACCAGCATATCAGGTTTGCGCTAAACCTAGATAATTAGATGTATTTAGGAATATTACCAACTAAAGTAAAAACATCTGAGCTCTATAGAAATATTATGATTTTATATGATACATTTTCTTTTTCTTTTGTGTGGTATGTACACAAATTACCAGCTCCTTAACTCTGATTAAGTAGAAGTTGTGCTTGCTAAGTTTTCCCGTGACATTTAAAGTGTATTAAACCTGGCTAATATATCTTTTGGATCCATGCAGTTGGGGAGTATATTTTACTGTACCCCCTGGCCAGGGGTCTGGTAATCTTTATATTGATAAATTGTTTGGTTTCTGTAGTTGTGGTTTCTCTTTTTCTTTAGATTGTTGTTGATAACATTTGTATATTTAGCATTATTTCATCCTAATGGACTATGTAAGGGCCTTTTGGGAGATTTAAAGTATATCTGAACTCTGAAAATCTCTTTTAAATAGTAGGTGTGTGTTTGTTCTCATCTGTAGTAGGAATATAACCATATCTTTACTCTCAGTGGTCCCTTTCAACTGATTTTGTTTGCTGCACTTTTGAAATCATGGTGCATGTATTGCGCTGCAGTGTATTGCCTCATGCTGTGTTAACGCACATGTTTCCACAGGAGTTCACCACCCACTAGTTAGAATGAGCCTTAACTTTCAGTGTTATGATTTTTTCATCATTGAAAACGCTGGACCTTCCCTCTTTAATTATGTGTAATTACATACACTCAGTCTTTCCTTGTTGAAAGCTGACAAGAGACAGAACAAAATAAAGAATTTTGTAAAAACTGCTAGCTCCTGCATGTAGTATATAGTAAATTTCTCAATTGTTTAATTTTAGCTTTTTGCCAGGAAAGTCCAGGTGAAATTTTGATCTGAATGGGAGTGATTGATAACAATTTATGTAATTACAAAGGAAGGGGGGCCAGGTTCAAAGCTGGCTTCTAGAAAGGAGACTTGAAAACTAGGTTTGTTTTCATGTATTTTTAACACACGGCGCTCTTTTTATTAAACAGGGAATCTGACATTACCTTAAACATTACCCGGTGGAAATCAATTACTGACATTGAAACACATGTCCAAAATCAGGCATGCAGTGTGAATATTGGTTCTCAGACAGCAAGGAAGCAGTAAACGTACCGCAACTTTATCATATGGATGAACTTAGTCTTTGGAGGTCTTGTTATTTTGTGTAACTAGGTGGGCAAGGGAAACAACACTTAATTTTATTGTCATTAGTAATTACATAGATTTAGTTATTATATTTAAATGAATATTTATTTTTCAGCATTTGGTAACATTCACGATTGATGAGGATGATGATGTCCATACAGTGGAGGATGCCATTCGTAAATTGAATGCAATGGATTCCAAAAGTAGATTGTGGATCCAAGAAATGGTGTTACAAGTAAACAGCTCCACTGTCAAACTCCTAGATATTGAATCCAAGGTAAGTTCCTCATGAATGATCTACAATGTCTTAAATGTTTCTTCTTTAAATACAGTGCAGTACAATGCAATCAGTTCTACTACAGCGTGTAAATTTAAACACTGCTCAAATGTATACATTTGAGTTCAAAAGCAGCAAAAAGGCTGCAATGCAAGCACCTTCAAAAGGACTTACTACATGCAAGTGCAGAACAGGAAGTAATGGCACACAGAAAGCTAATAAAAAAAAAGTCAGCTGTCCATTTCTACTATCTAAAAAACACATTGGTCTGAATTCAAAGAACTGACCCATACTACTGTTGCGTTAAAGATCTGCTATCAATAGGCCTCTGTTTAATCTGTGCTGAGTTCGCAGCTATCAACATGTAGATATTTCCACTAGATGGTGGGTATTATCAAACAACAAACAGGATGGAAGGGTTAATTAGGATCAAGAGGGTTGCTTACCATGCAGCAGAATATACCCCTGACTTGCTGCCACACTGTCCTAGATGGAAGGGTCAGCTAGGATGGATGGATGGAGGTTTCATCAGGATGTGTACCACCTCCCTTGCAGCAGACTGTGCCAAAGTGATAGTACCTTCCCAAAAAGAATGGGAATAACTCTGTATTGGTGGCAGTGGGTGGGTGGAGTTTCCCCCACCCTTGCAGCAGACCTTGTTAAATGCCCTTCCTTTGCGAGAGAGGGAGAAACAAAGCCCATTTGTTTTTGTTTCCCAGGCTCCCATGCCCTATTCAGCGGAGTGAGAGAGGCCTGAGGTCTGCCCTCTCCTGCCACACTTTCAGCTCTGTCACACTTCCAACTCAGCTCTATTTATGATCTATTTATGGATATTAATGCCTGTTTGTGTTTCTGATAGTGTGGACCTACAAAGAAAGACCTAATCCCACACATTTTTATTAACCCTTCCATACCTCACTGGCCAGTAGAAATGTTGAAGAGGTAGAAATGGACTTGCTTTGGCATTACTCGCAGGAAATTGTCATACAGTTTGCTTCCATTCCTTTAAATGACAGAGTTTCTTTACCTGCTGGATATTATTGTGGCCTCTGGCCCTAGATAACAGTATATTATCGCTATTAACATTTTTGTTGTCAATCAGAATATATAGAAAAAGCTCATGTGAAATGGCAAAACGGTTTGTAGAACTGTGGATTGTTGGACACAAATGCTTTCATGTAGGATCATTTCTTTTTCATTTCGCAGGAGGATTTAGAGGTATTCCCTATCTCCTCAATCCAGCGTTGTGACACTGTTTTACCAGAAAGGAGGAACCGCTCTCTGTTGGTATTAGTATGCCAGGACAGATACCAGCCCAAAGCTGATGTCCACTTCTTCCAATGTGATGATGTTGGGGTAAGATATCTTTTCTGAGAACTATTATTGAGCAGTTACAGTAAGAACAACAGAACCTCAATCATCTATTTTTTACCTTTTCTAGGCAGAGTTGATTAGTGAAGATATTAATAGTGCAGTGTCTGATTTAAAAAGTGGACAAACTTCCAAGAGGCCCGAAGCACTCCGGTATGTGTTCAATAATTATTGCAATATAATTGGTCAGTAGAATCAATTTTCCTTTCAGACAAATCACAAAATGTATTGGTAAACAAAACTAAAAATAAAAGCTGTGGTATGGGAAAAAATATGGTGGAAACTACCTATGTTGGGAATCTCTCATAATTTAGACAAGTAAAAGGAAATGTCCAGCAGGACATACCCTGACAAAATAACCCCCAGAGATAAGGGACAATTCTCTTCAAAGCTAGCAATTAAACATTTTGGTTGCACACACTTTTAAGGTACCCATAGACGTATGGCTGCATAATATGACGTAATAGACAGCGCTGCGTAATATGTTGGTGCTATATAAATCCTGTTTATTAATAATAATAATAATAATAATAATAATAACATAGGGTGACTCATTGAGCTTTATTTATTAAAGCTCTACAAGAGAAGATAGACTATCATGTAAGAACTTGGAATGGATTTGGTCAAGGATTGAAAACATTTGTCAAAGGATTGAAAACATTTTAGGGTTGTCACTCCACCTAGATAGATAATGGCCATTCCAGACTTGCAGATGATTCTGGCCATGTAATTTCTTTTCATCCTCTTAGAATCATCTGCTTTTTTTTTTTTTTTTTTTTTAGAAAACTAGTCTAAAATTGCTTGTGTACTAGTATTGAAAGGTGAAGTAGGTGAAGTAACCTGTCAAAACTGGGTAAAGAAATCATGGTGGGTATACACTGATGGATGGGTAATGGATAATGGATGGATAATAATGATTGTTTACCTGGCATACCCACTGTGCTTATCCAGCCAGACTAAACACAATTCCACAATTTGATTAAGCCTTATCAGCTTTTACAGGTTGACTCCATTTCCTGGAGTGTTCAGTGTTAGGACAATCCCACCAGATGCTGCAACAATAGTAAGCCATCATATGTACATCCCATCTACCCTGATACCTTCCATGACCTTCAAATCCTGGTGGAATCGTTCACCCTGCTCATCACTGACTGCACCAAGGTTTTTCAGGAAGTTAGAAAGATGGCTATGCAAAAAATGTACCTTAATGCTCATATTGCACCAAGCATTTGTGTAATTATTTGCTTGTGTGCTTTGAATGATAACCAAGAGTTATTTTTGACTTCCGACATTGTTCTGATGAAATGTTCATCTTTGATGGGCTGCCGAATCTGTGGACCATCAAACACACCGGCCTTTATTTTTTCAAATGACAGGCTAGGAAATGCCAAAATTAGGTACTTGAAACAGTCTCCTTCAGTTGGCAAAGCTTTAACGAACGGCTTCATCAGACCCAGTTTCATGTGCAGAGGCAGGATTTTATTATTCTTTCTATCAACAAGTGGCTCATGTAGAATGTTTGAATTATCTGGTTTTAGGGCAGATCTTGGAGGCCAATTCCTCTCCACCCAATGCCTCTCACGAGCTCCGCTGTCCCACATGCACGGATAACAGGGATACTTGGTGTATCCGTGTTGCTGACCAAGAAGAAAACATACCATTTTAAGGCCAACACAGATGACCTAATTGTGTTGGTGATATTGCATTGTTCTCTTTTCAAGTAAGTTTTTCTCACACAGTCTTGATGCTAGGAGTTCTGAAGCCTACTCCGATAGTCCCAAATCACGTGCCAAATCACTCAACCCATGCTAATCAAATCCCTTACCAACAAAGTCTTCTACAATTTCAAACTCTTCATTATTGTTGTGACCTAGTTCATCACCATAATCATGTTCTTCAAGAGAGGGTAGCGTAACGAAAACCGGCACTGGGATTTCATCTGAATGAACTACTGGGCGTATAGCCGATGGTAGACTACGATACTCTATGTTATATTTATTTTTCTTGTTATATCCTGAAGTTTTCACTTTACAAAAGTAAGTCACTGAAATGATCTCCTGGCTTTCTCCAAACTATAGGTATACCAAGTGGCATCCTATCACGTGTTCCCTTTGTGCACATTTGTAAACCCTTGACACGCTGTTTGCACACATTATAAGGGGCCCAAGACTTATATTGATCACCAATTTTAACTTTGAAATATGCCAAATAGGCTTGCTCTACAAATGTGCTGATGTTCGCCCTTTGACTGGGAATGGTGAAACTGCTAAAGATATAACAAAATGAATCAGGGTTAGGCACTTATGACGAGAAACAGCAGAGCCAGACATGATCTAAAATAAAGGAAATACATGTGTAAGTAGCAAAATAAATTTTGCTTATTCACTACGTAGAGCAGCCTCTGACCACACTGTCTTGCGTGTAAATGAATAGCCTATACAAATCCACGTTACAGTAATCGCAATCGAAAACTAACTGCACTTTCAGAATCGGCATACCTATTTTAGTGTAAATAAGCTTAAAAATTGAAGTCAACAAAAATTTTGTTCAAAATTGTTCTCCTTGTTGCATGTTTAACCTCCTTGCCGTTAAGCCCGACCTTCGTGCGGGCTAAAAAAAGTTGCTCTTTTCGTTAAACCCGAGATTTTCCATAGATTAAAATCCCCACTTACCCAGGTAAGTGGGGATTTTAATGTAGGGAAAATCTCGGTCCCCCTGTGCTCATCCAGCGTCGGGTTCGTGTTCCAGCGTCGTCCTCCGTCGATCGTCGTCCGTCGGTCTCCCTTTCCAGCGTCGGGTGCCTTCTCGTATACCAGCGGGACCAGGTTAGAATGCCGGCCGGTTTCTTACCTGGTCCCGCTGATCATCCAGCGTCGTTCTCGTTCCAGCGCCGGGTGATCTCTGAAACAAGAAGCCGGCCGGCTTTTTTATATTCATTATATCTACTAGAACCCTATTCGGACATATTTCTGTAAGTTACAGGTCTACAATTTAAAAAAAAAAAATTGCATGAAAACCTGTAACACTTTTGGTACAGAAATCTAGACCTCAGTGTAACGCCCAGGTGGTTAAAAGGAGATTACCGACAACAAACAAAACACCTATGTATTTCTCATTTTTTTTGTATTTGTGTCTTTGATGATATACCCCATTCTGGTCATATTCACCTCACAGTGATTAAAGTGAAATCCTACCTTTTTAGTTTGTTCAAAAGTACTTCAAAAGCTTTTTTTCTGAAGTTCTGTTTAGACACAGACACAAAGCAACACGATCAAACAATTAACTGGATCTTCCCCAATCATTTTCCAATGTTTGTAAGGGGTTTTGCACCTAAATCCTGACTGTATGAGTTAGGCAAGGATCATGTTTCAAATATCATGTTTTATGTATTTTCAAAGCTATGGCTAACTCCCAATTTTAATAACAGAGCTCAGGCTTGTATATAATTCAGATGTCTTTAAACCAGCAGAACTTTTCTTTTTCATTAATCATGTGTAGAATTCTTCAGGGCTTAGGAGTGATCCAGTAATTTCTAGTCCCATCCCTGAGCTATCCAATAAACTTTGCTCTGCATTACATTCTTTGTTAATGTGTCATGTGCTCTGATATTATCTAAGTTTTTGTTTGCTTTAAATGTGTTTAAGGAATAACCAGAAGAAGATTAATGAGCAGAGTCCCAGCAGCTCAGGTCCATTTCAGCCTCAACGGCAGTGGAAACAGCCTCAGATACATTATGTGACCCCTTTAGAGATTCTAGAACGAGAATCCCAGCGCAGATCAGTCAAGCCTTCAGTCTCCCCACTGAATCCCCAAGTCATTATTAATCCTGTGCCTCAAATGCAACAGCAGCAGCACCAGAAACAGTCAAGTGACTCCTCACAGGTATGTATAGAATTATGTGGTCAGTGTGTTAGCCTATGTCATGCCAGCAGCTTAGGAAATGTATATTGCCTTAACTGTCTGGTTTTCTGGGCTTGTAGTTCCATTACAGTTAAAGTGCAGCAGATTGTCAAAGCCACATAAAAAGTTTACTAGTGCACTATGCCTACTAATGGCCTTAAGCTACCAACAGATGTATCTGATTGATCAATGTGACTTTTACTTTTCAGTATACATTGTCAGTACACTACACATGTTGCCAGTATGCCTATGCATGAGTGTGATCACTAAGTTTGATATGCATTGCATTAGAACGGTATAAGCCTTAGTATACACAAACAGATCTGTTGCCAATTTTGCAGTCTGGTAGCAACTCAACATGATGTACACATGATCAATTGTTTAAACATGTTTAAAAGATTCTGTCCTTCAAATCTTTCTTCCTGGTTAGAAGGGATTGGAATTTTGATCAGATGTGCTCAACTGTATACACAATACAGCTTGTATACTTTAAATTGATATCTACCAACATATTTGATTGTTCCACATCCGAACCTTATGATCAGTTTCCTGGTGAATTCTTTTCAGATTCACTGACAATCTGTAACTCCAAGAATGGAAACCTCATATGGTCCAGTAAATGGACTAGAAATGCATCCTAACCTATTTTGTGATAATTTGTGTTAATGCAGTTGTGTAATATTTTCATTTTTTCCCCCATATACTGGCAAATACTGTTAATAATCACTTAATCTTAACAATCCATCTATTGTTACCTGGGCTTCAAAAATTGTAAAAAACTATAAATGTATATTCAGAAGTTCAATTTAAAAAGCCACTTGTATGGAGTGACTGGTATCTGCTTTATAAAGTGGCAAACTGGGAATTAAAAAAAAAACACCAGGGATCCTGCTTGTGGACCAGGGCTTTCTTCACTTTAAATGTGGTGAGTGCCATCTGAACATATATAAAGTGGTGATCAGGCTGACTGCCACACCACTAGTTCTTTAGGTATCAACGTTTGAACATTTTACAGCAGGTAGCATTGAGCAATACTGAACTGCTTACTGCTGTCCTCACTTTTTTGCTATGATTGACTGTGGGTGAGATGCTACATGTAGTGTCTAAAGAACTAACCATGGGTATGAGCTAGGAGTAACCACACTGCAACCTTGCAGACTGAACTAGCTGTAAACATTACTCACTTTTTAGTTACCCAATCAAATAGTGCGTTCAGGTCTCCTTGTAAGTAAGGTTCTTTGTTCACACTGGCCATGAGGTTTTGGTGCATTTACCGCTCCCTTATGACAGGAATCCATTGCCTCTGGGTAGGCGCTACATGTAGCTTCCCCTAGCAGCCTGTCCAGAGAGAATAAATAGGGACAGCAGTAAGTGGCACCAGCTATCAAATGTGCAAACACTGGTTCTTTAGGAACCAGTGCTATGGTTACATAGTTACATAGTTAAGTACAAAAAAGACATAAGTCCATCAAGTCCTACCACTAGGGAAATGAATCCAGATATCCCGGATAAAAATTCCTAATCCTGTGAGTTCCAGTCACTGGGAACCATGCCAGATCGCATGCTCCCAGAGTAAATCTGAACCTGCCTAAGTGACATGTTGTCAATATCTATCCTGAAAGCATCTGCAAACAAAGGTGGTACTTTTATTCCCAAATGCTATAATTTATAAATGTGTTAAGAAGTAAGGGTCCTGCCACTGAACTGAAATAACTGTTTGACAATGTTGATTGTTCATGTCTCGATGATGACTATCATTTATAATATTATTATTAATTTCTAGCAAAAACTTCCATGTGTTTTTTTTACCCTCTAGTATGTTCCCAACTATAGATATTTAACATACAAGACTGTAGTAACTTTGCAAATATTTTGCTCCCTTTTCAAAGATAAGTACTATGTTGGTCCTGCACTAGTCCATTTGTACCAGGACAGTCTCTAAAAATTTGAAACAATCCATATTATATAAATAATCTATGTCAGTCTAAGTCATAGAACATAGGAGCAGCCCTTATCAATGGAAAATTTCCCTTGTGCTTCTCATTACAATTTAGGATATTGGAAATCATACTATGCTCACTGCTACCCAAAATACTCCAGTTTACATGAACATTTGTAACAAAAATCAAGTTGCTTGAAAATACCCAGTCAAACAACGTTTTTTTCTGGTTCTATATATTGTACCAAAACATCTTGCATTGTGTGCATTTTCTTCCATTTTGCTGTTCCAGGGGTGCCATTGCACCAGTCAATCTCCTCCTCATTAGGACTCGGTGGCATATAAAAAAAATGTTTTACTCCTGCATCTAGTACTGTTTTCGTTTAAAAATTTAAAAATTTTAATTTGTGTATAGGATGCAATATACAGCCAAGTAATTAGAACTGAGAAGAATTCACAGAGTCCACTGCAAGAGAGGAACACAGTCCCAGAAACAGTAGGTAGGTCACTATGAACATCCCTTTACAAATTTTATTTCTAGTCTTCTGAAAATGTTTGTGATTTAAATGGAAATTCTCAGTATAATCTTAAATTTACATTTGTACTTTGGGTATTGTGAAGTAAATGTTTGGGGACATATAGTCACTTTACTCTTGTTCTTACAGTTGATGGAGATACTCAGGATCTAACTGCCCTCCGGGCTGGGCGAGATGTGGTAAGTATCTGAAGCCATTATATATATATATATATATATATATATATATATATATATATATATATAAATTTATATATATATATATACCCACACATTTGTATTTATATTTTTTAAATCTTCATAGAAAACGTACAGTTACAATATTGGAGGTTCTTTGTTGGTCAGATACATTTTTTCTGGTCACACGGAATCTTACATTATTAGCTAAAATTACTTGGAAGACATAACCAATATTATTATGCAAAGGTAACAATAATGGATTGAACACATGCTAACTCATGATAGATTTCAAGCAAAGACTAACATGAGAGATTCAAAAACAAAACTAAAAACCATAACAACCACTTTTTAAGCAATTGTATGAATTTTTTCATAAAAAAATCCTATGAAAGTAAATATTAATTTTACATTGTTTGACAATAATGTTTAAACACACCAATTCACCCCTTCCACAAATGATGAACACCTAAAAGTCCCCAGTGAGTGAATTAGAATTGTAATGATAATTATCTGATTTTACTTGGCAATGGAGCACATGGTCAATAATCTGTCTACTTCAGGGTTTGTTCCTTTGGTACTAGCAGATACCTGTTTCAGGGACACATTTTTTTTGTCAAGCCTAGTAGTTAGTGCAACTTGGGTACTGTATATGGGCAATAAAGCATGTAGGTACAGCTGAACCTGCCCTAATCGTGGATGGTAGTTGATAATGAATATTAGTAATATAGAAATGAATACATGACAAATACTAAAAATGTACAAACAAATATAGAGATGAGAGAATCCTCAGGACACAATTAGAATATTCATAATATTAAATTATGGTTAAAAAAGTATATGAATACATGGTTGCTTGTAACTGTTTTTATTACTAGGATTAAGTTTACTAAGTTAATGACATCTCCCCAAGGGACTGCTAGGCGCAGGGATACCCTGTAGGGCTAAATTCCCAGTCTCTTAATAACCGTGTACTGCAAGTTCAAAACTGCTGCTTTTAAAGCATTTTTATTTAGAATATTGATAAGAGAAGACAGATTAGGCTAAACCATGTTTGTTTACTATGCACCATGGTAATGTAATCTTGTATATGCATTTTACGCAGGATCTCCTGAATCACTGCTTTGATGACATTGAACTTTTCATGGGGAAGCTCCAAAAATCAGCTGAAGCATTTAAAGTTCTCAACCAAAGAAAAAAATCAAGAAGAAGCAAAAAACCAGAAGCCGGAGGTACTGATAAACACATTGGGCTTGATTTATTAAAGCTCTCCACGATAAAAGAAGATCCACTTTCATCAGTGAACCTAGGTGATCCAAATGTGAGCTGCTGGATCACCCAGATTCACCGATAAAAGTGTATCCTCTCCATTTTGGTGAGCCATTGGGTTTGATTTATCTAAGCTCTTCAAGACTGGGGAAGATAGACTATCAAAGGAAAATAACAATGAGGACATTTGTTCTGGCGACGGATGTCTTAGTGGGAGATTTTTGTTAAGAGATGTCCTTTTACTTCTTGCTGGACCAGACAAAAATGAAAAGAAACACTTAGGACATGAAAAATACATTGGCATTATTCCCAGACCTTCCATTACTCTATCCAAAGTAAAGTTGGCGTCAATACATTTTGAGGTCTGTTTTTTAACTTACAGAAAATTACTTTTCTTGGCAAAAAATGTGAGAGTAATTTGAAATAATTCTAGAGTTAAGATTGTAAGGTTCCTAAAACTCTTTACTCTTTACAGAATTTATGTTTTAATAAAAATAAATGATTGACAAGAACCTTCACCTTATTTCCTTTGATATGTGAATGTGTTGCCTACAGTTTGAGGCAGCATTTTGATTGCTTGCCTGAAAATCTGTGGTTTTCATTAGTTTTTAGTGTAATTTAATATTTAGATTTAGCATATCTCATTTACTTTTATTTTGTGTATTTCCACAGAGGGTCTGCTGACACTTCGAGCAAGGCCTCCAAAGCTGGATGAGTATGAAGATGCTGTCCAGAAATTTAAATACTGCTTCTGCTTATTGGTATGACAAAAATACCATGTTTAAAGCTGTAGAATTTGGTTTAATTTTTATTGGTGATTATTAATTTTTATTTTTTTTAATTCTTTTTGCAGGCAAGACTTAAAAATAATATTATGAATCCCAGTTCTGTGGAGCTTGTTCACTTTTTATTTGGGCCACTTAGAACGGTAAGAGAAAGCTAAAAGAATTCAGAAACATATATATTTCAGCAAAACATGAATATTTACATCCTTAGATCAGGAATGCTTGACTTACCTCCTGGACGTTGATCCTAAAAGTTTATTTCTGATAGGTTAGTGAGCAGGTTGCCTAATTGGAGGGTTGGAGCTTCTTGTAAATTGCAGTGCAGATTCCTTAGAACCTACTGTATATGTTTAGGGGCTGCTCTAAATTAATAGTAATTTGTTCCAGGCATAGCACTTTTGTGTAATAAAGCACCCTTACCTCAATGCATAGGTTTAATGGAGTTCCCCTTCAATCTTTACCACCGTGGTGGTCAAAATGTAGTGATAGGTCCGTTTTAAATGGACAGGGTTCCAGGAGAAGACCCTCAAATTTCCTGTAAACTTTTTTAATTTTTAATTGAAACCAAATTCAAAAACTGCATATTGCTATGTTATAGGTAACATCTAGAAACAAAAATTGTGACGTTTCTCTTGAGAAGAGATGTTTAAGGGGGGATATGATCACCCTCTGTAATTATATAAATGGTCCATATAGTGAACTCTCTTCCCAATTATTCTTTTTGAGATCATTAAAGAACAAGAAAGAATAAGAGGGCACTCTGCGTCTGAAAGAAAATACGTTTAAATATGGATAAGGAAGGGAGTCTTCACTGTAAGGACTGTGAAAATGTGGAATAGGCTCCCTCAGGAAGTAGTTTCAGCAACTACTATAGATTGCTTTAGGAAAAAGCTGGATGATTTCTAGAAGCACAGAATATAGCTGGGTATTAAGGCTTTAAAGTAAAAATAACAGTGACTGTTGATCCAGGGAACATCCGATTGCCTCATGGAATTAGAGATTCATTTTTTCCCCTGTTGAAGCAAACTGTACCAGGGGTATTTTGCTTTCCTCTGGACCAACTATGTCCAGAGGGTTTTATATCTGGGATATGTTTGTTTCCCTAGTGGTTTGACTTGATGTCTTTTTTCAACCTGACCTACTATGTAACATATCAGAACACCGGAAACATAGGTCCTGTCAGGAATCCATCAAAAAAATTAGCAGGTAATTGCCATGCTAATAAAATTATTCAATAAAACATTTCTGTTTTCTGTACATACATTATTTTAGCCTTGGTGACATCATCATTAGGTGTCTGTGCTTCTCTATGCCATGCATGCGGACTACAGGAAACCGTATTATCTATATGTGATGCTGAGCTTACATGAATAAAACAATGAAAGGGGAGGGCTAGGTACAGTAAGGTTGGAAAGAAAAGGGCTAGATGATGCAAAGCCCTGCCTCTACTAAGATGTAAACTTGCACACACGATTCATAAAAGACAAAGGCAGAAATATTAACTGCAGGTAGCCTAGAATAAACACTGGTGACTAGTCTTTTTGTTCTATTTGCTTTTTGGCAACACTTCCAGACTTAATTTAAATTATTTTAATTAACAGCTACGGGAAAACTGTAGATTCATCAGCTTAAGGTTACCTACTGTTTTTTTTAACAAGGTTTGCTTATACACAGCAGTGTAAATAGTTTACACAATATGATGTATATTTGCTACAGTGATTGTAGTAATATTATTCCTAAGATAGACATTAGTTGTTATGGGTGAACATTATTGTTTTGCATCAAAAGTTGAATATGTTTGAATGGTAAATATCTGTTTCAGTCAGTCTTTACTGTTGGTTGAATTAGGCACTTGTTAACTAACCCTATTATATAATTCTGTGAGGAAAATATTAACATAAATTATTTTCACTAAGCTAGAAAAATAAGTTAATACACCTTCAAGCATGCATGAGCAAGTTATTTTTTCCCCCCAAACATATTTTTTGAATGACTCCATGGTATGTACTTTAAACCAATAAAACCAAAAAATCTTTCATCTTTTACATGCATTTTAATCAGTAATTAGGCTTTCTTTTGTATTCTCCATATTATATCACATGGCTTATAGTCATCTAGAATAAGTTGATTTGTCCTGCAACATACACTGCCTGCTTATTGTTTGAGCACAATAAAAATAATATGTTGGTATCCTATGTATATTTATACCTAAAATGCAGCAAAGAAGTGCCTGCATCTGGGTCTGGAAGAACAGTAACCTACCTTCAACAGAAATAAAACTAGATCTAAATAAATTAGTTAAGAGTATTTAGGTAGGCAAAAAAATGATCTCTGCTACCAGATGCAATGTGACCATTGTTGAAATCTGCTGTAAGTAATCCATGTACTTAAACTGAACTTAGTCATGCTTTTATATTATGCAAAAACTTTTTATGGGAATTCCTATATTCAATAGTTGCCTCTAAAAAAATGTCCTATTTAAGTTTTGTTCGTTTTCTTACTGTCATAACACCTACCTTTCTATCTCAGTGTCAGTAGTTATAAAGACAAAATGGAGACGTGAATCTCCCCAGCAGGTACATAAACTGCAATTAAAATTTGCCATAGGGTCTTCCCCTACCCTGTCCAAGATCTGATACAGACAAAAGTCCAACTCTCCAAGCCGTTTACCCTCTCCTAATGTACAACAAATTACTGTTCTACTGTTAACAAAGCTGGCACATACAATCTCATTTTGCTCATACTTTGAGAGAGGGAGAGAGAGAGAGAGAGTACATTACACACTCCTGATTGTATGCTACACGTTTCTGACACCCACCAACTCAGAAGGTTACATACTCCTTAACCCTGCACAATGTATGCGGGGCTGTGCACTAATATTAGGCTTGGCCACTTTATTCTGTGCACTGGGATAATATTTTTACATATATTTTAAAGAGTATTTTGTGCTTGACACCTGTGTTGTGGCATATACTGTGTGTGCTTTTGGCCAGTTTAACTGTTTACCCATGTCAGTAGAAATGGGTTATTAGGCCATGCATAGCAAAGTTAGGGGTATGTTGTTCCTCTCCTTTCAATATAACGTACAACTTTACAGACGCTTCTAATTTGAACCAAAAGGTGCTCCTGGGTAAAACTGATTATTTATTTATTTTTTTTTCAACCAGCTTGTGGACAGTTCTGGGGGCGTGGATATGGCTGCTGGAATTAGGAGCCCAATGCTAACCAAGGAAGCAGTGGGTTTTCTTAATGAGTTTTTAGATGAAAATGAACTAGAATTATGGAATTCCCTGGGACCAAACTGGACAAAACCAAGGTGAGCGGGGGAGGGGGGGGGGGTGTCATAAAGCAAAAGTAAAATAGTGGGGGTCATTTTATGTGTCTGTCCCAAATTTTTTGCAATTTTTTCTATGATAAATTAGTCACTATATTTGTGTGTACTTAAAAAGTAGAATACTTTTAAATTCAGCAATCATTTTGTGGTTGAAATGTTTCCTTAAGTAAGGGCTCACAGCTGGAGTACAATAATGATGAGAGGGAAAATTGCCTCTATTTTGAGAATCATGCAAAACCTAAACAGGTGGTTTGGCTGAGAAACAAACAAAAGAGAAACAATAAGTGATAACATGCAAAATGCATGCGTAATTTTAGACATTACAATTTTCCAATTTATATTCAGAGAACATATAATTATTTTGAAGTTTACATTTAAATCACCTTTTATACATGTGTATGAACAGTGGTTAGCCACCCTAGTAAAAATGTTGAGCTTATTTCTACTAATTAAAATTTTAATTCTTTGGAGTGGTACTAAGCAAGCATTTATGACTTAATTGGTATAAAAAGCATCCAGCTATTGAAGATGTCTGCTATGGCTGGAGGTTGGTGTAACATTTTAAATGCAAAAATTATTTAAATGACAGGTTTAGTGAATGCCTTAAAGCTGTATGTAATATTAAGGAACAACTGCAGTTTTGTGGGACAACATCAGACACAGTGACTGGAAAACAGCATACAGGAGTAGATTACATGGAAATAGTCTCTCTCCCTAACAAGGGGTGTAAAAAAGCAAAGATTCATAAACTCTCTACTTTACTATACTGCTAGTTGAACCTTAAAGTCTAAAAATGCTTATCTTTAAAGCTGACCTTTCACTGAGAGAATATGTAAATTGCCATGTCTGACATGGTTCTAAAAGGTACTTTTTGCCTGTTTGATGTTAATACTGCCTTTTGCTATTAATACTTTTTGAATCACTGAGTATGGAGCTCAGGTTGTTCAACTAATTACCACACATATTGTTATCTACATGCCCCTATTTATTGTACAGCACTGCGTAATATGTTGGTGCTATATAAATCCTGTTTAATAATAATAGTATGTAACTGAATCTACTGAAACCACAAGATCAACTTTACACCCAGACAGTTTGGCAGTTATATTTGGTAAAGTAAGGTTACATGTTTCTCAGTGGTAGGTCCTCTTTAATTACAGAAAAGAAAGATAAAGGTACAAAGCTTAGGTTTTTGTTAACAATTTCATATAGTTGATGAGTTGGTGTGTACTGTATATATACTAGAGGAGTATAAAAATAAAATGATAACAACAGAGAAAGCAAATTATTAATAATGTTTTCTGTAGGCAGCCTATAGTGGGAGGTTCTACTGGATCCCTTTTATAGCTCTTATTTCTGCACAGGCCTTGTACAACCCAGTACTGATATCACCTCACTTTTAGAAAGTAAAATTTGGGTTTTTAAAGACCGTTTGTCATACAAAGCAGATTTTAGATCATTTGTAGCATTTAAAGAATATATTTAGATGTAAGCTTTTGCAGACCAAATCATTACTCTTACGGAACAAAACTGGGGAAAAAAGGAAAAAACATTAAAAGTGTTACATTTGCTTTTTTATGCATTGTATTGTGGTTATGTGCATTTTAACATATTGCATTGATGTGTGTTTTATTTGTTCACTTCAGGACTAAAAAATACATATTTTTTTTCTATTTTAACAAGCATGTAGAATGTCATAATGCATTGTGTTAATGAAAGGTTATAAAACAAAATCAGCTGATTTTTTTTTTGGCTAATTATTTCAAACACCTTTGATTTCCAAAGGATGGATTTCCCCCGTGACTACTGTACTCTATACACACCAACTTTTTATAGTGGATGGGTACCAAGTAATATTAATGGCCAGCCCTGGGATGATCCAGTGGAGTTACAGCATCGTCATGAGGAATTAAGGTCACAGGTAACAACTGACATTTTAGTCAATATAGCTGATTGTCAGGATCCCCTCTTTGTAGTTTTTCTGATACATATTTTTATTGTTATAAATAATAATTGGAATAAGAAGTGGAATGAGACACATTTACTATATAATCACAGTTTGATTTGTAAATTTCCAGCTCTGCTCAAAACTAGCTTTTTGCCAGTAAAAGACCTGTCATAAACTAGAGTCAGATTAAGAATGCATAGGCAGCATTGCAACCTTGGGCCCCCTAACATGGAGGTTTTTAAAAAACTACTATAACAAAAGCAATAGATACTTTACATAAAACAGTTAAATCAAATATAAATCCAGCATTATTAATGAGTGCCCCACCACTTGTAGAGAGTATGAGGAAAATATGCCTCAATGCAGGTTGTCATTTGGAAGAAAATATGCCCCATTGCTAATGGGAGGGAAATTTAGGTTCTGAAGGGGGCTGAGGGACAGTCTAAAGCTACGTACACACTTCCAATTATTATCGTTTGTAAACGAACGACGAACGATCCTGCACGATATCTGCGAACGATCGTATAGCACCGATCCTGTACATACAGATAACAACACGGTCGTTCAAAGATATTGTACACACGTATATATACACACAGTATATATGAATATATATTTATATATATATATATATA
>NC_092868.1:17910680-17932595 GCF_032062135.1 Pyxicephalus adspersus
CATGCTCAGAACATGCACGATCACTGAACGACCGTACACACGATAGTCGATGGTCAACGATCATCGTCCAATCCGATCCGCCGGTCCGGTCGTTCATTTCCAACGACTATCCTCGTTCGTCGGCGTCGTTGGTTACTTTTTTTACAAACGATTTTTGGCCAATCGGTCGTTCGTCGTTCGTTCGTCGTTCATTTCCAACGATAAAAATTGGACGTGTGTACGCAGCTTAAGGCTGTGAGGCTGAGAGAGATACTGTGGGGTATAGGGGCTCAAGAGGAGACATGGTTGGGGGCTGAATGATGCTGCAGGAGGCAACAGAAATTTGCTGTTTGTGCAGGGATTTAGATTGTATGCTATATTATTGACTTGGCTATGTAGAGAGGTGATTAGCTAGCATACACAAGTCATTCAGAGTTTAAAGTTATCAGAAGAATAAGGCTGCTTGCCTTTATGGTAAGAAGGCCTTTTTCTATAGGGTAGGGGGTGGGGTTCTAAGGAACATTGAACCTCCTGTTATGGACACTGAGTGCAGAAATGATTCTATAATGATTAATAAAGTTAGAAAAGTAAACATTGTAAGGAACCTTGTTTTATGAAATTAGATTTCCCAACCAAATTCCTGTTTTTAAAAAGATACATTATTGATATTTTTTTATCATGTCCTATATATAAAACATCTTAAAAAAACATGTCTATGATTCTAAATGTAGTGATTTAAACTATAAATGATTACAACTATAAAAGTGTGGTTTGTTTATTTATATTTAGTTATATCATTAGGTATTCTGTTTAATTTTTTAGCAATCAGCTCCTCAGATAAACCAGCCTCCCCCACCACCTGTTCTGAATGGGTATGTTATACATAAGAAGGTTTTTGATTGTTTGTGTTGCTTTGTTCTAGTGTATGTTTGATTTTTTTTTTTGAATGAGTGAACACTTTAATTCCACTTGTTTATTTGTTAATATTACTTTGCAGCCACCAAGAAACAAATAGCAAGTGTGTCAGCTGCACGTATGATTTTGTTGCACGGAATAGTAGTGAGCTGTCAGTGTTACATGGAGAGGTGTTGCAGGTAGGTACTATGAACAATTAAATTCTATGGATTCTTCTAGATCAAGGGTGCCCAACCTATGGCCCGCAGGCAACATCCATCTCTCTCCCCATTCCCACTCTGTTCCCTCGGCTCCTTGTCTTGAGATTGTGCTGCCAGAAAAGGGAGCTAACTGAGCATGCTCAGTTTGAGCTCCCTGAGAGTGGGCCTGTACTGTAGACTTGGCAATCAGCTGTGGCTGCTCCCTGTCCACCTTGTACTGTGAGATAATCCCAGCAGCAGCATAAGAGCTGTGTCCATGCGGATGTCATTATCTCCATGTAAAAACCTTCATATCTCCTACACTGATTATCATAGAAATGAGTCATTTTCAGGGTACAAAGGGGACCAAGCTTAAAATTCTCATAACATTCAGGGATACTTTCACATTAACCCCCCTAGCGTTCTAATTCTGTCTGTATTTCTATGCAAAAAGCGTTACATTTTTTTGCATGGAAATTTATTTTACATTTTAGGCCTATAATTCTTCAATATAACTCGATATAACACTAATATAAATATAAATTATATCAATATTTCTTTGTATTAGACTCAATAGAGGTATTTTGTATTGAATCCAATACAAAATATTTAAAATTCATGTCGCTCCTCCCGTCCGCAACAACGTCACCGGGAAACCCCGGGGATCGTCTCTGCAATCGCTGGCTGAAGATAGAAGGTAGAAGACGTGTCCCAGGGACCTGCATGAACCAGCAGGACTCCGGGGGATGACAACAGAAAAAGGTGTTTTTTTTTTTTTAATATTTTAAACGACCCCCAGTGTGACTTGGGATTACTTTTTGCATGAAAAATCCACCCTGATTCACACTTGGGATTACTGCTAGGGGGGTTAGGGAGGGCTATTTGAAGACCAGGATCCCCAAATTGAGTTTGCATGTTTGGGACCCCCTGGGGGCCACTCCTATGGCAATGAAAATTGGGGTACTGCCAATTGTCAGTGTGCTGTGGTCCCCCCATTGAAGTCCACAAAACTTCAAGGCTGTGTTCAGGTTGGCGGTGAGGTTGCAGTGCCGTTACCCTTTACCCATGCCATGGAACCTTAGCTCAGGGGCAATCTGCAGATACTGCAAAGCAAGGGACTAAGCGGCTGGTGAGCTGCCTGTTACACATAGCTGGCCACTTACTTTCTTTGAACCCCAATTTCACTGGAACGGAGGGATGCTGGCAAAACTGGAAAATTGGAAGCCAGTAGGAAACCCCTTTTGCCTCCCCCCCTTTCCGTTAAAATGTTATACCCAACATATCATGCTATCCTGTCACATATAGCTATCCCCTCACTCTTTGAACTCCAATTACTCTGTAAGAAAGGACAAATGTGACTGCAAGTACAGGACTCTTGTGGCTAACTCCCCCTCATTTCTTCACTATGGTGTCACATATAAATGTCTGCCTATGTTCTTTGAACCCCAAATATTCCTGAAAGGGGAGGTTAAGGTATATTAAAATGTAGGATAAGTGGGGGACTCTTGTGGCTGACTTCCCGTAAAATTTTATTGCTGCAGCGCCATCACAAGATAAGAAAAACTATACCTATCATACCATGCTACCCTGTCACACATATCTTCTACTCACCTTCAGTGAACTGTAATTTCTTAGTAATGGGAAGATGTGGAGACCTCAAGATGTAGTATATTAAGAACATGTACCCCCTGGCTATCTGTCACATGAATTGCATTTCTCTGGAAGTATTCATATTCATATATGCAGATATTTTGGGGTACAGGAAAGCGGCCCCCTATAACTGACAGGAAACATTGTATGGTGTAGTTTCTTCTATATTTGCACAGGAATGGTGAGTAGGGAGAAATATATGACAGGTTAGCACTGTATGATAGCTTTAGTTTTGTGTTTTTATTAACATAGTGTTGTATTAATAGGATGGGCATCAAATAGTGTGTGCAGAAATTCTTGATTTGTCATTTCTTTTATTTGGTGTATGTATATTACAGTAGCTAGAAACATTTCAATCTAATTTCATTTTAAATTAAAACGTTTCTAGTTTTAAACATACATCTTAAATGTTTATTTGCATTGTGGCTCGCAAGTTTTATCTGAATGTCAACAGTTTCCCCCAGATGAAAAAAGGTTGGGCACCACTGCTCGAGATAATTGGCAAATATGACACTGCCTGAATATTGAAAACATTATTTGCTGTATTTCATTAAGTTACATAATGTTTGGTTTGAGCTAAAAAGATAGAGCCACTGGATCTGAAATAGCAGAGGGAACCTCAGTCAGGTCTTGAAAAAATGATTTCAAAAATTCTAATTTTTTTGAGCATCTTGCTTATCAATAGCTAAGCCTTACACCAGGCTTACCCCTAAACTATGTCCCAACTCTGAACATTCTATTTATATTTATTCATCATTCTCCCATCATCCTTGTGGCCAAAATCTCCAGGTCCTGCACAGAAAGCACACATCATCAGAACAAACTGATCTAAGAAATTACTTAGCTGACCAAGGAATTCATATCTCTACAGACTTTAAAATATGTCGCACTTTCTAAAAAGTATTCTGCTATTCTTTAAAGGTTCTGGATGACTCAAAAAAATGGTGGAAAGTGCAAAATCGATTTGGACAGATTGGGTATGTGCCATACAACATACTTTCCCCAGTTTCAGCTGCAGAATTTAACAATGCCAAGCAAAATGGTATCCAGCCATCAAGTCCAACCAAGGTATAAACAAGCTATTGAATATCATGCTGTTCTATTCTGTATTGGTAAAGTATGTTATGCATTCCATATTCTATTCAAAACAAAAACAAAATGCTTTTGCTTTAGATATACTTAAAGTGTATGTATAGCCAAAACATTTTCACTAATTCTGGAAAGAGTAGTAAAGCATTATTTTATTATTATATATTATTTATTATTAATATAAAGCCTTGTACAATTGTGGAAGTTTAGCTCCACTTTCTGTCCCAGTGGTGGTGTCCCCAAAGAAAGTTTTCTAAATACTTATATTTTTGGGGACAACTCTTAAATTTTTTATTTCAGGTAGAGATACACAATAAAGAAATTCACTATCAGAAGACCATATTTTAGTGATTCATAAGTGAGAAATAAAGTTGTACAACAATCAAGAACCCATAGTCCCCAATCCAAATTCATTGATACTTTCAAATAAAATATTAGATTGGTTGCTGTGAATTGCTAAACAGGGCTTCTTTCAGGGCTTCCTTTGTTAAAAAACAAGCATAGTGTATTTTAACGCAGCACATATTTTGAGTTAATATTGTAATGAATGTCTTTTTTATGTGAGGGCCTGTATTGTGGAAACTGTGACCAAAGCCCCCTATTAGTAACCTACTAGATCCGTTTTATTGTTTGAAAGTTATGAAAATTACAGCACAAAACAAAAGATACAAAATAGGAAAAAAAAAACATTGCTTGATTGGTTGATTTATAAAGGTTACCAAAAATGTGTCATTATTATTTTTTTGTAGAAATCGCAACCACCAACTCCCCCTAAAAAACCAACAAAACCAAATATGATTAGTCAGGCACAATGGAATACAGTGGACAGTCGGCAACCTGAACAGAACCATGTACAACAAGGTAAGAGCAATGTAGTGGTATAGTATACTATAGTATAGTATAGTAAATATCACTGCAACTAATCATATCAAGCATATAGACTTAGACTAAATACCCCTAAATTAATATGAATAATAATTTTATGGTGAGGCTGGTACCGAATGATATAGTTTGGAGCTATTCGCAGACATACTACCTTCAGGGAAAACAGTTCTAGTCTGTGTATTTCAGTTAATATTCATATGTAGCAATTCCAGATTGCAGTTCCAAAAGGTTTATTAATGCATTTTTTTTTTTTTACACCTTTCAATACACAGTTATTAGAATTATTGCAAAGGAGTGTAAACATTCCACAAACCTTGGAGTTTGTAAATGTCATTAATTTTGTCTCTTTGGTAAAGGTTTAATATCCTTGATTGATTTCTAAATGTAATAATGCGTGGTACAGCCACTTGGCATAATTATATGTTTGTATCACATTTTCTGAACTGGAATTATACATGTTGGGCATGATTTAGACTGAATAAATTGGTTGCCTTACACATATCTGGAATGCATAATAAATATGTGATTAATGACAGAATAGACAAAGATTTATGTGTTGTAAAATGTGTAATCATATAATCATAATCTAAACATATAATCATATAGCAGACACTGTATAGTTGTATTTCTTTCAATACTCTCCTGTTTCCTCAGATAAATTTGACAAAATAAATAGCATGAATGAAGAGCTCTTGCTGAGACTAGCAAATGGCCGGACAGGACCAAATAAGACTCTGAGCATACAGCGAATGTTGGACACATCGATTCCACTGAATGAAGAGTCCACTCCCTCTGAGGTCACTGCATGGCTGCAGGCAAAGGGCTTTAACACACTGTAAGTGTCATTAACCATGTGTCTTTAAACAGTAAATTATCAAGGATGCATAATTTGTCAAACTGCCACAAATTGCATAAATCAACAAACATATAAACCCTGATCTTTATTAGGTAAAGTTTACCAATAGAAAACATCATGTTACCTGACCAGTAGGACCAGCTGTGTGGCTTTTAAGTGTGGCTTGTTAAAATTCATATCATGATTGAGTAAGATAAAATACTTTTGTGAATAGGAAATGGGGGCAGAAAGCCTGGGTACTCCACAGTCCATAAAAAGTCCTCTAGAATATGGTTTGCAAAAAAAGAAAGAGGCCAACAGTGGCAAGGACCATTGTTGGGAAGGTGTTGTGGGTGTCTGTTAATAGGAAGGGGGGTTCCAGATACCAACCCCCTCACCTTGGATAATGAATAAAACTTCTCAAAACTGCTTGCAAAAAATAGTCTAAACATTACTTAACTTTGAGCCTGAAGTTCTCTGGAGATCATGGAATACAGGTAATAGGGACCTTTAAATGTGCTTCATTCGAGAGTGAGAATCATCCCCAGCTTTTTAAATTGGGTAAAATTCATTAGGATAACCGGTGCTTAAAGAAACGCACAAGCTGTCATTGCTGACATTTCCTTCTGAAAATGCTAGTTAGCTGACACCCATACTAACCCACTAACACTAATTAATACTTTGGGCCTGATTTATTAAAGCTCTCCAAGACTGGAAAATACATAAGTATACTTTTGTTTTTGTTGCAGGACTGTAAAATCATTGGGAGTGTTAAATGGAGCTCAACTGTTTTCCCTACAAAAAGATGAATTTAAAGCTGTTAGCTCCGAGGAAGGTGCCAGGGTATACAGCCAGGTCATGGTACAGAAAGCTCTTCTTGAGGTATGTTTGCGCGTGTGTGTGTGGTTCTCCCTGTGCTTACGTGGGTTTCCTTCCAGGTTGCAGAAACATGTAGTTGGGTTAATCGCCTTCCCCCAAATTGTCCTTACACTGTGGTAATGACATGACTATGGTAGGGACATTAGATTGTGTATTCCATTGACGGACAGCTAATGACATGACTATGGACTTCGTACAGCGCTGCATAATATGTTGGCGCAATATAAGTACTGGATAATAATAATGCAACTAATGTAGAGGTTGGACCTAATGTGACCATTGGCAGGAATTCGGGTTCCAATGCAAAATGGGCTCCACAGGAACACAGAAATCAATTTAAAGACAAACTTAGGTAATTCTGGGCACAACATTTATCAACTAGTTTAGAACCTGGTCACTTTTACTATAACAGCTCCCTCCAATGGCTTCCAGTTTCCCTCTTCTTCCCAATCACACACATTTACTGACAACTGTTGTAGAAATAACAGTGCACTTAACTACATACATGTATATTTCTTCTTTAGGATGATAAGAAGATCTCTGAGCTGGAAGCAGTAATGGAAAGGCAAAAGAAGAAGGTGGACAGTGAGCTTCAATAGGGCATCTTCTAAAGACCTAGGCTTAAATATACAGTTCAAAAGCGATTTTTTTTTTATTGCACTTGTTCAGATAATAAATGTCATACTTTACTAAATAAATGTACCAAAGACTGTTGCAGTATGTCTGCTGGTAAAGATAATTTATGGTAAAGGTAAAGGCCTTTTTGCATCAAGAACTATGTCAACTATCTTGGATTTAAGCATTTACTAATCTGTGGACTGCTGATAACTGAACGGGAAAGCTTGCTATAAAACTATGATTTATTGCACATTCCAAACATGAAGAATTTACATGGACATCTACAACCACTTCTGAACTCTTATTTAAACTTCCAACTGTCTTTTTTTAGTCTGAAATACAGTGTTTTTTAATGTTATTCTTTCAGGGTATATGATTATCAATATACATATTGATTTCAAAGGTCAGTCCATCTGAAATTATATTTTCATTTATTTAATCTGATAAATCAGTCATTTTGCTTCCTAAGCCCTTGTAGATGGGTAAATGAAGCATGTATCCAGTACAATTAGCCAGAATGTAAGATGTTTCTGATTTTTATCCGAATAGCTTCTGCCCTACCTTTTAAATTGCTTCACTTTTGTTTTAACATTAAATTGGAATGAGGAGAAAAGCTGTTTTGACAAAAATAAATGCTCATGTAGACAAACCCTATATCTTCAAATTTGAATGGTGGGTTCCTGACCTTAATCCCTGCCCCTGGAAAGCCAAGCAGGGGAAACACCATACACTTGGTACATTCTCCATTCCTGTGATGATGTGTATTTGAAATTCAAGTACAGAGATCAGTCTATAAAACTCTTGGAGCAATACACTATGATCTTGGGTTTTAAACACACCAACAACCACCAGACCTTGGCAATCAGTTTTAGATGGACTAACAAATAAAACCATTAAAATTGCAAGTTCTTCTTTATTACTAACGTAATTTGATTATAAAAAAACTGGGGTAGATAATGTAATGTTCCACATTAACATTTTATATATAAAAAATATATATCATGGTGTCCTTGAACAAGTCCCTTCTGTGGACACTTCAACCAAATGAATGTCAGGATATGTATGGACTAAGTAACTGTAATCACCAGCAAGTGTGAAAGAAGTGATGTAAATTAAACCTGATTGTAAATTTGTCACGTTCCTTTGCAAGGATTGCCATATATCCTGTAATACATGGGTCAGGTTTACTCTGGAGGAATCTTATGCATTCGCTACTCCTCATATTGTATTTAATATCTGTCTATTTAAATACGTAAAATTAAAGGTTTATATATTTCTGTACTTTTGTAATCATTTATTTGTAGAACTGACTAGTGGTTAATTTTCTGAACATCTATTATAACTGTATTAACCCACAGTAAAATCACATAAAAACGATCCTGTATACCCCAACCCATACCTCTGGATCACAGTGAGCTCTGTACTTCCAATACCCAGGACACTTAACTGGAGTCACATGCTGGCATGACCTGTATTACAGTAATATTATTAAAAATAGCTAATATAAGTTATTGTTTAGATGCATACTAGACACCAATAAATAAGCAATATGAATTTGCAAGTAGTACATGTGTCACAGTACTACTGAATATAAATGTCTGGGTAGAAATAAATGTAGTTCTTTTGCTGTAACAAACAGAAAATCCTCTGTTGCATAAGAAAAACAATGTGCCCTCTGGGTAAGCCAAACTTCGCTAAGTTAAGAACTGGGCAGTACAAAAGATTCTATGAAAATCATGGCAACTGTCGCTTTCTCAGGAGCTGTGGGGTGCTGGATCTTGTTTTGGCTTAAATGACCTTTGCATTAGTATGCATAGCTACAATAACCTGTCAAAAACCATGCTGGACAGGCGAAACATCTAGAAGTCATGCAGTCTGGAAGTAACCGACAGTTTAAATAGATTGGCAAATTTAGTCTTCAAATTGACTTGTTGCTGAAACCTAAACGTCTAAGGGGTCTTTGATTCCTGGTTTGCTGATGTTGTCAGTTGTTCGATGCGCCTGCCTCAATGTCACTATCTTTCAGTAAGTGGGAGGTCAAGGGAATAACCAAATCATGGGAAAGGGAACCAGGCAATTTACTTTCCCCGAAGTGTTTGTTTCTGCAGGAGCTTGTTTTGTTTTTTTCTAATTAAAACAGGAGTGATTGCAGGAAAACAGAGCATTCATTCTTTTCTCTTTTTTTTAAAACAGAGCTTTTTTTTAATACTTACTTTTACTTTAAAATACTTAAAGTATATTCCCATCTTTTTAAATAATTTATAGATATCAAGTTCAATATCCAAACAAAATAGTAGTAGAATGTATAGTATGTAGAATAGTAACGGTTCTTCATAGGCATGCAAGGATAACATTACAAAAAAAAAATTATGACAATAACCTTGTTGATAATTACTTTAAATGTATCATTGTCCATGTTTATGTGTATCATTTCAAAATCTTCGGCTCTGCCTTGGTGTAGAACAGCTTGAAACTGTATGCTGCTTCTACAAAAAGTACTGCCTGAAAGCTGTCCAAACAGGCATAAAAACACAAACAGCCAATACTGGAATTTGCAAACTGAACATGCAATGCTTGTTAAACCTGCTATACTTGGTAGGTTGTGAGATCAGTCTGTAATATGGCATACCAGAGCTTTGAAACACTGAAACTAACTGAAGAAAACACTTTATAAATTATCAGATGGACAACCAGTACTACCTTACTGAATTTATGTGGCACCTGATGAGCTACTGAACATGCCTTCAGCAAATTACTGACCTACTTTGTTTTTGGGACCAGTTCACAAAAAATAGGGGACCGATTATTGTCACATTTTGTCATATTGGAGAGGGAAAGTGCAGAAAAAATTAGGCTGCTCAGCTAAATGGATCTCAAATGCTTTAAGAAGGCAACCAGAACCTGAAATACGTTGAAGAAAGTGGAAAACTACCATTTGCATGGATAGAAGAATAGCCCAAATGGCAAAGACTCAGCCAATGATCAGCTCCAGGAAGATTAAAAAAAGTCTAAAGTTACCTGTGAGTACTGTTACAATTAGAAAATAACAAATTAAGCTAAGTTATCGGCAAGGAGCCACCCATGTGCTGAAGAGATTACAATTTAAACTCATTGACTGGCCTAAAGAGAAATGGCGCAACATTTTGTGGACTGATGAAAGCAAGACTGTTCTTTTTTGGTCTGGGGGCAGTAGACAGTTTATCAGATGACCCCCAAACACTGAATTCATGTCATAGTACACTGTGAAGACAGTGAAACATGGTGGTGCAAGCACCATGATATAAAGATGTTTATCATACTATGGTGTTGGGCCTATTTATCACATACCAGGGATCATAGATCAATGTGAATACATCAAAAAACTTGAAGAGGTCATGTGGCCATATGCCAAAGAGGAAATTCCCTTAAAATTGGTTTCAGCAAGACAACAACCCCATACACACCAGTTAATGGGCAACGTCTTGGCTTAAGACCAACAAGATTTAAGCAATCGAGTGGCCAGCCCAATCCCCAGACCATAATCCAATAAAAACAAAACCTGTGGGGTGACATAAAACATGTTGTTTCTTAAGGCAAAACCAAAAAATGCAGAAGAATTTTAAAATGTAGTCCAATTGTCCTGGGCTGGAGAGGTGCCCGAAGTTCGTTGATTCAGGCAGTTCTCAGAAACAGTGGTTATACAACTAAATATTAGTTCAGTCATTCAAAGTAAAGCAAAATCTTTTTCTACAGAAAATCTTCATTCATAATTTAATTAATAATTAATATTTATGTTTTGGTAGGGGCTGCCTGACAGTCCATACATGTAATTGACCTAGGACATCTTTTATAAGATATGACCATATGTTTCTGTTGTCCTCTGTAACAAATAAACAGTGAAGATTGTTTTAGGACAGTTTTGTCCAAAGTGTATAGTATAAAACATAGAGAGGGGTTTTATGGCAGTGAAATAAATGTTGGTTTATTATTCAATGATAAATCAAAAAATAGGAAACAATAATAAAATATTCAATATGTTTCTAGAGTGCCACAGTTTGTATACAGTTGGAAATAGGTATGAATAATGAGAAATATCTGGAAAAGTATTTTATAAAATAGTAACAAAAAAGTATATATATATATATATATATATATATATATACACACACACATATTGTATAGTCAATATAATGCATAAGTGTGTTCAGGATAAAAATTAAGAATTTATCCTATTGTATGGACAATCAATCTTTTGTACACCATATATATAGGATCATTATAGGCTGCTAGCTTAGCATATGTTTGAATAAAATTTGTTTATGTTTGACTCAAATTCGAATGCATAGGAGAGACATATGGACTAATGCAAGAGCTGAACCAAGTTTGGTTAAAGTGAAGAGTTTTTTGGTAGAGAGAAAAGGTATAGACAGGAGATGGTATAAACTTACATGTTCCCAAGATATTCAGGACTCAGTGGATAGTATAATCTTGGAAAGGGAGGAATGTCTTAATAAAGGTTAATCTTTTACTCTTTAGGTGAAATACACAGCAGAATATTTTTGAGTAGCCATCAAAAAACCTGAACCTGGGAAATCATTAATCTGGCAATGAGAAGAGCATCCTAGGTGTGTCCACACATGTGAACACATCCTCTAGGACCGGCTACACTTTGCTCTCATTGGATGGTCCTACTAGTCACTAGAAAATGTAAGCCTACTAGAGAGAGCTCTCAGATATATCATCTTGTTGCTAAGAACAGAGAGCTCACTGACTCTGAACAACAACTGAACTTTGTACCAACAACCTGACAGTTGGAGAAAAAAGGAGAATCATAACTGTGGTAGTCAAGGGTAATGGTGTGTTTCTGTCTAAGCACATGGTGGCAGTCTACCTGTGAATGTGTGTTTAGCAGAGGTTAACAAATTGGTTAACCTTTCCCTGTGACAGCGCTTCCCAGCCTGCTGGTGCTTGAATTGTTGCTGAGAGTGCTGGAAAATCTTTGCGCAGGGTGAGGTTGAGAGGGCTGATCGTCACAAACATATAAAAATATAGAACAGGTTCATTTGTTTAATGTTTTTTTTTAAAGATATTGAGATTAGCCCATGTTCGACTCCAAATTATGATGGTGACCCATGTTTACTCTTTATAACTACATTGTAACTATGTAACACTTGGAATCATATTTCTCAATAGAAAGAAAAAAAGTTGGTAATGTTTCCAATACATTTTTACAAAAAATATTGAGTGAATATAATTAATTAAGTAAATTATGGGAGTACAGAACAGTTAGTTCCTTTCATAAATTACAAATATTGTTGCTGATAATATTAGTAAAATGATTAAAAAAAACAATCAATGATTCTCACATTCATAATTCCTTTCAAGGATAGAAGACAATGTATGCACTGTCTGTATGCACACATAGATGTGGAGGGTGGGGAGGTTAATCAGGATGAACATGTAGGGAGCTGGGTTACTGTAGTTAGAGGGAGTGGTAAGGGCTCCCAGAAAAAGAAGGCCAGCCCTGGGTTTGGGCACCCTAACAAATTTTCAAAGCTATATGAAGAGGTGGAGGTGGCAGCCCTAGATGTTACTGCTGCCCCTAACAACTGGGAGAGCATCTCATCTAGTAGAGGTGGGTAAGGCAATGCAGAAAGGCCTAGATAATTGGTTGTCATAGGAAATTCTATGATCAGGAGGACTGATAGAATAGTTTGTAGCCCGGATCTCTTCAACCAAATGGTTTGCTTTCCCCCTGGTGCCAGGGTCCAGCATGTGGTGGACAGAGTGGACATATTTCTGGGAGGGGCTGGGCATGACCCAGATGTCTTAGACCATGTTCTAATCAATGACAGGATATATGGAAGATGAAGGGTCCTTAAAAATCAGTTTAAAGAACTAGGTTTTAGGTTAAAGGAAAGGACCTTTATGGTTATATTCTCTGGAATATTACCTATACCATGTGCAACACAGGAAAGGCAGAGGTAGCTTAGACAGCTAAACACATGGCTTAAGTCCTGGTGTAATAGGGAAGGGTTTGGGTGTATGGTATATCTCCCATTGTAGATTAGCTTATTGCACCAATTTAAATCTCCCCATAGATTTATCTGTTCACTTTCCCTTAGTTCCAGCTGAGTGCACATTGATATTTATTGCCTTGCCATCCCCTCCCCTACCCAGTTTCAACTGATATGCCAAAGTCCTTGTTGCTCCCATTAGTCTATCCATATTTAGGGCCCAAAGCACTTCTGTTTAAACAACAGGCAAGGTCAAGTGGGGACCCTGGTCATGTGCCCAAATTCCAAGCGTCAAATTATAAGTGCAATGGCAATTATTTCAGAGAAGTGGAACAGAATTGGACATACAAGCTCCCATGTCCAGTATTTGGACTGATCCACTGATCCTTAATCCACCTGGCCTCCAAAACAACCTCTACTGCTGCCATTCTGAGCTGCTATTTCACCAAGGCATCTCTGTGACTGATTATTCAAAGAGTTGTTCCTCCTACTATCTGAATTATTCAGGGTCAATACCTTTGGGACTTTAAAGGCATGTATTCATTCATAGTCCCATATTCAATTCCTAATAATAGAAATATTTATTAAATAAATAAAAATATAAAACCAGATATATGCTCCAATGATTATTCTGTGGTTGTTACAAATAGGCTTACACCTGTTCAATGCGTTTCTCGGAACATAGTCCGCTTCTTCGGGAACATATTAGCCTAAAGATTACAAAAAAGATATAATTTATAATATCTAGCATACAATTGTGTATTCTCAATATTTACACATACAGGTTGCTCACTTCTGTTTCCACAATTAATTCCTCGATTAAACAAATGGGTCACAAACTCGATTCCTTATTGAAGTAAGCAAACAAGCTTTAGGATAACCTGCAGGTGTTTAACTACATCCTTATATTGAGACAACATACAAAATGATAACTTAATTCATAAGGAGGTATGCCTCACAAAAGCAAAACAAATCAATGATAACAATATAGTTATAGGTAAACAGCATGTAACAAACGTGATAAGAAGGTGGCCCCTGCAGATGGATTTATCCCAGGGGGTTTACCTACTAAAACTAAACAATCAGGTGTTTGACTCAAGATAAGATGATACAGATATTCACGGTCTCAATTGTGGCGCATTTTGCCAATTGGCTTCATCAGGAGATGAATCAAGAGCGTCAGAGCAGCTGTGTAATCATATATAAACATATACTGGGGTAAGTATAGGTAATTACAAATAATATAAAACAGTATCCATCAGAGTATGGATTACAAGAACATATCAGTACCAGTATATTCATTCAAAAGGTAATCGGCAGATCATATCATGGGGTTCATAAAGGCTTAATATCGCAGTGCCACACATATATCCAATAGTAATAGTGAGATTAACAGTATAAATTAAAGTGACTCATGTATAAACGGATGGATAGGGGTCTATTTTTGTTAACAGAGATGGTACATGTTGCTTCACTAGATAATAATGATAAGATTACAAACAGTACAAACGATACACTCTCAAGCCCATCCATTCTCCATTACCCCAACCCTAGATCATGTGTTTGTGCGGGTGGGATTGGCGGGAAATTCAAATAATTTTGTATTGGATTCAATACATAATACCTGTATTGAGTCCAATACAAAGAAATATTCATAAATTATATATATTGTGACACCAATGCAGGATTGGAAGGGAGGAGGTGGAAGGGAGATATATTTGCGATATATTTGCCCAGGATTCCTCCTTTATGTGAGGTATATTTGCCCAAGATTCCTCTCCTGTGTGAAGTAGCAGGTGGAAGACTCTCGGCTCTGTTTGGAGAGACTGTGGACTATATGGGGGAGCTCTGTTTGGAGGCGCAGACAGTCGGTCTGTGAGGAGCTCTCTGCCTGGGGACACAGAAAGTTGGTCTATGTGAATGAACGGAAACCTAAATAAAAGGTTGCTGAAAGCTTTGTTTGGAGCTGCCAGGGAGAAGCCCTCCAGCTAATAGACAGGAACGTCGGATGTATAGTAAGTGCCGGACAGGCAAGGTTTTTTTTGCTATTTTGTTATTTTATCTGCAACCTTCAAATAAACCTGACTACAAGTCAGCTTAACACCTAAACTTCAGTGTGTGATCTGAGTTGGATGAACCAGACAAGTGTCCTTTGACCCCACCAAAGGTGATCCTGAGCTTAACCCCTCACAAGTGGTGGAGGATGCGGGCAGCACATTATTGTCTGAAAATGGATGAGGTGGTAAAGGCCCTGATACAGTCTGTGGCAGCCCAGCAGGAGGGAACCAGAGAACAACAGCGAACAAATGCAATCCAGCAAGAAGCCAACCTCTTATTGTCTGCACAGCTAATCACCCTAAGAGAGGCCACGAATAAAAAATGCCAAGTCTTGCAGGAAGTAGTGCAGCTTGTGGATCTGGTGGAGCGATACTCTGCAGCTGAGGATTGTCTAAATAACCCTCAACCCTCAACCCCATGGATTCCAAGAGGTCCTGGTAAGACTGTTCTGGGGCTTAAGGGAGCTGGGAGAAATGTGAAGACTTTTAGTAAAGAAGATAATGAGACTGTGGGCTCAGGAAGGCCCAAGGTGTATAATTGTAGACTAAACAAAGAGCCTAGAAGATGTTTTCATTGTAAGGAGTTGGGACACATTGCAGTGAACTGTCCTATGACTACTAAACATATGAAATGTGATGTTGCCTTTATGAGAAACCGCATGTCTATGTCTGCGCAGGTGGTGTGTACTGCGCAGGTGGTGTGTACTGTACTGTGGAAAAACAGTTGTGTGAATTAAAAGTGAATGGTCAAAGTGTGACTGCGCTGCTAGACTTAAGGAGTGTAGTAACTCTGGTGAAAGCAGGCCTTATAGGCCCCTCTGACAATGAATCTGACACATTCACTGTGACTTGTGTGCCTGGGGATAAATGTGAATACCAGACAACCCTTGCTTTTATTACAACCCCCTATGGGTCAGTGCTTCATAAAGTTGGATTAGTCCCAGCACTAATGCATGCGGTTATTCTTGGGAGAGATTTTCCACATTTTTTGAAATTATGGGAGTCCAGGTTGGAACTAAAAAGAGGTGCACTGCTGATATTGACAGCCTCTGATATAGGCCCAGAACCATTAGAGGATTCCTCATTAGGGGAGGTAGTTGAGGTATTGGCAGATAGCTCCACCCCTTTTCCATTTTCTGGTATGGCAGGAGACCTAGATGAGTCCGTGTCAGAGACTGACAATGAAGAGGACAGAGTTAGTTTGAAAGTTAGCTGCAATCCTTCCTCAGCTCCACAGGAAGAAAACATTGAGATTGAAAATGATAAGGAAAAGTTTGAGGCTATACCTGTGCTTGAACCTAAAAAGGAAGTAAATGAAAGGCCTGCTAGAAAATTAAGGAGCTCCAGTAGTAGTAGCAGCAGTAGTAGTGGCAGTAGTGACTACAGTACCAGCTCTTCTAGCAGTAATAATTCATCACCAACCCACCAAGTGAGAATAGAATAGAATAGAAGCCTGGAATAGAAGTATTGACAAGGACAGGATATCAGCAGTCATGCCAATAGTTAAGGAACATATGCAACAGGCTCAAGGAGTACAGAAAATGATTTATGATAAGGGGAAATGGCCCAAGCAGCAAAAGAGTGAAAATAAGGAAGATGGTGATGAGTCTAAAGAAGAGAAAATTGCCAGTCCTGTTTCAGATACAGCTTGTGAGAAACCAGAGGGATCCAAAGGTGATGTCCCAATTACAGTGGTCTTGGGTGAAGAAGTGCATGCTGAAGTAAGTGTCCCTGTCTCATGTGCAGTAAAGGCTATAGAAAGTATTGTTGTGTTAACAGAGATTGGAATTGAAGAAAGTATTTCTGTAGTGACTGACAAGGATACTTCCAGGCTGACTAAGGGGCAAGCGGATGAGGGTGTTCCTATATCCTCTAAGATGGAAACTGATGGAGGTGTGCCTGTGTTGGCTAGGGAAAAGTTTCTTTTTATTGGTGTCCAAGCTTATGGATGGGATCCTGTTTCAGCTGAGACAAAAGAACAGCCTGAAGGGCAGGACGAAGAAGTTGAGCCAATGGTGGTTGAGGAAGGAGATGTTGAATCTGATGATGAAGAGAATGAAGAGACAAAAGAGAAAGAGGAAGAAGTTGGCACTCTGCAACAGGGCTTGGCCTACCAGTACAGTAGCAAGCACAATAGTGCCATATCTCGCTTCACACATTCTGCTGAAGCCCTGGAGAAAAGAGGGGCTCTAGTTCAAGAGCAGTTGGAAAAAGCTGTCCCTGTTTCCCAAAAGGTGTGGGAAGAGTTCAGTAAATTAAGCAAAGTAAATATTGAAAAAGCTGTCCCTGTTTCCCAAAAGGTGCAGGAAGAGTTTCATAAATTAAGTGAAGTAAAGATTGGAAAAGCTGTCCCTGTTTGCAAAAAGGTGCGGGAAAAGTTTCGTAAATGAAGCCAAGTAAAGAGGGAAGAAACCATCACTGTTGTGCCTGATGAACAGGATACTCAGAAGCATGTTGGGGAAGGAGTTGCTACCCCAGTGGAAGGGAGGGCTGCAAACGTGTGTGAAAACAGGAAGCCTCCAAAAGTTAAAAAGAAAAGTGTGAAGAAAACGTTCCAATGGGATCAGTGCAGTTATACTTGTCCCAGAAGCTCAAAACTTGATAGTGACATGCAGAGGCATATAAGAACTCGTTCTGGGGACAAGATATTTGAATGCTATGTTTGTCATGTTCGGTTCAAACAGGGTGGTCCCAGGAAAATGCACATACTGCGAAAGCCAAGTGACAAAAGTGTAGCTACTGCCTCAGAGGCTGTTGTTGGCGCTAAAGATGCGGTGATTCACAGAATAATTGGAGTGGTTGATAAGACCATGAGAGCAGTGTATGACACTGAGGAGATGACCAAATTGGTTGTAAATGGAGCCATCAACACTGTGCTTGGGAGCCGTGCGGTGTGCAAAATGAGCAGCAGTGTTGATACTGCTCTTACAATGTCTGTTAGTTGTGTGTTTTGCCTACAAAAGGAAAGACAGACAGCTGGTCGCTCAGAACAGAGGGTTTTTCTGAAAAGTCCTGGGAGGCACACCTACTCAAAGTACAGTCAGTGATTGAGGATTTGAGGAGAGCAGGGTTGACTGCGAACCCCAAGAAATGTAGCATTGGTGTAGAAGAAGCCAAGTACTTGGGTTACGTTATTGGAAGAGGTGTAGTCAAGCCCCAAATTGCCAAGATTGAAGCCATACAGAACTGGCCCCAGCCTGTAAATAGGAAACAAGTGAAGGCATTCCTGGGGATTACTGGCTATGATAGACGCTTCAACCCAATGTTGCAGCTATAGCAGTTCCCTTAACTGATCTCACCAAGGGAAGAGGGTCAGTGATGATAAAGTGGAACGATGAAGCAGAGAAGGCGTTCCAGACTGTAAAGCAGGCTCTTTGTTCCCAACCAGTATTGATGACCCCTGACTTTAAAAATGAATTTGTGGCACAGACAGATGCTTCTAACTCAGGAATAGGGGCAGTGTTGTCACAGAATATGAATGAGAGGAACTACGCAGTGGTAGAGGAGTGTTTGGCCATCAAGTGGGCTTTAGAATCACTCAAATATTATTTTTTGTGTCAGAAGTTTCAGTTAGTCACTGATCATGCCCCTCTGAAGTGGATGGAGTGACAAGGAAACGCAGTGGCCTTGTCACCTGTGCACTGTCTGTTGGTTTCAGTTGCTCAGTCCCACGGTCCTGAGCAGAGGGGGGGGGGGGGATATGTGACACCAATGCATGGAGGTGGAAGTGAGATATATTTGCCCAGGATTCCTCTTTTATGTGAGGTATATATACCCAAGATTCCTCTCCTGTGTGAAGTAGCAGGTGGAAGACTCTCACCTGTGAGATAATTCATTACCAAACACTGAGTGTGGGGATATAACACAGAGCCAGGAGCTCAGTCAGGAGCCTAATTTGGAGAGACACAGACAGGGGTCTGTGCAGGCTCAGCTTAACTTGGAAAGACACAGACAGGGGTTTGTGAGGGCTCAGCTTGGCTTGGAGAGACACAGACAGGGGTTTGTGTCAGTGCCGCTTTGTTTGGAGAGACTGTGGACTGTATGGGAGAGCTCTGTTTGGAGGGGCAGACAGTCGGTCTGTGAGGAGCTCTCTGCCTGGGGACACAGAAAGTTGGTCTATGTGAATGAACGGAAACCTTTATGTTCATATATATTTCTAAAGATAGACAACAACTTTTGGCTTTCCAACCCACAAATGACATATGTTTAAACTCTCAACTCCCGAGGGATAAAGTATTTAATCATATTTATAACTACATCTATCGTAATAGAATTCCATGTTCTAGGGAGTTTTCCTTTTTGGACCTTAGTATACAATATTGATAACTATCTATATTTATCTTATATAACAGATTAAAAGGGGCACGTGCATCAAAACAATTCCCCCCCCCTTTTTTTTTTAACCCCCCCCCCCCCTATTTGAGGCACATTTTAATTGGATTGAAGAATTTACTGTAATCACACAAAACAAGCTAACCTCCTAACCAGTCGAAATTAAGTTGACTTCCCATGATACATTCCTAATACTTCCCTATGATAGTCCACCAAAGAGTCCAAACTTTCATACACTAATTTCTTTTTATCTCTACTAGATTTTTTACTCCTGACGTAGTGTACACTTACACTGCTATCTCCACATTTTTACTGTGTATATTCTTGATACACATATTGGACTTGTCCGTCAATCAAAGTAAGTATTTATTAAACTACACTATATCAGTATTTTGATTTTTTTCAATTGATTTTGCTAAACCAGTATATTATCATCATGTCTGGGGAACCATAAGTCAACTGTATCATTTTTGCATTGTAAAGTTATTATGTAAATCAATATTATAAATACGTTTGATCATGTAAACAGCTCTATAGACCCCGAAATTGATGTATATGTTACACTCAATAAATGACCCTTGGTTATATGGAATTATGTATTAGATAACTTTGATGTAAACTTTTGGTAAGATAAGTAACTATATAAGCCTGTGTTGTATTCTCTTTTCTTTTCAGTAGAACAATACTCAAGTCTCTCTATCCCCTGAGGAAACCACTTTTTGGGTGAAAGGCGGCTGGAAAAATTGAGTATATTACTACCTTAATTTTTCTTTTTTATGATAATGCACCATGTTTGTAAAGAACGCCTGATAGTATGATAGCACTAGGAATCCTATGTCTAGAGCAGGTATCTATAACAATATGGGAAAAGAAAGAAACTTTTTGCTGTTTGCCACATTGTTTATTGTAGTGATATGGTTCTCGAATACACGTGCAAATGCATTTTATGTTGAGCTAGATCCTACACTTCTTTTTTTCTAGTTTTTGAGTGGTGAATTCAGAAATGACCCCAGTTTTTTTGCTATCACATTCAGTTTTTATGATACAGGGGACCCTCCATTTTTGTCAAAAAACATACAAATTTTAAATACAATGAAAACAAAATGGAATAATAACTTGAATGTACTGTTTATTTAAATTTTTGTATTTTGTTCATACAAAGGATTTATTGTTACTCTATGACATCTGAAAATTAACCGGGTAAGCATTTAAGGTAAAAATTTACACCTATACCTTTTCCTGGAGTGTTCAGTGTTAGGACAATCCCGCCGGATGCTCCAACAATAGTCAGCCATCATATGTACATCCCATCTACCCTGATAGCGTCCTTGCTCATCACTGACTGCACCAAGGTTTTCTGCGAAGTTAGAATGATGGCTATGCAGAAAATGCACCTTAATGCTCATATTGCAACCAAGCATGTAGCTCTCCAAGAGTTTCTGGTCAATTTCTGTGTAATGTTTTGCTCGTGTGTTTCCAAGAAAGTCCTTGACAATGGCTTTGAATGATAACCAAGCATCCTTTTTAACTTCTGACATTGTCCTGGTGAAATGTTCATCTTTGATGAGCTGCTGAATCTGTGGACCATCAAACACACCTTCAGTTGGCTCAAGTCATGCTGATCGAATTCCTTATGAACAGAGTCCTCTTCAATTTCAAACTCTTCATCACTGTTGCCACCTAGTTCATCACCATAATTGTGTTCTTCAAGAGAGGGTAGTGTAACGAAAATCGGCACTGGGATTTCATCTGAATGAGCCACTGGGCGTATAGCCGATGGTAGACTAGGATACTCTGTTACATTTATTTTTCTTGTTATATCCTGATGATTTCACTATACAAAATGAACAGTCACTGAAATGATCTCCTGGCTCTCACCAAACCATAGGTATACCAAATGGCATCTTATACCTTGTTCCCTTTGTCCACATCTGTAAACCCTCGACACACTGTTTGCACACCTAATGAAGAACCCAAGACTTATCTTGATCACCAATTTTAACTTCAAAATATGCCAAATAGGCTTGCTCTACAAATGTGCTGATGTTCACTCTTTGACTGGGAATGCTGGAACTGCCACAGATATAACTAAATTAATCAGTGTTGTTTAGGCACTTACAACGAGAAACAGCAGAGCCAGACATGATCTGAAAGAAAAGAAATATGTGTGTAAGTAGAAAAATAAGTTTTGCTTATTCACTAGGTAGAGCAGCACACAACCTCTGACCAAACTGTCTTGCATGTAAATGAATACAAATCCACGCTAAAGTAATCGCATTAATATAAACCAGAGAAAAAAACCTGATGTGATAGAAGAAAACTTACTGCACTTTCAGAATCAACATTTTAGTGTAAATAGGCTTAAAAATTGAAGTCAACAAACAATGTGTTCAAAATTGTTCCCCAGTGTTATCTGTTAGAATTTATTATTCACCGTGCACTCTCTTTGCTGGCTCTATTTCCTCTCCTCCCCAGTCTGATAACTCATTGCCCCTGATTCA
>NC_092868.1:17936603-17943668 GCF_032062135.1 Pyxicephalus adspersus
AAAAAAAACAAGTTTAAAATAAAAAACAGATACGAAATAAATAATTTAAGAAAAAAAAAAATTTTTTTTTTTTTCCTCCCGAATTTTTGCTGTCGAATGCAGCAAATTCGGTTCGGGTATACCCGAATTCTAACAGCCATATTTGGGTCGAATATGAGGGACAACCCGAATTCGAACATCAACACTAGTTTTTACCCCCTTTCTCTGGCAGTCTATGGAACCCCAGATCTGTTGGCAATAAATTAATCTCTATACACAACCTTCTCCTTTCTAAATCTCTGAACTTCTTGTCTCTCGCTAAAACCTGGCTTTCATCCTCCACCTCTGCTGCTGCTTTTGCCTATGGGGGCCTGCACTTTACATATACCCCTAGACCTGGCAACAGAGTCGGTGTGGTGTGGGTCTCATTCTCTCACCTAACTGTACATACAGAGTCCTTCCTACCACGCCCACTCTCATTTTCACCTCTTTTGAAGTCCACTCCGTCCGTCTTTTCCTTTACCCCTCATTGTTGCTGTTGTCTACCAACCCCTCCCCCCAGCCCAGTATCACAATTTTTATATAAGTTTGCCTCTTAGCCTCAACACATTCCTTCCCATGACCTGCCCACCCTCATCCTCTGTGACTTTAATGTTGCAGTGGATGAACCCAACCATCCTTCCTCAGCCAAACTGCTCTCCATTACCTCCTCCTTTGGACTCACACAGAACATTAACGGTCCCACGGACATCGCTAGACACACTTTAAACCTGGTATTTTCTGAACTCTGCAATCTCACCCTCTTTGACGACTCACCATTTCCCCTTTCTGATCACAACCTTATCACCTTCAACCTATCAAACTCTTGCCCCCCTTTGCCACATCCCAGACCTAGTCAATGGCAGAGAGATATCTGTAACCTTGACCACAACCTATTCCCAAACTGCCTTACTTTCCTAACCCCCATCCTCTCTAAAATCACATTTCTGGATAAAGCTGCCACTTGGTCCAACCACACTCTTTCTCTGGCTCTGGATAAAGTTGCCCCTCCCAGCCTCCACTACTGCCATTATGCTAACCCTTGTGCCTGGCACAACAATCACACCAAACGGCTACAAAAGACTGTTCATGCAGCTGAGCGCAAGTGGAGGAAATCTGGCCTCAGCGCTGACTTCATAGACTACAAAGCTAAGCTACAAAACTTTAACACTGAGCTCACTGTCACCAAGCAAAATTATTTCTCCGCTGTCATTTCCTCTCAAGCTTCCAACCTACGCAACCTCTTCTCAACAATTGACTCCCTCCTAAACCCCACACCTGCCCACCGGGCCACTCCAACCATATCCACCCCTTCCACCTGTCATCACTGGCCTCCCTCAGCCTTGTTACTATGGATGAAGTCTCTTCTCTCATCATCGCCATGTACTACCTGTCTACTTGACCCAATTCCCTCTGATCTACTCCGTGCCCATTCCTCCACCCTGGGCCCCGCCCTAACCAAACTATTCAACTTCTGTCTTTCTACTGTTATTTACTATACCCCTCCAATTTCAAACATGCCATAAGTCTCCCTATCCTGAAGAAACCCTCACTTGACCCCTCCCTACATTCTAGCTACCATCCTATCTCCCTTCTCCAATATGTTTCCAAACTTCTTCCTATTTGTCTGACCGCTCCTTTCAAGTTTTCCCAACAGTAACTCCTCCTCTATCACTCTCTTCCCTGTTGGTGTTTCCCAAGGGTCATTCCTTGAACCGGTTCTCATTTCTCTGTACACATTCTCTCTCGTTAGCCTCCTTTGGCTTACAGTACCATCTGTATGCTGATTACACTCAAATCTATCTGTCCACGCCTTACTTGTCTCCTTCAGTCCTGGATAAGGTTCCTGAAACTCAACCTGGATAAAACAGAACTCATCATCTCCCCTCCTCCTTAAATTCCTAATCTCCCCCTGACATATTCCAAACCATTAACAACACTGTTATTCGTCCCTCCCCTCAGACACGTTGTCTTGGTGTCACCTTTGATTCTGTCCTCTCATTTACCCGCCATATTCAGAATATTTCCAGGTCCTGTCACTTTTACCTACGCAACATGTCTAAAATCCACCCCTACCTGTCCCCAGAGACCACCAAACTCCTTGTACACGCTCTTATCACTTCTCGTCCGGACTGCTGTAACATCCTACTCTCTGGTATTCCACTTACCCGTCTCTCTCCTCTACAATTTATTATGAAAGCTGCAGCCAGACTCATCCATCATTCATCCATAATGTACAGCGCTGCGTAAAATGTTGGGGGTCAGCTGTGCTAGGGTAATGTTTTAGGGGAATCATGGAGGGATATTTAAACTAGAACAGAGGAGGGTCGGACAGTAAATAAGGTGGCAGAAAGGTCATTCACTCGTGGAGGGTGGATTGAGGATAGTTGGGGGGAGGGTAATGGATAAATATAAGGCGTTTCCCATGGTATAAACATACATTGGATTGTGCAGTACTAATTGTACTGTAAAACTAAAGGATTTGGCAAACAGCACTGATAAATGCAGCAATGGTTTAACCTCCCTAGCGGTAATCCTGACTGTGGCTTGAGGAGAATGATTCATACCATTGTATACCACTGGGGGCGGGACCTGGAGCAAATTCAAAATGTATAAAACACAACACATTACATTGTATCTGTTGCAATATGTTATAACATTATATACAGCACAGATTTGACACGAGAGCTTTGTACAGTGCCCTGCCTGACCTTTTACTGATTTATCTGTCTGGAAACTTTACTGTGTCTATGGCTTCCAAAAAGCGCAGCGCTAGCGCAAAAGTCTTAGGGCAGCTACAGGACAGCGATGGTGATCTAGACACACTAGTAGAACTGAGCGATAGCGATTCCTGAGAAAATTGTGTCATCAGAAACTGAAAACGAAGTCAATTGACTGTGGTATGGCTCAGGCAGTGCCCCCAAGATTCCTATTTACCGGAGCACCTGGCATGAAGATAGATGTTGAACGTGACGACCCCTTGGCAAATTTGCAATTATTTTTGACCAATGAGGTCATTGAGAAAATTGTTGCAGAGACAAACAGGTTTGCAGAGCAACAATTATTCACTCCTCACCTGAGGTTTTTCAGAAGTAGGAGTGGGAACCAGTTACCAAAGATGACATTTGGCTATTTCTTGGCCTAATAATACTTCAGGGAGTGGTGGGGAAACCCCTGCAGAAGTGGTATTGGACAACCAACAAATTACTTGCCACTCCATTCTTTGGCACAGTAATGTCCAAATACCGGTTTTCACTAAATTAAATTTTTACACTTCGCTAACAACGAATAGTTTGACAAAACCACTCTTCCTGCATCTAAGCTAAAGAAAATTTGGGAAGTATCACAAATGGTCATTAGAAATTTCCAAGATAACTATGTTTCAGAATGTGATATTAGCGTAGATGAAAGCCTTATGGCCTACAAGGGAAGACTCAGCTGGGTGCAATACATTGCAACAAAGAGAGCACACTTTGGCATAAAATCCTATGTGCTGTCCGAATCATAAACTGGCTATATTTGAAATACAGTCATATACACTGGGAAAATACAGTCATATACACTACAAAATTCCATCCTCAGTACAGCAGCCTTAGAATGGCAACATCTACCATTCTGTCACTTATTGAGCCATTGCTAAACAAGGTTATTGTGTAACAACTGATAACTTTTAAACTTCAAAGATAAAGCTAGGCAATTTGTTCACTAAAGGTATACTTAAAAGTTCTTGTGTATGCCAAGCCTGGAATAATAGCAAAAAGCGTAGAGAAAGAGAGACAGGCTTTTTTGGCATTGTTTTTTTGTGTTATATAGTGTTTATTGCTGTGTTTGTTTACACAAAAATAACAAAAGTTTCTTTCTTATCTCATATTGTTCTAGATAAATGCTCCTGACATATGATTCCTATTGTTGTCATATAACAAAATGTTCTTTACACATATAATGCCTTTTTCCCAACATGTTTCGCCCCAAAAAGTGGCTTCCTCAGGGGATAAAGAGACTTGAGTAAAATTGAACTGAAAAGAAATAGAAATACAATACAAGCTTACATAGTTGTTTTTGGTCAGCAACTGTATAATGCATAAGTTCATGTGTCCAAAAGTCATTAAAGAGTATATCATATATAATCCTAATGTCAAAAAGTATTTACCTAGTGTCTATAATATAACATTAATTAATAACCAATGATCAATAAAAGAATTTACATGGTCAAACATCTATCTATAGTATGATGGCATTTCAGTAAAAAAAAAATAGAGTTGACATATGGTTTCCCAGACATGATAATAATATACTAGTTTGTCAGAGTTATTTAGAAAAGTCACAATCCTTGTATAGTATAGTCTACCAAAAGACTTTCTGTGATTAATGGAGAAATCCAGAAGTATGTGTAAGAATTATAAAAGGTGAGAATGTGAAGACAACAGTGTACGTTTACACTGTATCTGGAGTGAGAGATCTAAAAGAAATATAAAGTGATTACTTTATGAAATATTTGATTATTCAATAGAATGTCGTAAATAAGTCTTAGAAATATATAATAGAAGATCATCTTCCATAAACTGGTTATAAGGTCAGCTTTGATCCAGTTCAAGTGTGCCTCAGAATAGAGGAAATAAGAAAAAGAGGGTTTGAATTTAAATGCACGTGCCCCTTATGATCTGTTGTATAAGATGGATATACATAGCTATCAACATTGTATCCTAAAATGCCTAAAGGAATTGCTATAATGCATGGAATTTAGAAATAATTATAAAAGTGATTGGATAACTTACCTCTCACAAAGAATAATAGAAAGATTCATATTACCGTGTGTGAATACACAGTCTTAAGGGATGGTTTTGGCTTTATCTAGGGATAAAGTCAATAAAAATTACAAGGTGCAGGTTAAACATTGCAATTACTCTTCATACTAACAATATACTAGATCTATGTAAAATAGTTATTTAAGGTAGGGACTCACATGTCTTATTGGTAAAAGATAAGTGATGAAAAGGAAGCTGTTTATCTAAAATAAAATGAAAGTATGTTTAAATGAGCTAACCATTGCTAAAGTGGCAATGTTAAACATCTGTCAAGGTGGTTTCTGTGATCGGTGCCTACGTGTTTGCCCCAACATGGAAGAAGCGCCGGGCGCCATCTTCATTTTCATGCCTCACCCAATCTCGCACCGCGAAGGTGCGAGATCAGGTGATGTAGATAGGGAAAAGGGCGGCTCTGTGCTCCCATTCAGTCTCGATCGCCACATGCTGCACCCTATTTTTTGCACTTAAAAAAAAAAAAGTTTTTACTTTAAAAAAAGTATGTAAAGTAAAAATTTTGAGTTTAGGTCCACATTACCAATTTCTCCTCATGCAGCACATCCCTATTATCCCTATACTTTATTGTCTACATCTATTCTCATTTTCCTCCCTAGTTGGCTGTCAGATATGAAATGAAATTACCAGGCTGCTGCAGTGACCTTCAAAGGTTTAAACTGTATTAGGTGGCCATACTAAGTAGCTTGTTCGGGGAGCTGACCTCTCTTTGCTCCCTGGTTTTTGGTAATAACATACATATTTTTAAATAACAGCATCTACAGCAATTACTATATAGTTCTTCCTTCAACCCCTGCCAAAATGGAAAAATGGCATACACCAATATATCCTAATCTTCGTGGGCTCACCTAAACACTGAAGTTTCCAGGCATTCTTCCAAGGACAGGCCTCTCTGTGGCTGACAGCCTGCAGGAGCCAACTGCATTGGCTACCCTGCCAAAGAGGGGGTTGGGCTATATTCACAGGTGGTGAGTGAAAGGATCTGCTTCTACATCTAGTTCCTCGAATGCACCCTGACTTCTTTTTCACTAGAAAGACAGACATCTGGAGAGATATCCCAATAACACACACGCATACAGTATGGTCTTAGGAATATACTCTGATCTTTATTTGACAAGGCGGTCTTTTTATACACATTGGTACACAAGGGGGTTGTGTTATTCACGTACAGCCATTTAAGTTTTAGCCATATATAGTGTTTTTTGATACATTGCAAGGCATACAAGGCATACATTGTATTTCAGAGAATTTACAATTTTCACCATCTGGTTACAATTAAACTGAGTAGATAGAAGAAGAAATACAACTTCCTTATACAAATATATATGGCTCAAATTAACTCTTGGCTATACAGTCCTTCAGTGAGTGGTCAGGAAGGTGCAGAAAATCTTTCCATGTGATGCTTACAAAGTCTGGGGTCGACCATAATGGCCAATTGGATAGTCCCATCAAAGGAGTATGGCAAAGGGTGATTGGCAAACAAATCCTTAAGCTTTTGTCTTCCCCAGCTAAGTCTGCCCCAGCCCAGCCCCACCCCTTTTCCTACTACCTCCTACTTCTCCCTACAGCATCCCTGGGGCCCAATCTTTGAGAGTTTAGATATATGTGTGCCAAATGAAATGTGGCACTGTGCGTACAACCCTTCCACACATTGATGAAATTCTAAAAGATGCTTTCCCCACTTTGTTATAATACACTAACAGGTGACCGTGGAATAATTAGTAGCAAGGAAACGTCACAAATAAGAAATACCGAAATTTGCTAAAATAAATTGGCCTGGAGCACTTGCAAGCCAGTAACTAAAATAGTGGTTAAAAGGTTAATGGCATTGGATAGACCAATGGATAGTGCTGGCTCATTTCACTGAGTATTTATGGCCCAGTGGTGGAACCCATATTCCTTTGCTAATCTGTGACCATGAAGCTTATCTCCAGCGGTTGAAGCCAGGTCTGGGTCTGCATACAAAACCCCCATGGCTTTGAAAAAATTGTCCACGGAGGAGAGGGCTAGGTCTCTCTGAGGCAGGTTGAAAGACCTTGCCCCTGATTCATCATTGAAATCCGCGATCGCTGGAAGCGCAAAAGTACGCGCGGCCAGCGATCGCGGATTACCGCGGTCCGGACTTGAGTATGCGCGTACACCCGCCTCACTACCAGCCGGATTCCAGCCTTCACAATAGGGAGCGCGAATCTGCCAATTAAGGCGATTAGATTTCAGCTGCGCGATTAAG
>NC_092868.1:17946932-17968064 GCF_032062135.1 Pyxicephalus adspersus
CCAGTAAAAAGCTGTCGGATAAGCGCGGCTCCGTGCGCGAGCTTTTTCAGTTGTTGAATAGCGCGATCGCGCACGATTCCGGATCGCTAATACGAATGCGCGAGCGATAATCCGATTTTGCTTGATGAATCAGGGGCCATGTCTGGGAATCCTCTTGGTGAAGGGAGGTTGCGCAGATAAAGGGAAGCAGGAGGTGTTGCCGTTTCATTGTTCTACTTGCTGCTGCAAGTGACACTGCCAGACAAAAAAAACAGGGTCTGATATTGCGCTGCAGTGCATCACAGCGCGGGATCCCCAGATAGGTAAGCAACTCCTAACACAAACTAAATTGCTAATGTTAAATTGGCTCATCACATGCATTAGTTTTTACTCCCTTTAAAATGTATTTTTCAAAGGTTAGCATAAACTTATCTTCCAGTTTAAATCAGGTTATTGTAAAATCACAAATAGCGATGAGCTAAATTGAGAGTTTTTGCTAAAAATTTTCACTAAAATTTTGTGAGAATCTGGATGTTTTTGTGCAATATGGCCATTATGACAAAATTGCATTGGAAGGAAAACGCCCTGTTTTTTGCAGGCCAACATGATTATTCATTCTTTTCCACCATTGCCCATTCTGTAATGTTGTCACAATTGCTTGTGTTTTAACAGTATTTTGTCATGAATACCTGTTTCTTACCTTGGTATTGCATCAACTGACTTTTTTTTCTATGTACTGTCCCTATTGCCTATTGTCGGTTGCCTAAATACTTTAAGGATTGCCTGTTTTTTGCTCATATAATGTAAAAAATACCCTAGTATTGACTATGTATTGTAAAAACTGCCTGAATGTTGCATGTGTATTGCCCATGTGTTAATATTTTGTAAAACATGCCAAAAAATGAAGGGTCAAAAAAAATTCCCCTATTGTAACATTTGCCACTTTTTACCTCATTTTGTATTAATCAACCTTTTCCTGCCAATGATCATATTGTCATAGTTGCCTGTTTGTTGGCCACCTATTTTTGCCTTTGTATTTTCAATCAGCACTGTTTTTTTAGAGGACTACTTCAAGGTAACCTAATGCAGGCATGTTCCTATCAAACTGCGTTGCTAATATTCCCATGTTTCTGTGGTACACCAAATGCACTGCTATTTAACACTACATTTCAATGAGAGTTGCTGTACACTGATTGGTTGTTAGGGGTGTCTTAAAGCATACCTAAACTCAGAATTTTCACTTTATATAAAAGGGTAAGAATTCTGTTGTTTTTTTGTTTTTTTAGGTGCAACACCCTTATTTTTTGATCCCCCTAATTCTCGATCCCCTCTCTGGGATGTGCCGAAGGAGCCTTTTCATGGGGAAAAAAAATTGCATGCATGTGCAGTGAGATCAACAATTTTTTTTTTCATCCTAGGTCACCTGATCTCGCGCCCAGGTCAGGTGACGTAGGATGAACAACACGGAAAAAGAGACGGAGCATCTGCTCCGGGACGATGTGGGACCAGATCCAAGACACCCCTGAAGGGATCAGACTGCCCTGCGGGATTTAAGGGAACTGTATTTTTTTTTTTTTGACAGTTTTTAGTTTATTTCCTTATTAAGGGTCATAACAAAATTTGTAAAGCAATATGGCAAAATTTTCCTACAGGCCTCCACTACATTTGCCTCCACTACAAAAGATTATCATTGGAAGTAGCAGTTTCAGGAGGAAATTTGCCAGGAGAAAATTAGGTGTCCACCTAATCCTATATCCTCAATGAAGGAGTTACTCTTACTAGTAACTAAAAGCAAAGCCAGAAAGGGAAAGTAAGATGAGTGCCATTAGCAGTGGTGGCGAACCTATGGCTCGTGTGCTAGAGAGGGCACTCAGAGCTCTCTCTGTGAGCATGTGCTCCCCACCTCGCTGGCCTCCCATTGGCTCTGCCATTGTCCCTCTGTCAGCCAATGCTGGCTGCGGAATTTCCCTTCTCCGGTTTACCCTCAGAATACTAGGCTTTGGGATGAGAGGCAGCTGGAGGGAGGTAGGGGGATCTTGTTTTGCTCTATCCTAGTAATGGGAAATACAGTAAAAAATTAAGCTGAAGACAGAGAACGAGCTGCACAGCCCAAGGACAGGAGTACCAGTCTGGCATACCCAGTCAGGACGAGGTAAACACAAAGCTTATGGTAGAAGGTAAATGTCTGTTGAATGTAATTGGAACCTTGTAACTGTGTGATGCTGTCCACAATGCTTTAAAAAAAATGTGTGCAATGTGCTGCATTGTTATGCAAATTGCATGTGTTTATTAACCCCCTAACCGCTAAACCCGTAATTTCTCGCACTAAATATTTTTGCTCTTTTGGTTAACCCCGTATTTTTTCGCCTACACTAAAATCCCCACTTACCTGGTCCCGCTGTGCTAATCCAGCGTTTTTATATTCATGATATCTACTAGAACCCTATTCGGACATATTTCTGTAAGTTACAGGTCTACAATTTAAAAAAAAAAAATTTCATGAAAACCTGTGACGCTTTTGGAACAGAAATCTAGAAATCAGTGTAACGCTCAGGTGGTTAAAACTCCCTGCATTTCTGTAATGTGAGACATAAATAATATTTATTATTATTTTTGCTGTCTGCACCCTGCTAGAAAGATGTTGATCATTTTCTGTCTTAGTGACAATGTCTTAGGCTATGTACAGCACCGTTCTGCTCTATGGAAAGGGGTGAGGGAGAATGACGGAGTGGAATACTGCTGCGCTCTCTCCCCCTTCACTTCTATTACAATCATTCATCGTCCATAGATCCGTCAGGACGGTCGTTCGGACAATGAACGAGGAGCCCTGTACACATGCAAGATTCTCGTCTGATATCAGCCCTGAGCCAATTATCGGACGAGAACCATTGCACATGTGTACCTAGCCCTAGTTACTGAAATAAATGAAGGCACTAATTCTGCACTGTGGTGATGGCATCTAGCATCTTAAAGGTACGAAATGCACTCAGATGCCTTTTTCAGAGTAGGCAAAAAGCTAGTAGTCAGTGGAACATTGCCCCCTTTTCGCTGGTGGTCAGCAAATTCAAAAGGAACCCCAAGTGAGACTCACTGCCGTAAATTGTTTATTTAGGGAATATCCATTTCTTTAGTGTTAACTAATAGTGTTAGCAATTTTTGGTATTGGGATAGATTTGTATTGGGTGCTTCATTGTTTTTTAAATTTTGTTTTTGTAGACTCCAAGTCTTGAACACCCAAAAATGAGTACAGCAAAAAAATCATTCCAAGAGGCCAGGACAGAGTCATTTGGAGTGATTGAAGGCAATGGGAAAGCATTATGTATTCTGTGTAATGACCACAAAAGTGTTGTCAAATTTGGCGAAACTGAAAGAAAAGAGTTTCTTAAAGGGAAATATCATTCCTTGTATCTTAGTTTTTGCAACCATCTTTCTAGAACAAATTGTCTGACAGCTGCCAGTTTTTAAATTTCGCTGTGTATAGCAAAACATGTTAAGCCCCTTTCTGATAGGGATAAACAGCCATGTTGTCTGGGAGTAATTCCCTTTTTCAGGATTTCCCAAACAAGGATAACATTATTCAATGCATCTCTGAGATTCCACTTTTACCAGAAATACTGTCAAGAATCGATTCTAGTGCATGGTAAGTGATGTTAGCCAGCAGCTCACCACTGACTTACAAAAAACAGCCTGTTACTCTGTGTGCTTGGATGAAAGCACAGATATAAATAATCTTGCAAGGCTAGAAGTAATTTTGCATTATGCTGTTGGTGACATTAAGAGAAGAGCTGGTGAAACTGGTGTCTGCCTGAAAGAAAACAAGGGATAGTTATCTACAATGCTGCAAAGGAGGCTTTTTTGTCACAGGACATAAGACTAGAAAAAGTGGTTTCAATTACTAGTAATGGGACACCTTCTATGGTGAGAACAACATCTGGTTTCATACAGTTCTTAGTTAAAAAGAAACAAAACATCAAGTAATTCAGTTCCATTGTTTTATACATCAAGAAGCTCTTTGTGCCAGGGAAAGCAGCAAAAAAAATGGCGATGTTCTCAAAGATGTTACAAAAATAGTGAATTTAATCTTGGCTCGTGTCACGAATTTTCTAGTTTCAAGCACTTCTTGAGGAGGTTTAGGCACAGTATGATTGTTTAATATGTACAATAATGTCCAGTGGCTAAGCAGAGAAAGAGTCCTGGAGAAATTTGTAGCCTGCTTGGATGAAATTAGGCTGTTTATGAATGAAAAAGGGCAGGAATATCCGCAGCTCACTGATATGACCTGGCTTACCAACCTCATGTTTTTTTTTTTTTTTTGCAGATTTTACACTTAAACTTCAATGTACTGAACAAACAACTACAGGGTGTAGGCAAAACAGCAGAAAGGATGTTTTGTGATATCAAAACATTTGAGAGAAAACTGTAGGTTTTTGAAAGAGACCTTGAAATTGGACTACTAAAATCTTTTCCAAATCTAAAATTACATTTAGAAAATTCTATAACATTTGCAGACAATCCTGCAAGCCAACAAGAAATCTAAAAGAAACTTTCTAGCATTGTATCAGCTGCAAAGGTGAATTTTAGTAACAGATTTTTACAGTTACGTAAAAGGGAAACAAATTTTTGTGATGAACTACAGAAGATAGAAGGGATGACAAATGACAGCACAGTTAGTTCTGAAAATTTGCTGCCAAACAATTTTAAGTCAATTAAAGAACTTGGGATTGCTTTCCTTACTTTGGATAATTTTATGCTTGTGAGCAACTGTTTCCAGTTTTGAATTATATCAAATCTGACACCAGAAACAGAATATGTTTATGACTAAAACAGATCACCTGAGTGCTGCATGTGTTGCTCTCAAACTTACTAAGTATGAGACAAGGTTTTACAAATTATCAGCATGCATACAAAAGGAAAAAACAGATTAATTGTTCAAAAGCATGCCGAATGCAAACTTTTTATTTTTCAATAAAAAGTTGTATCATTGAAAGCTCTTTTATTGTGGTTTTCTTCTAAGACAAACTATGTTAATGTATGAGTATGTATGAAGGATGTTTGTGTTTTGCCCACTAGGTTTACCTGTATATTCAAGTCTCATTCAACTTTCTGTAAAAATAGGTACCTTGCTTAATGTATATGTAAAAACAGAACTTGCTTCTTTGCACAATGTAGCAAAATGTGATGATTTAAAGCAGACTTATCACCACAGTTTCTACATTATATCCCCTTTATATAAAGCAAAAATGTGTTTAAAAAAAGTGTTAAAAAAGGAGTCCTCTCCCTTTCTGTCTTCATGGCTGCAGTAAAGACTGAATGGGAGCACAAAGCATCTTGGGATACCTCTTCTACAGAAAGGGATTTTCCCCATAATGAAAAAAGTGCTGATTTCACACATGTGCAAAGAGATGGGCATACTTTTTTTTTCATTTACAGGATACGTCACTGAATCTCGGGCCTGTGCACTGCAAGATTAGGTGACGTAGACAGAGGCCAGAAGATGATGAAAGAGAACGGCAGTGCCCTGCAGAGGACAGTATGGGACCAAATGGAAGCTAGTTGTAGAGGGATCGAAGGCTCTGCGGAAGGTAAGTGTATTTTTTATTATTTAAGTTCCGCTGTAAAAGCATGCAGTTGTATTATTCAAAATAATTCTTTATTATAGGGACAGCTGTATCCTGCTTTAAGAGGCATGTTTAAGTTTTCTAAAAAAAATTAGAATGTGTCATTGTTGGGTTACTTTTTTAAAATTGCAGATGTCTTACTTTTGCTCCTGATCCTGGCTTATCTTCTACAGAATTGCTCTCCTGGAACAAGCACATAGTGTAGTCTAAATTTACACCATACATAAATATATAGTTAGTGGGGAAAGACAGTTTTTCCAGTTCAGATGTTCATTACAACCAGGATCTGGATGACAGTCCAGGGGCCTGCACCTTTAAAAACTATTCAAGAAACACAAGAGAGGAGGGTTTTTGAAGCAAACGTGAAAATATATTGAAAATTATTTCAAGCTATAAGCAACAATGATGTCAGTGGTGGTTTCATAAACCAAATGACTGGACAATATGTCAGTCCATCTACAGCTTGGCCCAATAGAGGCACCAGACATAAGACTTCTAACCAGAATATATAACATATTACAAAGATAAATCGTGTCGCATAAGTATGTCGATGACCCAACGCATTTTGCCCGCCTTGGGCTTCTTCAGTGGTACTGAACGTATAGCAAAGTTACACTTATTAATTTGACGGTATGTAGGTGCATAATAAATACATAGTTTGAGTATATACAAAAACATTGAAACAACGACAAAATGAGTAATAGCAAAGCAATAGATCAAAATAGTGGTAACGACTAATTCAAACGATTATATACATTATTTCTCTCCTAACCACCCGGGCGGTTAGCCCGACCTTGGTTCGGGGTAAGTAAACTTGCTACAATAGTTTACACGGAACCAAGGTCGGGGTAGCTAAATGTATAAACATGCGTGACATTGCAATCCGATTGTCATACAACATTGTATGACAATCAGATTACAAATGAAAAAAAATACTTACCTTGTCTCCGCAGCTCCTCCGGAGACGTCTTCTCTCTTCAGTCTTCTCCTGGCGTGTGCAGTGACGATCTCCGGGGTTTCCCGGTGACGTCGCTACATGCGTCGGTGCGGGCGGGAGGTGGGGCGGGAAATTTAAATCACTTTGTATTGAACTCAATACACAAAAGCTGTATTGAGTCCAATACAAAGAAATCTTTATATAATATAAATATAATTGTATTATATATTATATAAGCTACTGTACATTTACATTGCATTATACACTATTTTTTTTTAAAGATTTTTTTTTTTTATAATAATATATTTGTTTTATAAAAAAAAATTTTTTAATAAATTTATAAAATTGTGGACATATTTCTGTGAGTTATGCGGTAATTTGGTGAATTATAAGTAATTATTGAGTAATTCAGTGAATTATAGTCTACAATCTAAAATAAACTTCCATGCAAAAAATTTAACACTTTTTGCATGGAAGTTCGGAAAGAATTAGAACACCCGGCGTTCGCGTACGCCTCTCTCGGCAAGTCCTGATGATGTCAGTGCATGCGCCCGTCAACGGGGGTCGTAGCGGGAAATTCAAATATTTTGTATTGGATTCAATACAAAGTCCTGTATCCAATCCAATACAAAGTATATTTATGTATTATGTAATTTTTTTTTTTTTTTTTACATGATTGTGTGTTTCAAACTTTTTTTATATTCATGATATCTACTGGACCCTTGTTTGGACATATTTCTGTAAGTTACAGGTCTACAATTAAAAAAAAAAAAAATTCATGAAAAACAGTGTACCGCTTTTGGTACAGAAATCTAGACATCAGTGAAACCCCCAAGTGGTTAAAGGTATGTGAGAATCACAACAATGTTCAATTGATATTGTAGAACCGTGATATAGTAATGCTTAATTTTAATATATATCAATAATTTTGCAAATAATAAATGAGGTCAAAACGTACATATTCCTTGGTAGAGGTCGATTTTTATGGAGTGGAAGTCCCAATCATACAAGTCTGTAGTAGAATCAGTATATATCATAAGTAAATCATAATCTTCAATATTGATGTACAATTAATTGATGTGAGACTATAGTGGTATAGTAGGGGAGTTCTCTATATGTATACCCAAGGCAATAAGTTTTCTATTATGTATAGTAAGGTTTAAAAGCAATTATATGAGAGATAACTAGGCGGTCATAATGGATCATATTAATGATAATAGTGAGGTACCTGGTACCCAATTGTAAAGTGTGGAAATCAAAGTTTGAATAAGGAGGATTAAAAAGAGGAAGTATTTACCTTAACCACCCGAGCGATAACCCCGACCTTGGTTCGGGGTTAAAATAATTACAATTATCGATAACCCCGAACTTTTCTCACTGTATGAAAATACAGTGAGAAAAGTTCGGGTTTATCGATCACTTACCTGGTCCCGCTGCGATCCAGCGTCGATCTCCAGGGTCGTCCTCCAGCGTCTGGTGCCCTCTCCGGGAGGAAGAAGCCGGCCGGCTTCTTCTCCCTCCATAGCGTGTACGTCGGCGCGTACGATGACGTTGGCGCGTGTGCGGGAAATTCAAATTGAAAGTCATTCAAACACATTTTGTATTGGATTGAATACAAACTCCTGTATCCAATCCAATACAAAATAATTCAATATAAATACAAAGTATGTAATTGGTAAATTCAAACTCTCATTTTGTATTGGATTGGATACAGGTGTTTGTATTCAATCCAATACAAAATAATAGAAAATATATTTATGTGGTTTTGTCTATAGGTATGTGACGGACACTAGGGAGGTGTTTTAGAAAAATATATTACTATACAGTATACCGAATTATCGCATTTTCAGTATTTTTCATTTATTTATGTATTCTTGTTTAAGCTGATTTTTGTGTCTTTTATTTAATTTTATTAAAAGTAATTTTCTTTTTTTTACATGATTGTGTGTTTTAAACATTTTTTATATTCATGATATCTACTAGAACCCTGTTCGGATATATTTCTGTAAGTTACAGGTCTACAATTTAAAAAACAAAATTTCATGAAAAACAGTGTAACGCTTTTGGAACAGAAATCTAGACATCAGTGTAACGCCCAGGTGGTTAAACCCCACTGCTACTGTGGTCTCTGTGTCAACGCTGTATCACAGCGTGAAGAGAGTAGTATAGGGTATCTCCGATGCTGGGTCGAGGCGTGTGTATAGTCTGTCCATCAGACAGGGAGACCCTCAGGGAGGGTCCACCCGCTTGATGACGCAGACAAGGGGGAGAGTGTGTATCAGCCGGCTCAGCGCCTCCGCCTTCATGCATAATGCATGAACAGGGGCAGAGCGAGTCAGTCCAATAGAACGGACTTGTACGTGGATATTTGCTGGATGGGTTTGGCCAAGGTATAAAACCCTGCCCACCAGCAAGAGGAGCAACAGTGCGAAACCTGATGCTCCTTTTCCCGCAAGACGGAACATATTGTCAGAAAGTAGTGGATACTGAGAGGTGGAAGGGAAAGGGAGGGAGAGGGGGTTCAAAGACTGAATGAGGAAAATAAACACAGAATATGTATGAGCTTGTATTTAGTATCCAATAAATGGAATTTATGAGGAGCGTATGTGCACATGTGACAGTGTGATAATCAAATTAATAATACATTTACATAACAATACAGTAATACATCCAGTATGCTTAATTGGACTTTTGAGTATATGTGACTATATGCGAGGACAAGTAGTATAGTATATGTAGTTTACAAGAAATAGTCCTGGAAAAACAGTGATAAAGTATTTGAGTGGTTACATATTGTATAATTACATATTGTATAATTATGTTGAATCAGTAGATGACAGTATTTATATTATATTTCATAACATAATATATTCAACATACACAGTAATAAGGAAACATACACTAGAATTTGTGGATAATGTATATTAAACTATTTGATCAGGAGGGTAGGAAGGGTTTGAAGCTGAATATTTCGTTCAGACCTGGAAAATGGTTGGCTTTCAATGTGAAAATCCATTTCGTTTCACATTTCAGGAGGGCATTGTCAAAATCTCCCCCGCGAATGTTTTGGTAATCTGTTCCAAAGCTGCAAATTTAATGCAGTTGTTGTCAAATTTGTGTTTAGTTCCAACATGGTAGCTGATGAGTGTCACCATTTTGCCATTGCTGATCAAGTGAACATGCTCATAGATGCGTTTTTTAAGGGGTCTTTTTGTTTTTCCTACTTAAAAACAGCAGCATGAGCAAATCAAATAAATAACGCCTAGTGACTGGCAGTTTACATGATGTTTGAGCTTGTGCATAGAATCATTAGGGAGTTTGAGTTCTGAATTTCTAAAAATCCAATTACATTGCCACATTCTCCACATGGGTAGGTACCATGGGGTCTGGGATCTTCTATCATGTTGGGTTGAGGGTTGTAGTGACTATGAACCAAAGAATCTTTGATGGAATCTTTCTTTCTGTAGGTGATCATAGGTTTTTTGTCTAGATGAGTCATGATGTTGGGGTCAGATGTAAGGATGTTCCAATATTTGGTTATGAGTTTGTGAACGTTCTCATGGTGTTGATTAAACTGTGTAATATTTGGAATGTTAGGTTTTCAAGGAGGTGGGAGTATCTTGTGAATCAAATTATCTCGGGAAAGCAGTAAGACCTTTTGAAGGTCTTTTTGAGGTGTTTTTTGCTGTAGCCTCTTGCTAACAGTCTGTCTGTTAGTGCTCTTGCTTCGATTTTGAAGTCTTGTTCAGAGGTGCAATTACGTTTTTTTCTGAGCATTTGATTATATGGAATACTGTTAACTAAAGATTTGGGGTATGAGCTCTTGGCATGTAGTATAGTGTTGCCTGCTGTTTTTTTCCTGAATAAGGTGGTGTTTATGGAACCATCTTGAGAGATGTTAATGTAGATATCCAGGAATGCAAAGTTTGTGGGATGGGAACAAAAAGTAAATTTAAGGTTGTATTTGTTTGTTTGAATGTAATCATGCAGTTGATTGACCAGGTCATGTGGGCCTGTCCAGATGATAAGTATATTGTTGATATTACGGGTCCAAAGTTTGCAATGTTTGGGAAGGGTAACAAATTTTGTGGTGGAAAAGAGGTAGTTTTCCCAGTCACCAAGGTATAAATTGGCGTAGGATGGGGCACATTTTGTCCCCATCACGACTTCCTGGGTTTGTAGGTATGTAACATTGTTGAAAAGGAAAGTATTGCGGGTAAGAATGTATTCCAGCATGGATAGAATTAATTGGTTGTATGGATAAAGTGAAGGGTCACTGTTGTGCATAGGCCTTTGGTGTTGTATATGGAGCTATAAAGGGCTTCCAAATCAACTGTAATCTGAAGGGTATCAGGAGGGACTGTCAAATTATGTAGCTTTTGAAGTAATTTAATGGTATCCCTAAGATAAGCGGGAAGGTTAATGACATAGGGTCTGAGGTAGGTATCGATAAGGTCGCTAGCGTTGGCAGAAATGGAATTGATGCCTGCTACAATGGGCCACCCTGGTGGGTCCAGTAGGTTTTTATGGACCTTAGAAAGACTGTAAAATGTGGGTGTGACTGGGTTCTTGTTCCAAAGGAAGTCCCTGGTTTTGGTATTTATACATCCTGATTTGTGTGCTAGATGACAGAGGGAATAGTATTGTTTATAGAATGTGTCTACAGTGGTTGATGGGATCAGTTTGTCCCACTCTTTGTTATCCAAAATCTTGAAGCACATTTTCTCATAGTGGTGGTTATCCATAATAACTATATTGCCGCCTTTGTCGGCAGGTTTGTTGGTTATGTGATGATTGTTTTCTAGCCTTTTTAGAGCTGTTTTTTGTGTGGGAGTCAAATTGGAAGGAGGATGTGGACTGTGGAAATTATAGTCCAGGATATCTTTGGTGAATATATCGACAAAAGTTGTACATGCGCATTGAATGTTAGAGATATACAAAAAAAGTTGTTTCAATGTTTGTCTATAGGTACTTTGTTATTCTTTGTACTCAAACTATGTATTTATTATGCACCTAGATACTGTCAAATTAATATGTGTAACTTCGCTATTCGTTTAGTACCTCTGAAGAAGCCCAAGGCGGGCAAAACGCGTCGGGTCATCGACATACGTATGCAACACTATTTATCTTTGTTATAAGTTATATATTCCAGTTAGAAGTCTTATGTCTGGTGCTCCTAATGGGCGAAGCTGTGGATGGACTGACATATTGTCCAGACATATTGTCCAAGCACCACTGGCATTATTGTTGTGTATTACTTGAAATAATTTTCAATATATTTTCACATTTGTTTCAAAAAACCTCCTCTCTTGTGTTTCCCAGGGTTGGCAATCAATAGTAGGGCTACCACCCACATCTTTATCTCACTGAAAAGAACCTTTTAATTGTTGTTTCACCTTTAAAAACTAGACCTGACTAGACTTAATTTGTCTGTCTTTATTTCATGAAGCAGTCTTCACAGTGAAAGAATATGTAAAAAACAAAAAAAACAAAAAATTAGATTTTATTTGATTGAGCTAGTAAAAGCTACATAGGGCCTGCTATGGCTTGTTGTACTCTGTTACTTGTCTAAAAGTAAATCTGTCAACAAAAATACATTTTCAAAGTAAAAAGTGATAAGGTCAGGAAACTTCTGTAGCCAAAAACACATTTTTTGTATGATCCCATCAATATTGGTTTTAGATTTATACTAAAGTTAGTCCCATGTGTTACAATCTAACCCTACAACCTCTTATTGTGTAAAGGATCACTTAAGATCCAGTGTATTCATTAGGTCTGGATAAGGTTGATTTTAAGCAGTTTAATTACCATTTAATTTAATTTGAACAGTCAGCACAGTCCACACATGTACCAGCCTGATTATATGATCTCTCATTTACCAACAATCCTATCATTTAGATGCCTAGTTAAACAATGCAATACTTGTTTATCTCAATAGGCAGCCCATTGCACTTCTTCACTTTTTGAAGAGCTAAAGGATTCAAGCTGCATATTGCTACCTTTACACTATTCTTCTGTTCAAAAGGAGCTGAGTGCTTTTTGACTGAATAATAACAGGTGGGTAGGGCTTACCTCCAGCAGATGGGAATAAGCCCCCAATTCCCACCTTGAAGCCCTCTATAACAAGGTAAGTAAACCAGGAATATAGGGGTGAATGAAATGGGAGTTTTTTTTTTAAAACAAATTAAATATTAGCATCTTGTAGTGTCTGGTAGAAGCCAGGATTTTTCACTCTAAAAACTGAAAGTATATGACAGGTTCTATGTAAACATGCCAGGTAGGTGACAAAGATGATGACACCAAAATACACTAGTAACATTTACTTTGTATACATAGCCAAAAAGTTTTTAGGTCTTGAAAACTTTAGGGAAAGGCTAAAATCACTGCCCTTTTTTTTTAATTGTAAAATCCTAAAAATAAAGATTTAAAAACATGAAACTGTATAAAGATAACAACTGAAGTGTCAGAGACTCTACCCAAATCACCCACTATATCAGAACATTCATACATATGAAAATATACATGTACATGCACATTTAGAATGGTTAGCATGGTAAAAATAAAAACTATTGTCATAAATTCCACATTAGCAAAATGTGACCAAAATATACTACAAAACAATATAAAAGTCAATACTTTGATCTGATGCATACAAACAGCAAAATGAGACCACACATTTAATAACTAATAGGAAACATTTGTGAAGTTAATTGAAGGTACAGCAAACTAAATTCAAATTTGAAACTATCAGATATCAATTTCCAGTGGGAGCTCCTATGTTTATTGTGGAAATTTTTTTGTCTAGCCTGGGTATTAGGTAGGTAAATTGTAAGAAGAATAAAGGAAAGACAGGCTTTTAGTGGGCATATAATAAAAGTAGGTGTATTTTATTTTATAATCAAAGTAGCCCTATTGATAACATAGACCTACTGTGCTAAAATATATTTAAAAAATGGCATATTAACCTATTAGAGTTACCACTTCTACCAGAGTAACATGGGTGCCAAACTTTATAAATAACTTGTCTCAAGTACCCAACGCATATCGCCCTTAGGCATCCTTGGGGAAAGTTTGGGACCAACATACTGTTAATAATAAACAAACAAAAGCAAACTACAGTAAATAGCAATCCAAAGATCAATTACATAGTGTTATTGTGAGTATACATCTAGGGCAGCGGTCCCCAACCTTTTTGGCCCCAGGGACCGGTTTCACGGAAGGAAATTTCTCTGAGGACCTGCACAGAGAGAAAAGAGAAGACATACTCTGGCGTCTTCTCTTTTCTCTCTGTGCACCTCTGCTGCTTCAAAGCGATCACATGACATCTGACAGCCAATCGAGCTGCATGTCATGTGCTCGCATTGCTTGTACACAGACTACAATCCAATACAAAATGAATGAATGAGTTTGAATTTGAATTTCCCGCACACGCGCCGACGTCATCACGCACGCACAAGAAGCCGGTCGGCTTTTTTTTTTCTCCGCCGGCCGGCTTCTTGTGTTAGAAGCACCCGACGCTGGACGGAGAACGACGGGGGACGATCAGCAGGACCAGGTAAGAAGCCGGCCGGCATCTTGTGGTCCGCCGGCCGGCATCTTACCGGTCCCGCTGGTATAGGAGACGGCACCCGACGCTGGAGAGGGAGATCGATGCTGGAGGACGACGCTGGAACATGGAACCGACGCTGGAACACGGACCCGACGCAGGATGAGCACAGCGGGACCAGGTAAGTGAGATTTTATTATAGACGAAAAAGTATGGGGTTATCGATAGTTGCAAATATTTTTTGCACGGAAAAGTACGGGGTTAGCGGTTGGGGGGTTAATAGCCCATAATATCAATAAATAAAGGGAAAAGAATATTGTGCTATCTGCCAATTTGGGTGTCTGTTGTTGAATAAAATAAAAAATGAATAATAGGAAATAAAGAATATGATGATGAAAAAGTCTCTATGTATCTGGCAATTAATTTAGTTTTAAGGAAAATCATAGGCACTTACTTTGAAACAGTTGAATAATGTGTACATATTAAGAATCCAATGAAATCTAGATTGTTTGTAGGTAGGTTATACTGCAGTATCTAAAAAATGATTCAATATATATGTGTAAATATATGTTATATAAAGTATATGTAACGATATTCATGTAAATTATGGTCGGATAATAATAAAACAGGAATAATGTTGATCTGAATTATACTTAGAAAACCTTGTATACAAGCTTGCCAGAGATGTGAATATGAGGAGCATACGTAAGTACTCTTGCTTGAAAGGGATCTGTGAAAGGTTAGCATATAAGATCCTAGAATATCCACAGTCCACTCAGGGTTGAAAAATATAATAATATTTCAGTATTAATTTAGAATAAATAGAATAATATTTCAGTATTCAATTAGAATAATTTAGAATTAGTTTATAATACAATATTATTTCAGTATTAATTTAGGGCGTTTTGTCCAGTTATTCATAATGAATATATATATAAGGGATTAACACTTACATAAGTGGTAAATATGTGGTAGATTGTGTTCAAAGATCAATCAATCAACAGTCAGCTGGTAATACAAATAATGCTTTATTATAGTTTATCCTAAATTCACTGGTTATCAGTAAGAAAGACAAAATTGGGTTAGAGACTTACATATCTCAAAAGGAAAAGAAGAAAAGCCAAGGTATTTGATTTTGTGACAATGTATTGAAAACAGTGTACAATTTTTTTCCTTGTTTTAGGGATATACATAAGACAAAATTATTGTTGTTTTAAAAACAGACATGATTAAGGTCAACCCCACTTTGTTTTAAAGCAAGGGGGTTCCTTTTGAGCTGTAGGCTAGACATAAAATCCCTAAGAACATAAAAGCAATTGAACAATCTGTGTCTTGCGTTTCGCCTGTATTAGCTTCTTCAGGGGACTTGTAAGCCGCAGAAAGTAAAGTTTGCAGAGGTGTGCGCATGAAAGACTTTGCACATTCGAAAGAGATTTAAATCAATAGGATAAAAACGCATCTATTTGTAAACTTTGGTTGGAATATATAACTGGTTGGAGTATATAATATAGAGAAACGCCTGATGATGGTGCTGTGGTGAAATAAATGCAGCAACCTGCTGCATTTATTTTACCACACGATATGAGCAAAGTTGTATGATCACAAACTACATACAGTGGTACCTTGGTATAAGTCCGCTTTGGAATAAGTCCAACTTGGTATAAGTCCTGTTTGGACACAAAAAATTTTGCTTGACATACAGCCTTTGCTTGGTATACAGCCTTTTTGCTAGAACTTGTATGGGTCAAAATGAGTCACAACACTGCACACTACCCTTATTTACCTCTCTCGAGACAAAGCCACGACTGCCCACGAGCGTCAGTACGCCAGTTGCTACCATTTAGTGAACAATCGGCGCTATAACTCTCTGTGAATTACATAACATCTCCTCCTCCTCCTTTCTCAGCACCATCCTAGTAGGCACTGGACTCTTCTCAGTAAGGTAAAGGGAGGTTAAATTTTCATTTTTTTTTAATCTAATTGCTTTTGTATTTATGTATTTTAATATTAAGCAGTGTTTAAATTATTTTTTACAGCCCCATCAATGTGTAACATGCCAATAACAATAGAATTTTTTTTCATGGGAACAAAATTAATCATTTTCCCTGAATTTCTTAGGGGAAAAAAAAGGATCTGGAACGGATAAGGGATTTATACCAAGGTACCACTGTATATGGAAAGAAAGAAAGCTAGACCTGTGGTAACTTAAACTGCATATCATAGTGTGTTAAATTCTTCTTTATATAAGAACACTACTTGAATTTATTTTTTTATTGATCTTTCGCATCCAGATGTCCCCTTCCCTCTTCTTCTCTCCATCTATGTTTGGCAAACAAAATCTCTAAACCATAAACTCATGGGGGTAATGCACCCACATCCACACTGGAAATCTGCCGCACGAGCGACGGGAGCACCCATCAGTAAGTACACCACTATGGGTGCTATATGTTAAGCAATATATTGGCCGGCATCAGCCTCAAAAAACCCTCCCCCTCCCTCATTTGGGCTCAAATTATTTATCAAAGCCCAGGACTTGCAATGTAGGGGCTGTTCCGCCCCGCAAGTGAAGGCGTTTCAAGGTGAAGGACGTGCCTGATATCGCTCCTCCTAAGAGGTTGTAGTCAACACAATGCAAATATCAAAGGCAGAAGTCATTTCCTTAACCTTCTTCCACCCTGACCTCTTCTATTCGTATGCCTAACCTATCAAACAGGCATATACACAACCAGAGTGAACACGGAAGCCCTCACTCACTTTTGGTATCCTGGGAAATCCCGCGGGATCACGCTTGATGTGTTATCTTGGGTAGTGTTGGTCTAATAGCTCACTATTCGATTCGACCGCTATTTAGTCGAATAATGCATTATTATTTGGGTGGTCGAATGTCGAATTTGAACTCCATTAAAGTCAATAGGGGGGAAAAATTTGGGTTTTTATGGACTGTGTAGAGCTTCTACAGCCTATAAATACATTTAAAAAGACATGTCAAGACTCCCCCAGCTCTGCACAACACTGTACAAGTAAAAAAAAATAAGGAAGTCTTTTTTCTGTTGCTGGCAAGGCGATTTAATGGCGGGGTCAAGGAAACATGCTGGATTTCATACGGTCCCTGAGTAGAGGCAGAGAGGGGCACGAGGGGGTTCCTTTGGTCCAAAAATTAGCCAACAGGTTTCACTGCTCCGTTACAAGCCATACAAAGGCTTCAGAGTACAGACAGAGGTCTTTGGGGGGGGTCTTTCAGTCAAAAAATTAGCCAGCTACACAGGTCTGTTATAAGTTACAAGTGACAGGTGGCAGCAGCAGGAGGAGGAGGCGGTGACCACTGAGACGGAGCGGGGACGGCATTGGTAACTGGCATCTAGAGTAGGGTACTGGGCAGGCGGCACCATCAGTAACAGCAGAAAAAGGAGGCGGTGGGCCCTAAAACGAAGTTTGGATGGCATTAGTAACTAGAATCTAGAGATGGGTACTGGGCAGGTGCCAGCGTCAGTGAAAGCAGGAGGAGGCAGGGGGCCCTGAGAAGTGTGGATGGCATTGTTAACTGGCATCTAGAGCTGGGTACTGGGAGGAGGAGGCGATGGGCCCGGAGACGGAGCAAGGACGGCATTAGTGGTTGAGGCCATCACCTATATGGACAGTGTAGAAGCTTTAGCTACTGGAGACATTGCTGTGTAGGGGTCTGCCTTTTCCTATCTGCTAGCTGTAACTTTCTAAAATGCGGCATGGACAACCTTGTTAACTGGCATCTATAGTTGGGTACTGGGAACTGGGCAGGCGGCAGCAGTAACAGCAGGAGGAAAGGGTGGTGGGCTCTGGAACAAAGTGTGGAGGGCATTAGTATCTGGCATCTAGAGTTTTGTACTGGGCAGGCGGCAGCATCATTTACAGCAGGAGGAGGAGGCGTTGGGCTCTGAGACGTAGTATGGATGGCATTAGTATCTAGCATCTACAGTCGGGCACTGGGCGGGTGGCAGCATCAGTTACAGCAAGAGGAGGAGGCGGTGGGCTCTGAGACGGAGTGTGGATGGCATTAGTATCTGGAATCTACAGTCGGGTACTGGGCAGGTGGCAGCATCATTTACAGCAGGAGGAGGAGGCGGTGGGCTCTAAGACGGAGTGTGGACGGCATTAGTATCTGGCATCTAAAGTCAGGTACTGGGCAGGCGGCAGCATCATTTACAGCAGGCGGAGGAGGCGGTGGGCTCTGAAACAGAGTGTGGATGGCATTAGTATCTGGCATCTACAGTCGGGTACTGGGCAGGTGGCAGCATCATTTGCAGCAAGAGGAGGAGGCAGTGGGCTCTGAGACGAAGCGTGGATGGTATTAGTATCTGCCATCTAAAGTCAGGTACTAGGCAAAATGAACAGAAATATTTCTGTATACAAAAAAAAAATCGGCTACCTCAGGAAGTACAGATATTTCATTCTGATACCACTTGCTATCTATCAAAATAAACAGAAAAATTTCTGTATTTCTGTAAAAAATTTACAGATCTTTCATTCTGATACCACTTGCTATCAAAATAAACAAAAATTAATGTATTTCTGTAAAAGAAATACAGATATTTCATTCTGATACCACTTGCTATCTATCAAAATAAACAGAAACATTTCTGTATTTCTGTAAGAAAAATACAGATATTTCATTCTGATACCACTTGCTACCTATCCAAATAAACAGAAAATTTTCTGTATTTCTGTAAAAAAAATACAGATATTTCATTCTGATTCTACTTGCTATGTATCAAAAAAAGCCATAAAAACTTAAATAAATTTATTTTTGATACCACTTGCTATCTATCCAAAAGGACAGGAAAATGTATGTATATCTCTACTAAAAATACAAATATTTAATTAAGAATCACATGCTCACAAGCTCCATTACAAGTGATATAGGCCTTTAAAGTAGATAGAGGCAGAGGGCCCTGAGGGAGGCGCTCGTTCAAAAAAAAAAAACAATTACGCAGCTCCATTGCGAGTTATAGACCTCAGAGACAGAGTAGAGGTAGAGGGCCACTTAGAATGGCTGCACCCGTGTGGCTGAGGGAACCCAGGGACTGCATGGCAACGTCTGAATTGTGCACCGAAATAGCAAACTGCAGGTTGTTGCTGGTGGTGAACAGATGCTGCTGAATGGGAGGTGCTGGGTCTCCATGGCAAAGTGTCCCTGGAGGAAGAGGTTGAGGCACAAGAGTCAAAGGAGGAGGTGGAAGTGGAGGTTGAGGAGGAAATTGCATGGCGATGTGCTCTGGGAGGAGGTAGGTATGCAGACCTTGCTGCAGCTGCATCTTGCCCTGCTGCCACCTAAGTTACCCAGTGAGCTGTATAGGAAATGTATCTTCCCACTCCATGCTTGCTCGACCAACTGTCAGTTATCAGGTGCACCTTGCCAGAAACTGAGTGCTGCAGGGCCATGGACACATTGCTCTGCACCTGTTCATGCAAAGCAGGAACACATTTTTCTGCAAAATACTGTCGCTTAGGCATAACGTACTGTGGGTTCGCGCAGAGGAATGCGTAACAGAACGCATTGGAGTCCACCAGCCGGTAAGGGAGGAGCTCTAACACAATCAGCTGTGCAATTGCCGCATTGATTAGCTTTGTTTAGGGTCATTTGGGCCATATTTCCTCTTGCGCTTCAGCATTCTGGGGGATGGAAGGTTGGATGCTGCTAATGCTAACCACAGAAAGATTGGACGATGGGGTAGAAGTTGTGGGGGATGGCAATGATGCCTGGTCCTGACTGCTAGCAATGCGACAAAAAGCAGCCGATCTGCGTTGGAGCTCCTGCTCACCGCTGGTGGAGCCTGAAAAAGGTAATGCTCGGCTACATGACCCACTCAAATTGCTGGCAGCAGCACGGGTCTCTTTGGTGGCAGAAGAAGAAAAGGCAGTGGAGGAAGACTGAGCAGTTTGAGCTTGCTTCTTGGGCGGAGGTGGTTGCACAGAGCTCTGTGCTTTGACCAGGTGTTCCCGCCAGGTTACTGGGTAGTGGCTTTTTAAGTGCTCATGCAACTTGTTCCAAGTTTGTTTGGGTTTTTGCCTCGTTTCAAGTGTTGAGCACAGTTTACAGATGACCATAGTGTTGTCATCACTATGGACATTAAAAATGCCCACACTGGCGAACATCTAACTGGGCCGAAAGGTGCTCTGGAGCTGGTGCTCGTAGTGGCGGTCCGCGGTTGATGAGGCATAGCTGTGGTGACAGCTTCCGGCGATTTACATCTATGACTTGCCTCACTGGTACTTGAAGAATGCAGAGTGTGAGCACCTTTTACCCTCTTCCTCCCTCTCCCCCTTTGAGGGAGCTCTGCAACTTCCTCCTCCTCTTCTTCCTGCCTATGATGATCTCCTTGTTTGCCCCATGTCAGATCCAGGACATCATCATCATCAGAAGAGACAGTTTCCCTATATGTGCCGAAAGGAAGCAGCGGCCTTTTGGAGCCAGTTTGAATTGGCTCGTCTGGCTCAGAGTGTTCTGGTAATAAGTAACTAGGGGGGAAAGCCTGTGAACTGACTCTCTTCGTCAGATGACTGAAACAACTGAGCATCTTCAAGGAATGCTTGTAGTTCCGCCTCTCCAACCCCTCGGTGGGACTCCTCTACATACTGCCATACACGTGACTTTCCAGCCGCTGACGAAGAACTAGGAGGAACAGGTGTATCATGGACTGTTTGGGACACCTGTAAGCCCTGTGTCTGGGACTGGGATGAAGAGGGGATACAATCACTTGACCCAGGCTGGGTCATGTACTCCACTACGTCTTGTTCATGGTGTGGCAATAATGGACGCCCACCACCAACAGCAGCGCTTCTTGTTCTTGGGTCTGCAGCTAAAAACAAACTCATACTGCATTGCTTGCCACCCCTGCCGAAGCTGCCCTTTCCTCTTTGGCCAGACATTGTGGACATTTTTTTTTGTGGCTTGACACCCTGCAAAATCCTTTGTAGCTAATATGCTATATGTATATGTAAATTTGTACAGTAAGTGGATTTTTTTATGGGGGGGGGGGGTTGACACAAAAAATGCAAGTGCGCTGTGTGTGTTGTAT
>NC_092868.1:17968289-17995457 GCF_032062135.1 Pyxicephalus adspersus
CTATCTATCTATCTATCTATCTATCTATCTATCTATCTATCTATCTATCTATCTATCAATCTATCAATGTATCTATCTATCTATCAATGTATCTATCTATCTAGCTATCTATCTAACTAACAGCGAAACACTCTAACTATCTGAGTACAGTAGATTTCAGGACTGCACCAGTACAATCCAACAATCTATCTGACTAATAGTGTGAGTGTGACACAGTCTAACAAAGTAAAGCACTTTTTTTCACTTTGACAAAGCAAGCCAAGCAGCACACAAAGGTTGTGATGCTATCAGCAAATCTCTGTCAGGAGTGGTAAATGCAGGCACGCCCTGGCCTTATATAGGCCAAAACTGCCTCTGTGGCATGCAGTGACAGACAGCCAATGGGCTGCCTGCCACAACAAACATGGAGGGGGGCATCCCTGCTGGTATTGGAGGGCCCTAGGCATCATGGGGGAGGTCCCCAGTTATTGTGGGAGGGTCGAATTCGGGGCTTCGAATCCAGCAAAGTTCGGGTCGGGTCCACCTGAATTCGAACGGTCATATTCGGGTCGAACATTAGGACGACCCGAATTCAAACAACAACACTAATCTCGGGCATGCGCGATTGGCATTCGGCAATTTTATTTTACTCATTTAAGAGCGAGAAGCTGGCAGCACCAGTTGTCTTGAGGCTGTCTGCTGACGTCTCGCTCTTCTCACCATTACACCAACGAACCTAGTAAGTGGTAAACTACATACTTTGTTTATACGCATCTCTTTATATTTTTTTATATATAGTCAACTTTATTAAATATCTTCAGATTCAATAAAGAATACACTCTACCTTACAGCACAAGTGTAGATGCTTGACTCTCTTACTAGACACCAACGAGAAATGTTTAACCCTATCCTACGTAAATAGATCATTACCAGAGAATCAAGGATAAAATACAATTGAATACTAATTTACCGTTAGCTCTACTAAATTTTTGATACAATATACAATACACTCTATTTTATAGTACAACGTGGACGTGGTACTTCCCCACTAGAAACCAACAAGATATGTAAGTCTCTATGACCCTATTTTACCTTTTAAACTCATAACCAGCGAATTTAGGATAAACTATAATAAAACATTGTTAATAGATCTTTCTACACCATCTACCACATATTTATCACTTATGTAAGTGTTATTTCCTTTTATTTTTTTTCATTATGATCACTTTGGACAAAACCCCCTAAATTAATACTGAAATAATATTGTATTATAAATTATTCCTAAATTAATACTGAAATATTATTCTATTGATTCTAAATTATTACTGAAATATTATATTTTTCAACCCTTAGTGGACTGTGGATATCCAAGGATCTTATATACTAACCTTTCACAGATTCCTTTTCAAACAAGAGTACTCCTCATATTCACATCTCTCGCAAGCTTGTATACAAGGTATGCTAAGTATAATTCAGATCAACATTAATTCCTGTTTTAATGTTTTCTGACCATAATATACATGAATATCATTATATATACTTTATATAACATATATTCACACATATATAGTAGGTTAGGTTGAAAAAAGACATAAGTCCATCAAGTTCAACCACTAGGGAAATAAACATATCCCAGATATAAAACATAGTTTAAGACATAGTTGGTCCAGAGGAAGGCAAGAAAAAACCCTGGTACAATTTGCTTCAACAGAGGAAAAAATTACTTCCTGATTCCATGGGGCAATTTGATTTTCCCTTGGATCAACAGTCACTGTTATTTTTACTTTAAAGCCTTAATACCCAGTTATATTCTGTGCTTCTAGCTTTTTCTTAAAGCAATCTACAGTAGTTGCTGAAACTACTTCCTGAGGTAGCCAATGCCACATTTTCACAGACCTTACAGTGAAGAATCCCTTCCTTATGCGGAGCTTAAACTTCTTTTCCTCCAGACGCAAAGAGTGCCCTCTTGTTCTTTGTAATGATCTCAAAGTGAATAATGGGGAAGAGAGTTCTCTATATGGACCGTTTATATATTTATATAGGGTGATCATATCCCCCCTTAAACGTCTCTTCCCAAAGGAGAATAGATTCAGTTCAGCTAAGCTGAGCTCCTCCATTCCTTTTATTAGTTTAGTTGCCCTTCTCTGCACTCACTCCAATTCAACAATGTCCTTTTTGTGAAATGGTGCCCAAAACTGGACTGCAAATTCCAGATGTGGTCAGACCAATGCTTTGTACAGGGGCAGGATAATGTCTCCATCTCTGCAGTCTATTCTTCTTTTAATACATAAAAGTACTTTGCTAGCTTTAGATATTGCAGCTTGGCATTGCTGTTATTAAGTCTATGATCTACCAGAACCCTCAGATCTATTTCCATTTCTGACTCCCCCAATTTTTTCCCCCTAGACAGTATAAAACATGTATGTTGTTAGCTCCCAAGTGCAAAATTTTACATTTATCTATATTAAATGTCATTTGCCACTTGGCTGCCCAATCAAACAGTGCATCCAGGTCTGCTTGTAGATTATAGACATCCTGTATGGACATAATTCCATTACATAGTTTGGTGTCATCTGCAAACACAGAAATGGTGCTTTTAATCCCAAACTCTGTATCATTTATGAGGCAGTTAAACAGTAAAGGTCCCAACACTAAACACTGGGGTATACCACTAATACCCTTAGACCATTCAGAGTCTGAATCATTAATCACAACTCTCTGGATGCAATCTTTAAGCCAGTTCTCTATCCATTTACAGATTGACTTTTCTAAGCCTATCGACCCTAACTTGCATATTAACCGTCTGTGGGGTACAGTGTCAAATACTTTAGCAAAGTCCAAGTACACTATATCAACTGCTATTCCACTGTCTACCTGTTACGTACTTCCTCATAAAAAGAGAGTAAATTTGTTTGACAACTTCTGTCTTTCTTGAAGCCATGCTGACTATCACTTATAATATTATTTTCTAGCAGAAACTCCTCTATCTGGTTCTTTATCAAACTCTCTAAGACCTTTACAACTATGGACGTTAAACTAATGGGTCTGTAGTTACCTGGTAATGACTTTGCTCCCTTTTTGAAGATAGGAACCACATTGGCCTTATGCCAATCCATCTGTACCTTGCCAGTGACTAAAGAGTCTCTAAAAATGAGAAATAATGGCTTTGACATAACAAGCTTAGCTCTTTGAGGACATGTGGATGTAATCCATCAGGTCCTGGTGCTTTGTCAACCTAAATTTTCCTAGCTATTTCTCTATCATATCAATTCTGAGCCATTGTGACTCATTTAAGGCAGTGACATTGCTATTATGAATTTTGACTTGAGATCTGCCATTTTCCTTTGTGTACACAGACCTAAAAAAAAGTGTTGAGTAAATCTGTCTTGTCTTTATCCCCAGTTACAAACCCAGTGACATCCTTTAAGGGGCCTACATGCTCAGATCTGATCTTTTTGCTATTAATATGTTTGAAAAAAAATTTGGGGGTTTGCCTTACTTGCCTTTGCAATCTGTCTTTCATTTTGAAGTTTTGCACATTTAAACTCCTTTATTCATCCTTTGTTATATTCTTTATAGGTTTAAAATGATGGTGATTTTCTTCATTTTAATGTTTATGGAATGCCCTTTTCTTGTTACTTATGGCTTTTTTAACATCAGCTGTGAGCCACATAGGTTTTAATTTTAGCCTCCTAAACCTATTACCCACTGGAATATATTTTTCAGTTTTGCTTTTGTAGAACAGACTTGAAACATTCCCATTCTGTTCTTTGAGGACAATATTGTCCCCCAGTCCAAGAAAGCCGTCCTTAATAATGGAAAATTTTCTCTCTTACAATTTAATGTTTTTTTCTTTCCTGTTTTTGCTTCCTGTTTACAGCTTACATTAAATGAAATCATATTATGGTCACTGCTACCAAGATTCTCTTATTTGCACATTTGTTATAAGCTCTGCATTGTTAGAAAGAACTAGGTCCAGCAGAGTATCATTTCCAGTCGGGGCTTCTATAAATTGTACCATAAAATTATCTTGTATTAAATTCACAAATTTCCTCCCTTTTGCTGTTCCTGTAGTGCCATTACTCCAGTCAATGTCAGGGTAGTTGAAATCTCCCATGATTAAAACACTTTCATTTTTTGCTGCTTTTTCTTTCTGTGCTAGTAGTTGATTTTCTATTTCTTCACTAGCACTGGGGGGCCTATAGCAGACTTCAATAATTAATTGTGTGTTATGCAACCCCACATTCAACTCCACCCATAATGCCTCAACCTAATTGCTTGTTCCATCCGCAATTTCTTCTTCATTCACTTCTTTCACATTCACTTTTAGATCACTTCTCACATACATACAGACACCACCACCACCCTTTCATTTGTCTTTACGAAAGACAGTATACCCAGGAATATTAACAGCCCAGTCATGCGAGGAACAAAGCCAGAATTCAGCAATACCAACTAAGTCAAAATCCCCCTCACTCATTAATGCTTCCAACTTCCCTATCTTGTTTGCTGAACTTCTAGCATTGGTGAACAGGGTCTTTAAACCATTGCTGCTTTCACCATCGGTGTTGGCAAATCCTTTTGTTTTTCAGTACAATTCCTACTGCACGCTCCAATGTTTGTTTGTAACATGGGAAGCTCCTTACAATTATCCACCCTCCACTAGTGTCTGACCCCTGACTAACCTTTCTGCCACCTTATTTACCTGTCCCACCCACCTCTGTCCTAGTTTAAATATCCCTCCACCATTCCCCTAGCACTGCAGACCCCCTTTCATTTAGGTGCAAACCTCTCTCTGGCATACAGGTTGTACCCCAATGAAAAGTCAGCCCAGTGCTCTATGAAACCAAACCCTCCCCTTCTACACCAAGATTTAAGCCATGTGTTTAGCTGCCTAACCTCCCTCTGCCTTTTGTTGCGCATGGCACAGGCAATATTCCAGAGAACATAGCCTTGGAGGTCCCTTGTCAGCTTGAAACCTAGTTCCCTCAACTGATTTTTTAAGAACCTCCATCTTCCATCTATATTGTCATTGGTTTCAACATGGACCATGACAGCTGGATCCTGTCCAGCCCCTCACAGTAGTTTGTCCACTGAATATAATGAATCTTTTTTAGATACTACAGTATACCCTTTCTACAAACAATCTAGATTTCATTGGATTCTTCTTAATACATACACCTTATTCAACTGTTTCATAGTAAGTGACTAAGATTTTCCTTACAACTAAATATTTTGCCAGATAGAGACTTTTTCATCATCATATTCTTTTTTTCTTATTCATTTTTTATTTTATTCAACAGACACCCAAATTGGCAGATGGCACAATATTCTTCTCCCTTTATTTATCATTAATATGGGCTATTCATTGTTGATTTCTTCTAAACCATTCAGCAACTGCAAGTTGGTAGCATTATACTTACCGATTTACAGCCTTACAGTTTCAGTGTAAGTATTTTGATTCATGAATACCTTTTAAACTCTACAGCATTTTCCTCATCCATGATAAATTATAACAAACAGTGATTCTTTTAACCAATTTTTAGAGATCCTTGTTTGTCATCATAGGGATACCAAAACAAAGATATCCCCCTCACTCTTCCCATTTAAGTTACTACCTGTTCTTTACGTAAGTAAAAACTTTATCTATATGAATATGTTTCCTAATTGTCAATATTCAAGTATACATCACCACAGCTATATTTGATTGTTGCTTCTTGCTGAATTTATGTAATTATTGTATTACACTACATAAATTGAAATGTAACTTTTGAATACCCTAGATGCATACCCACAAAAATACTATGTAATTGATCTTTTGATTGCTATTTACTGTATTTTGCTTTTGTTTGTTTATTATTAACAGTATGTTGGTCTCATACATTTCCTGAGAAAGCTTAAGGGCGAAACACATCGGGTACTTGAGACAAGTTATTTCAAAAGTTTGACACCCATGTAATTCTGGAAACACGGTAGAAGTAGTAACTCTAATAGGGCTTTCTAGTTCATGCAATTTTTTATATATTTTAGCACAGTAGGTCTATGTTATCAATAGGGCTACTTTGATTATTAAATATAATGCACCTACCTTTATTATATGCCTACTAAAATTCTGTCCTTCCTCTATACTTCATTCAATTTACTAAATTCAAATCTTAATTTGATCCAGGGTGCAGCTGTAGCCATGCGGTGTTTGGAGGATTAAAGAAATTAGCCTAAATTAAACCTTACACTGGGAGATGAAGTAACTGCACACATTTTAAAAGATGATAAGTGTCTGCATCTAAAGCTGATCTTTTGGTTTTTAGCAGTTTTGGTCACATACCTGAAACAAGCATGCAGCAATTGGACCAATACTTGAGTTGAATCCTCATTTTGGGTCAGTGATTTGGACAGTATTAAAGGCAGAGGATTCGAACACCAACCAGGCAAGCAGTGCCTTTAGAATCAGGTTATCAAGTCACACCACATATGTTGCATTTAACATAATCTCTCACTGTAGTTCTGTTTTTAACATGAACAGCAGTATGTAGGAAAATTACATCTTTTGAAGGTGAGGTTGCCAACTATTCCACTTTTTAACCTTTACATTATTTTGCATTTCCTCTTACTGGTAGAAAAAAATACATCAGGAGCAGAGCCTATCAACGGATCTCCTACCAACTTCTATCTAAATTATGGGCATATTATGGACCAGGCACTCTATATTTAAGCAGCAATGTTGGCAGCCTCAAACTTCACACCACTTATGTTGCAGCATGGCAAGTGGGTCCTTCTTACCTGGTTGCTAGAGAGAAAATCTGCACTTTCATTTATTTTTTTAATAATAAATCTGCTCCAACAATAAACCTGCTCATTAAGCTATTACTGAATGTAAAATGTGGTAAAAACCTTTTCAGCTGATCTACATACACTGAAAACAACTTGTTTTCTATTAACTGATGCACTTTTTATTTAAGAACTGCACCATGTCCTTCCTAACTGAATATACAATGTCATTGTTCAAGTTATGTATACTGTTTAAATGCATTTAGTATTCTATATACAGCAAAAAATGTATATGTTCACAATGGCGTTAACAATTTCATAGCAACCAGAATATTTGAATGTTTTACTTGTGTTAATAAGTGTTGGAGTGCTCAACATGAGTTGTAGAGAATCAGCACTTATGCATATTCCATTTGAAATTATATGTTCAATATGACTGTTGGTAAATCATGATAGGGGTTGCCTTTGAAATGTCAAGGAGGACAAATCTAGCAGGATGATTCCAGCTGGGGGTTGGAGCCAAGGAACTAGAAGGAAAGATAACACCTCCTTGAACAGGAAGATCACAGTCTACCAGTTGTGAAGTATGGGAGTTGTGTATGGAAAGCTCTCCAATCTTCTGACTAGTTTATACACATCACTGCTATCTGATGATCCCAAAGGAGCCCGGACAGCTGGTCAGCTAAGAGGACTTGCCCCCGAGTGCGACAGTGGCATCTACTGGAGAAAACCTGCAGGCACATATGAACAGTGTATTTCCGGAAGTGGGAGGGCAGCTGAGTAAGGGTGGATGTATGGGTGTGGCTGAATGTGATAAGGGGTCCTGGATATAATAAAATATAAAAAGGGACAAATGGCCCAAATCACTTACTTTAGGGCCCAGCATAACGTATCATTTTACTTTGTTTTTATAACCATTCTTTAGTGTCTCCTAAATAATTATTGTATATGTGGTAATTATTTTCCTCTGTTTATAAATATATATATAAATATATATCTAGGAAGACATTCTTGTCAATTGTGTTAATGTAAGAAGACTATATGCTGTGTAAATCGATTTACAAAGATAATACACCCCAACAAGTAACATTTTTCATTGGTATTTTTCATTGCATCTTCACATCTTGTAAAAAAAAATAGTTTCCAAAGTATACAAAATGACTTCTAGATGTCTCCATTGATTAGAAAGCCTCAAGTTGTTGATGGTACTTTAACAACAGAATAGAATACTGCATGTGGTAAGGCAGTGTAAACATCCAAAATAGAAAGTAAATTTTATCTAAAGAAAAGGTTTTGTTAAATTTCTGATAAGTAAGATTTGTTTTGGTCAAACAGCTGAAGACATCTTGATGGAAAGAACTGTAGAAGTTGGGTCCTTCTAAAAGTGTAACATGATTTTAACATGCAGACAGGAGCTTGATGGCTGTAAATTGATGCTTAGCTAACAGTCGCCCTCCAAGGCTTCTAAGAGTAGCGAGATAATTTGTTGTAATTCTGATCCAGGTTTCTACACAGACACATCGACAACGTCATTACAAAGAGCTGGGAAATGAAAAATAAATAATGTTAGACAGTAACTAAGAAAAACGTTCACTAAACACCTGGGCAGAGACACACATTCTGATTACAATTACCAATAGTTTATTTCACTTTTACTTTTATTAAGATGCACTTAGGACCTCAGAAAACTGTTTGGTATTATATTACTCCTATGGCAGTGTTTTCGTCTTATAAGCTTGTCTGTCTCGATAGGCTGAATAAGAAGGGCCACTTGTCTAGGGACTTGGCTACACACAGATACCTGAAGATAGCAAGGTCTGCAGAAACCACTAGCACAGGGGTGTCAAACTCTGGCCCGCAAGGTCCCCCCCCCCCCCCAAAGAATTCTGAAAATGAAAAAATACTTCATATGGCAGTGAGTGATGCTGCTACTACAATTTCCAGCATCACTCGCATCTATAGACCAGCGGCCTATGCGTGGCCCTGCATTTTTGTTCTATTGACTGTTCTATTGACGCAAGTAATGCCAGGAATTGTAGTCTCGGCATCAAAATCACTTTGAAAGCGTGGTAAGTATAAACTAACATATTTTCCCAACTGCTTAATCTCTCATTATTCAGCTCACTAAGCATAGCATTTATGGCTATTTATATATCGCTAAATGCAACAGACAACAGCAAGAAAACCTGACTTTTGCCATGATGCCAGCACTGGGCGGCATAATAACTTTTTAAAGACATAGCAATATATCAGAATCAGAATATAGCAATAAACAGAGTAATTGACTTCACATTTAGAATGCAAATGTTACCAAGGGCACAGTAGACAACAGTGACAAGCAACTTATCAGTCTGTTGTTCTAGTAAGCTGGAAGGTGATTTTAAAATAAGGAAAAATATTAATTTTTAATGTATTCCACTGTTTGCAAATATATTCATTCATATGTTCCCCTACTGCTGCTGTCTTGAGATCCCCAGCCTTGTGCACAAACATGTATTCTATAAAGCTAAATAAACAACTCAACTAAATTACATTTGTGTAATGAGAAGGAAAAACTTCCTCAATATTTTCAATAAATTTCAAGTTTGGCCCACGACATGGTCTAAGTTTTTGATTTCGGCCCTCTCTGTATTTGAGTTTGACACCCCTGCACTAGCACATTTGTACTGCAGTTTACAAACACATCTTTCTAAAAAGGAAAAATAGTTGTTTACTAATGACAAAAAGTAGATTAGATCAAAAGTCTATTTGAATGTAATTTTAAAAATCAGCCAGTGAGTATCAGCCCTAGCAGACAGATGGGAATAGATTAAATATATTGACATTCACAAAGACATTGACATACAATTGTGGAGTGCAAACTAATAGGCAGAAACAGAATTAAAATGATAAACACTATTGTGTGGTAAAAATAAATTATTAGCATTATTAACAAAAAAAAGACCACAGCCTACACCAGGGATAAACCAAGTGAATCCAACTTGTTATTACGAACAGTGGGGTTGTTGATTTATCATAAGTAATAATTTATAATAAGTAATGAGTAATGTGTGTGGGTGCAGAACCATGGGTACCTACTGACTTAACAGTTGAACATAAAAATGTACAAATCATACTGGAAAGTAAAAAGACAATGTCTAGGAGAAGAAAGCAGCCTTAAAAATGCTCCAGAAGATATTTACCCACATTTCTTCTCTCTCTTGTCATGAACAATCCAATCTAGAAAGAACCTATTATGACTGCACTGCCATCTAGTAAAGATCCAGAATCCCTTTTCAGAATCTAAACATGCATCCGAAACATTTGGGATTAAGGCACAACTTTATCAATTCCAGCAGCTGGTCACTCAACTTCAGTTGTGATCCAGATCTTACCCTGGACTGAAAACTACCTGCAGATGGCTTATTAAGATTTAGTCTTACCACCCCTCCTACACTTTACATTTCTGGCTAAACTGACTGAGACCATAAAAAAAAAAAAAAACATCCAGCAGAAGGCTTTATTTAAAAGTGTGTGTGTGTGCGTGTGTGTCTTATTTTGATAGATATACACAAGGCTCCTTTTAGATCTCAGGATATCGGAATTTACAATTGTTCGATGTTTCTTAAAAGTGCTTTTGCCTTAGTGCAGTTACCTTGCCAGTATTCCGTATAAAAATCTCTGTAGAACAAGGATAAAAGCAACAGTAATTATTAAAAGCAAGGAAGCTAAGTTATTGGGTTATTTTTGAGTAGTATCAAATATACCAAATGTCTGAGTAAAAAACTTGATAAACTAGTATATACAGACATTGTATTAGACTATATTTTATCTTTTATTTATGTTTTGAATTGCTAGGCATACATTTGCTTGGCACAAAATATGGTTTCAATTTTTCAAGATGATTAACCAAATGAGAAAAAGAAAGAAAGAAAGATCGCGCCAGATCAATTTACCAATGACATTCAATGCAAATATGAATTGAAATGTAATTTTTTTGACCAAACGTTAAGTGTTTTGTAGTTTTTGTTTACAAGTATGCTTAGCTTTAGTACTGTTTTTTAGCATTTTTTTTAAATAAAAATTTGAATTTTGTTTCAAAATAATCCATAGGAAATTATTGTTGAAACAGTGGGCTTGATTTATTAAAGCTCTCCAAAGCTGGAGAGGATACACTTTCATCAGTGAAGCTGGGTGATCCAGCAAACCTGGAATGGATCTGGTCCAGAATTCAAAACATTTGCTAGCAAATAGCAAATGATTTTAAGAAATCCATTCCATATTTTGCTGGATCACCCAGCTTCATTGATGAAAGTGTATCCTCTCCAGCCCCAGAAAGCTTTCATAAATCAGGCCCATTGGCTCAACTATCATGAAAGGGATATTTTGCTAAGAAAAAAATCTGCATGCAAATATGAATAAAAGGACTGCTATATTATGAAGCAGAAGAATACTAAATGCATTTTTAGTAAGGGTCTCCTAATATATATATATATATGTACAGATATGAATGTAACTTCTCTGTAGTTACATACCGTATTTTTCGGACCATAAGATGCACTTTTTTCCCCCCAGAAGTGGGGGGAAAAAGTCCCTGCGTCTTATGGTCCAAATGTAGCCTCTGTGCCCGGGCCGTCTCTCCGGTATCCTCCCCAGCCGCTGTCCCGTCCCCCCTGTGTAGCCCCCCCTCCGGCTTTTCTCCTATCCAGCGCGGCCAGAGTGACTGTGACTCCTGTCACTCTGGTATCTTGCGTCCTCCCACTCTCAGCATGATTGGCTGACAAAGTCATGCTGGGAGCAGGAAAGCACACACATACACAACACACGTACACAACACAAAGTAAACAAATGTTATATTGCAATCCGATTGTCATACATAGTATGACAATCGGATTACAACTGAAAGGAAATACTCACCCAGGTGTCCGCAGCTCTGCTTGCTGCTGGCATCTTGCAGAGAGAAGTATAGCATAATGCAGAAATCCTGCATTATGCTATGTATCTCTCCACACATGCCAGCAGCTTCCAGCCTCCGTATCTGTCTCAGTCTGTGTGAGCACGCAGGGAAATCCCCCCCCCCCCCTCACATCACTCCGGAGGATGAGTCATCTTCCAGTGATGTGATTGGTGAAGTATGGGGGTGTGTCAGGGAGGGAAATTTAAAGGCAGATTACAATGTAATCTGCTTTTAAATGGTTTTTACAGTACAAAAACACCACACAACATAAAAATAAAAGTACCGTACATTTTGATTTTATTTTTAGATTACATTGTTGTCTATTATTTCATTATTGTTTTAAATTATTATTTATATTTATGTATTATATTATAATTTATGATTTTAATATAATAAATAAATATAAATAATGTTAATAATGGTTCTAAATGCAGCTGTTTACTTTACAGGGTTGATTACATGTGTTTATGACTGTGCTGTTGGTTTTTAAGCCACAAAAATATTTTTAGACCATTATTGTTTTAAGATCTTTTTTTTCTTCATTTCCCTTCCCTAAAAACTGGTGCGTCTTATGGTCCAGTGCGTCTTATGGTCCGAAAAATACGGTAGTTAGTACTTAGACATGTGGGCATTTATGTACAAGGTTGTTAACCTACACAGAGAAAATAATCTGTCATGACACTTAGGGGTTTTCTTCTATGGGCAGAATGAACAGGAAATAAGCTGTGTGTCCCCTTTGCAAGGTATGACAGAGTTGTCCCCTCTGTGTTCATTTTAATATCTTTTATGTAGAAAACCTTGCAAATATTTATACTTTGAACACTTTAAATTGAAATGACAAATGTTGTACAATAAAAATTTTGTAATAGAGCAAAAATAGAGCAGTCATTTAAGAAAGACAAGCATAGGACAGCAAACAAAAAGAAAGCAACTGCAACTAGACCAAATTTCAAAGTGTCAACGTTTTAAAGTTTTTTTTTTTTTTTAACACCCTGACAATTTGTATAATAGGCAGACAAATTAATAATTAATAGGACAGGGACTGATAAAAAAAACAGTGTTGCATAAAATTACATATATATGATATATATATATATATATATATATATATATATATAACAACCACAAAACTAAACCCATACAAATCACTGAAGGACTAAAATCAAGTGCTCAGTGGAAACCTGAAAAAGTGTACAGGAACAGAAAAAAACATTTGAAATAGAAAAGAGTATGCGTCCATACTGCCAGAGACAGAGCATAATAAAAAATTTCTAAAAGAATGCTTAGGTTTGTGAGAATACAAGAAAGAAACCTGGTTTGAGGAAGGAAAAATAGGTCATTCTGTATAAGGTTCAGAATTACTGCCCTAAAAGGATGTTCATAGGCTGGTCATACTTTATAGGAAGGATAAAGCAGAAACAAATTTGACACAGTAAAAAATGCAGGTTTACCAGGAACACACTGGCCTATACCTGTCCGAAGTGTGAGAAAAATACTAAAGATGTGTGTGGATCCTGATCCTTGAAGATTAGTGATGGGTGAGGTTCTCTGGTCTATATTTAGCAGAGGTAGAAAGTGACATTTTAACTTTTCATGTATGTAGGGGTATAGCCAGTAGAACAAACTGTCCCTTTTTGTTTTGCATGATATTTAAATGCCAACACAGGTGTCAGTAAAAAAATATTTTTCAGAAAATAGGAAATGAGCTTTTTCTGTGTGTTGACAAGAAGTGGGGGAAATCCCACCTACAGTCACATTGATAATAAAAAAATGTATATGCGTGTTCACAAGGATACAGTTATTGGGTAGTGATGGGCTTTTAAGTCATTTTACGCACACAAAAAACTAACAGTTAAAAAGTGCAGGTATTTGCAGCCTTCTCTATTGGGTTGACCTAATTTGGCACAACTTTTTAGTAGGATGTTGGACGTTTCCGTTAGTATTGGTAATTTTCACATTTTCTTGGTGAGGAACCCCCCTTACCAAGAACTATTAGTGTGTAGGATCCAAAATTTGCAACTAAAAATGTCTACATCCAAGATCCAACGTTTTGTTTACTTACAATTCAAGCTTGTGATCATTGAAGATTGTGAAGTTATTTTTAACTATATGTGTCCACACTGAAAATCAGAATATATATCCCAGTATTTGCATTTTCATTAGGCTTTGACTTTGGGTGCATTCTCCATAAGTAATTTTAGAGGTAAATAACATGCTTAAGACTATGAATGCAGAATATACTGTACAATGCAAAGTTACAATATCCCCCTACCACCCATACCCCTTACCTATAGATTGATGGTCCCCTGGACGGCACAACACCCTGTGCTGAGGTGGGGTTATGTTAATCTACATTTGCCATTTGACTAGTAGCAGACAAGATTGTGCACTGCAAGGCTAATACAGACATCTCCAGTCCCCTCTGATTCCCAGGGGGCTCCCAGGGCCTTGCTTCCTCCATCAAGCTTTCTCCACTTCCATTCCCATCAAAGGAGTAGGGTATGAAAAGGAGGCAAAACAGAAGGCTTTTGGGATGGCACTCAGAATAACTTTCTTTAAATCTTACAATACTTTATTATAATAATATAAAAATATATAAACACAAAGTGTTAAAATATTCAGTTGTGAATAGACACAAAAAATACTTTACAAGTACATCTTGGAGATAAATGTATAGTATAACAATTGTAGCACTGTAGTGTGATATCTCCTGCCCCGACGCGTTTCGTTCTAATGGGCTTCCTTAGGGGATATGGAAAACAGTTACAGACCAGATCTCACTTGAATCTGTACCAGTGATTTATGGTGTAGATCAGCAATAGGCAAACTCCGGCCTTTAGGCCAGATGCGGCTGGGCCCCCTGGTCGGTCTGGCCTAATCCCACATGCGGCTCTTGAGCCTCCTTTTTATGCCTCCCTTCCCTATCTACCGCGCCCGGCGTTAACACTTTCGCTGCCGGAGTAAGGGGACATTCTCTCTTTCGTATCCATTGGAGAGGAGAGGGATTTCCTTTCAAGGGCGTTCCTGTGGGGGAGGATCCATCAGCGCTGGACTCGAGAGAGAGTCTGGCCTAGTGAGCCTTCTTGAGCTCCTAAAATGGCCTAGTAGTCAAAAAAAGTTGGCTGACCCCTGGTGTAGATGAAGAATTTTTCAACAACATGAACCTTCTTAAAAACAATTCTATTTTGGTATGTTCAGAAGTACCATAATGTCTCTTATCAGTGTGGGATTCCCCAGCTAGAATGACCCCAAGGCAGGAGCATTTGAAATATAGTTAAATGGTGATAATTTATCCTAAAAGTTGGAAGTGATAAGGAAGTCGGAACGCAGCACGCCTGAACAAACTGTTTGTTCAGGCGCCGTGCGTTCTGACTCTCCCCTGCAGTTCAACAGCACCTCAAAATACTCACAGTGGGGACTTTGACCTCCTACGCCTCTGTCACCAGGGTGAGTGGTGGCCCCTCTGCTATGGCAATAGAAGATCCACCATTCAAACCCTTCTTACCAGCTACCCTAATGGAGGAAAGTGATAACATACCCAGATTACAGAAGTCCAAGCTACTTGTCGCTCCAAGATTGGGGCCCTGCGTGCAAACTTCCACCAGTTTTCTGGCAAAATAGAGGGCATAGATGACAATCTGCAACATGCTAAGGAAGAAATCATTCATCTTCACCACAGGATACTAAACTCAGAGATCTCTACTGCCACTTGGAGAACAAAGACTACTGGGGCACCTGCAAACAACATCTGATTACAGGGGCCCCCCTGAGGTGAGGGGGCTTGATGTCAAATTTTTCCTGCAAGCCGTGTTTACCAGCAGCTTGGGTCGTCCTTCTACTCAGCAGATCATGTTTGATAGAAGGTATTGACCCCACAGGATGTCATCTGTTGACTCCCAGATTTTAGGCTAAAAGAGGAAATTATGTCCAAAGCCCGCAATATGCACAATGTTGAATTTAACGGCACCCATATTCAGCTGTACCAGGATCTCTCATGGCATACCTTGCAACAACGTAGACTTCTCCAGTCCCTGCTCACTATGCTACATGACAACAACCTTCCCTACATGTGGGGTTTTCCGTTTACCCCACCTCCACTCTGCGTTTTTCAGAGGTTTTACCTGCCTTCTGAGAAGGGATGAATATAACTTGCCCAGACCTTTCTGGATGGGAACCCCTTGCTTCCCCACCTGTGGAGCAGCTTAGATGGCGGCTAGTATCTTCGAGGAAAAGGTGACAGCCTAGGTCCCAGCTTGGAACAGCCTCCCCAAAGGCACCCAATGATGGACCCCTTCCCTAGGGCACAGGCTGCAATAGATAGGTTATATATGTACACCCTTGATTCATGTCTATAGCAATAATACCATAGTTTCTTATGCCTAGTTTAAGTTTTGTGGCTTTGAGAGTTGATTTAGCTAGGTTTGTTTGCACTACTGTTACTATGCTGCTCTGTCCCTTACAATGTGATTGTCTTAAGCTGTTCCATGGTAATTTATCTCAGGTTGAAAAATTGTAGCCCTTAGTTTGCCTAAAGCCCAAGACCCTTTTGTAGTTAATTTTGCATTAATGCTGGAGTGGGCTGGGAAGTGACCGTGGAGTTGCCCCTCATGGTCAGTTTTCCTAGGAGGATGCCAGACCTCTTACAAATGTTGGTCTCCTCCCCCACTTTGCGGGTGACGAGAACAGTGACAGTCTTGGATCCCTTGATCGCCTTACAGCAACCGGCATTACATGATTCTCTTGTGTTTGTTTTACTGTGTATGTCCATTAGTCCCTTGTTCTCCCTTGATCCCCTCTTACTCCCATGCAATGTTCCCTCCCCCTGCACCAACATAGCCTATGATACCCTCCCTTCGTTAGCCTCCCATACCGTTGATCATGGAAGCATACCTGGAAAAATGCAGGTATCTTTCAAATAGCTATAATCAAATTATAATGGCCATCTGGGACATATTCCCAACTCCCTATGTAATGTAAAGGTGCCAAATGTGGGCTAGCCTACTTGTTTATCCAAACTACTTAATACACTCTCTACGCTCACTCACACCTACTTAGTGGTGGGAGGGGACTTTAACTTACTTTTCTTCTCCATGTTTAATAGATTGTTTCTATCCACCAAACCCCCTGGCCAAACTCCAGATCAACCTTCCCGACAATTCCAATGGCTCATTCAGTGGCACCAATTATTTGATTCATGGCGGGAACAGCACCTGACAGAGAAACAATTATCCCTTTACTCTGCCCCCTAAAAGACACACAAATGTCTGGACTACTTTTTTATGAACCTGCCACTTCTCCGCACTAGTGTCTCTATGGATATCTACCTGATTACCTGAGCAGATCATGCCGCCATTTTACTAGAGTTTCGTATTTTCCCTAAGTGTCTAACTTTTCATTTTCTCTGCTCTGGAACTCCAGGAAAATGTGGGCTCGGTTTCTGCTAGTGCTACCTTTTGGGAAGCCCACAAAGTGGTCATTTGAGGACATTGTATTGCCTTGGCCACACGGCTCAAAAAAACCCCCAAAAAACACAGAGACCCACAGGGCTACCTTTTGGCTTTCCCTGCGAGCAGCTGAGTGGGATCTCTTCCTTTACACTGTGGCTAAAGGGACTAGATATGAAGAAGGTTAGCTGGGCCATGACACGCAGTAGACAGACCTACTACTACCAGGGTAACAAGGCGGACACCCTGTTGGCACGAACATTATGCAATAACAGAGTACACTCACCTTCCCCCCTTGCATCAAAGATAGAAACTGTATTCCACACTATGACCCAACTAAAATGGCATCCTTCTACTATCACCCCCCTTATAGCACAGTATCGTAAGCACAGAAATCCAATGGGGACTCCTTGCTATTAAAAACCTTCCCCCTAAAAAAGCATACTTATTTACTTATATTACAAAACCTTTCTTCCCACTCTCCTTCCACACCTCAAATCTCTCTACAATGGGTTCATGGAGGAGTACACTGTCCCTCCCTTCTTGGTAATATTTTACATTACAGTGATCCCTAAGCCACTCATGCACGCAATCGGCGAGCTTAACACCAAGCCATCAGTAAAGCTACCTCATGCCACATCCAAATCTTTCCCTATCAGTAATGGGATAAGACAGGGCTGTCCACTGTCACCCTGATTGTCTGCCCTTTCTATAGAACCCCTAGCAGCCACTATCATGGACAATCAGAACATCAAAAGGTGTGGGTATCTGTGGAGCCCCCTATACCATCTTTTTTAATGCAGATGACATTCTCCCCACTCTTACACAACCCCTTACGTCAATCTTTGTAAAGAACTAGAGAGCTTTGGTTCCCTTTCTGGCTATAAAAATAATGCCCAGAAGATGGAAGCTCTCCCACTAAACATGCCACCCCATCTGATCGCTTCCCTCCAAAGCTCATAAAATACCTGGGGTAACCATTATTCCCTCATATCCACTTCTTTACAAGAACAACTTCCCTACTTTATTTAAAGAATTCCGCCTGGCGAAAGGTGCACTCCCAAAGAGCTCGGAGGATTGGAGGCCCCTAACCTTCATAAATACTACCTGGCTGCTCACCTATGTCTACCATCCTGGTCTGTCCTTCATCCACCTAGCATCTGGAGAGAGAATGAGATGGGTAATGCCCACTCACCCAAACGTGCTTTCTCTTATGTTATTTACTAGAAACATTTGGTGGCAGTGTAAATCCAAGTACGCCTTCACCAACCCGGCCTCTTCGATGAATTCCATCGTACTTACCTCACGAATACCTGACAGCCTCTATTCCTCCATGTTGCTCCCATGGAGGTATAGAGGCTTCTTTCGTGTTAGGCATTTTCTGCACTCAACTGAGAAACAACTATTTTCCTTCCTGAAATCCAGGCCAAATGTAAGCTACCCTGCACTTTATTTTTTGCACACCTGCAAATTAGGCATTATGTCCAGTATATTGAGCCTCTTTCTTGGTTCCTAGCCCTCACCCCTTTTGAGAGCATCTGCAGGGATGGCCCCTACTCTAACTCCTACATTCAGACAACTGCGTGACGGGCACAAAATTTTCATACTTGCAAACCTGGGAGTGGTTGGAACTGTGGACCTCGGCTAACAAAAGCTCTATCTGTGTCAATTACAAAAAGAACCGCTACAAAATCGCATTCTGCTGGTACCATACTGCAATGGTATTCTATAGTCTTTTTCCTACAGTTGCCTCATCATGCTGCCAGGATGGGGCCAACAGACAGACACTGGAACACGTTTTATGAGATTGCTCCGTTACAAGGTTTCTGGTTACAGTTTCAGAGGCTTTTTGCTGAGGTCACCTCTCTTGACTTACCATTGGATTTATTGACACACTTATTAGGTATGCCCATATCTCAAGCCCCACCTGGTCCACGCAAACTTATTTCACAAATCCTGTTGGCTTTTTGCACCCTTTTGGCATCTTACTAGAAAAACACAATACCCCCCTCCCGAAAGGCACTATATAATATAATTCCGGACATCCAATTAATTGAATACCTTACTGCCACGTTACGAAACAGACTGGTCAAATTTCAGAGTCCAGGATGAATGGGATAGATATTATGAGGCTATAACTTCTTAATCAGCCATGAGGGTAACCTCCACATTCCTATTTCTGAACCACCTCACCCCTATTTCCCCTTTATTTATTAAAATATATATCCCTTTGTAAGGGTAACATATCCTATTTTATGATTGTTAGACTACATGTTATACTGCTTCGGACTGTACATACAGTTAGATTTTTTGGTACGTTACCTCAAGAACGTGCAATATGGCAATTTGAGTTTTCATTCTATAAGATGGACGATCAATATTATAAAACTGTTTGATATGTAGGGACTTGATGATATGGAGATGTTTACCTTATATTCCCCCTTTTTTCCAATATACAGTTCTTATTAACTGTTTTTTCTACTACCCCCTCCCCCACCCTGTTTGAGTTATGTGTACATTCTTTGTTTTTCTTCATGTAAGTGAAAAATTCAATGAAACCTACAATTTCAAAAAAAAGAAATACATTCTTTTCATTTCTTTAAATTTGTTAGCCTAAAACAAAAGTGCACTTTTTAAAATAAGTTAAGCACATTAGTTATGGTCAATTTAATGACATATGCATAAGCCACTAAATCTGATCTTGGCATTTAGTTTTTAATTATCTATGGTCATAAAAGGGTTAAATGGATACAGCAATGCAATGCCTTATTACCAAGTTCAGAGTTTCATATTTTTTAACTGGACTTACCTTTAGGTTTAATTTAGACTTTACCAAACTAGCATTAGCCTCTGATTTATTAGTTAAATATAAAATCTGGGGGATAGTCTGTTCATTCTGTTTTATTGTTGTATTTCCACATAAATTAAAGAGAGAATACAGATCAAAGAACAAACAGAAAGAAACACATTTTACATGTCTGTCTATTGCTATGTGTTATTATGCTTGGCAATATGCACTGAGCAAATAAGAGGTTAGAGAGGATCGGAAACACTGTGTAATTATGAAAGAGAGAACCGTACATAGCAGGTGTGTTTTTTATAAGAGAGACATTATGATACTTTAAGGGAAAAACAGTCACAAAAATGCATGTTTTTTTTTAAAAGGGCCAGCTTTCACATGTTCACAAAAACATAAGGGCTGATTTACTAGTTAGAAGCTGTTCACTTAGCTGCTGAACCTGTATTTACTTTTAAATACCCAATAATGTGCCAAAAAAAATTGCAAGCAATTTTGTTAGCATGTGATCTCCTTACCTAGCATTGAATTAACCACTGTATTGCAAATATATCAAGGTTAAGTCAATTTTGCATTTAAAATTAGGTAAGTGACCACCATTTATTACAGGTAAGAAACAGGTACAGAAACCTTGACTGCCAAATTACCCTAATGTAATGCAGATTTTTATCTGCTGTGTATATGAATACTTCATTAATGACCCATATCTGCCACTTATCTTGGACTTTTTTAATTGTCACAAATACATTAAAAAATGTCATTGTATAAATTCATCTTCAAAGCAGCACATACTGGGATTCATTACAGTACAGGTAGTCCCCGGGTTAAATACGAGATAGGGACTTTAGGTTTGTTCTCAGGGTAATTTATATGTAAGGAGCTAATAGATAATTATTTTGGTGGAGACCTCCAGATACATCAGTTCTTGCAAACTGTGTGCTAACCCTTGATATCATAAAGACAATTCAATGAGAGTAAGTGAGAAGAAAGCAGGGTTTTTTGAACAAAAAGAAAACTTATATTGAATATATCAACTGATTGTACATCAATTCACAAGTGTTAAAGACAAAATACATTACATTCGTCATACAAAAACAAATTAGTGATATAAAAGTATACATGAATCACAAAAAGCTGCTGAACATGTATTGGGACTCCCATTACAATATATATTGAGTTCATATATATTTATTTCATTTTACTTATTGATGATATAACTTTAGGTCAAAAACTTCACATTAATAATAATACGATTTCTATTAGCTTTAACCTTTTTTTGGCCTGTGTATACTCTGGGGAGGATTGGCGGCATGAAAATGGTCTTTGTTATTCCCTTTGTTTTCCTCATTTCCGCCCCATACTTCCTTTGGATGGGGGGAACTTTCCCCGCATTTCCCCGTTTTGTTAGACGGGGATTCCTCGCTGCTCCTGTCACACTGACAGGTTGTAGCCTTGAACCGAGTAAGATGTGTGCTGGGTCCGCCCTCCTCCCCTCCTTCCCAATAGGATGCATGAGAGGGCACATAGGTGCCGCCCATGTTGTTACGTCACTCAGCCGGCGCCCGTGGTCTCCACAGACGCTGGCTGCGTGCACGTGTGCTATGGAGGGGGAGGATCTCTGAGAACGCCGTCTACATATGAGGCGGCGTTCTCTCAGATCTCCCTGCTCCCCCGCAATCCCAGGAACCATCGTCTCTCTGCCGATTCTATATATCTGCCAGTGACTGGATCTGGAGTACACAAGTCTGATGTTATCAAGGTATTATCTTCTATTTTTATAGACAAATGTACCTTACTTATTATTTTCCAATAAGCCCAAATACCTGCACAGTCTATTTAAAAGCCACATATGTTCTTTATATTCCCTAGGCATTTAAACTCTATATGCATTTGCCATTCCATCACTCTGAATGTTGAGGAGAGGCCTACAAGTTCACAACATTTTGTAAGGAAACTACTATGCCAACCAACGGTAATTTTATGAGGTATTTTTTACATTAGTTCAAAATAACCAATCAGATAAATACAATGATGTTAGATGTGGTGTGTATGATACGGCATATCCCATGATATGGGGTGTGCTGTGCTATGCATACCATATACTACTATTATTGAAAAGTACACATCTATAATGCAACTAATTCTTATCTTTATTGATCTAGATATTAACACTATTAATACCAAAACACATGTTGCAAAGTCATTACCCCTGAGGAAGCCAAACTAGGTAAAACGTGTCGGGTGCAACTATCAACACGATCATAGTGTTTTGAATTTATGACATCTTAATTACTTATATGTTGTGTTGAGTTGGACTATGTCTAGGGCCATATATGGCCATTTTAAGAGCTTGTGGACCATTAACTCTAGATTTGTGTGTCCAATACAAATATAATTAAGGGTACCAAGTTACACCTTAACATTATGCTAGTTGTTTTTTGCGATTCATGTATACTCTTCTATCACTAATTTGTTTTTGTATGACGAATGTAATGTAATTTGTCTTTAACACTTGTGAATTGATGTACAATCAATTAATATATTCAATATAAGTTTTCTTTTTGTGCAAAAAACCCTGCTTTCTTCTCTCTTACTCTAATTTATATGTAAGTCGAAACAGGTACATTATTTTATTAAATGCAATTAGGACAGATGTTTGTCTCAACCTATTTTTAGGCAGCATGGTGTCAGTTACTGTATAAAATCCTCACTGTGAGTTAATCACATACAAAGCAAAAAAGAAAAAAATGTTATGGAGCCTAGACATTAAATAACTTCTGGAGCAAGCTGTGCTTTGATATTCAAAAGGAAAACAGCTGCAGAGTTTGTCTTGGTCATTAAAGAGTTACAAGATGTTACAAATCAGCTTCACTCTTAACCTCCTTGCAGTTAAGCCCGACCTTCGCTCGGGCAAAAAAAAACTGCAAGGATGGTTAAGCCCGAGATTTTAAAAAAAAATTTCATGAAAAACAGTGGATCACTTTTGGTACAGAAATCTAGACCTCAGTGTAACGCTTAGGTGGTTAATATCACCCACAACCTCAGCTGTGTTTAGCTAAAGATTTCCTCTGCAAGTCATGCAAACCACCTCCCTCCAGCCTCCATCCTGCTCAGCAGACAGCAGGGAAGCCCCGTTCGTATCTAGGAGGCGTCCGTATGTTGGATGTCATTAACCCAGGGACTACCTGTAGTTATAATATTAAAAAAAAAGTCTTCAGTCCTCACACATAAGAACACACAAACACTGCAAGATCACACAAGACATAACCTGACAGGGAAGAATAGGATATCATCTGAAGAACTTCTCATAAGCCTTTTCTCCAGAGCCAAAACCAGTATGTGGCCCATGAGCTGAAGAAACTAAGAGGAAGGTTACAAAAGCAGTTAGTCATACAAAATCTGTCTCATCTGTTACTATAGAACACGTGTCAAACACAAGGTCCAGTGGCTGAATCTGCTTTTATGTGCCCCCTGGTGACTCTGCCCTGAATCACAGCCAGTTCCAGCTGTTTTTACAGAGGGTAGGTGCAAAGCATGGAGAAGTACCATACCACACAGAAGTAAGGTGGCTGAGCAGGGGCACAGTTCTCAAACGATTATTTGAGCTCAAGGAACAAATCATTCATTTCATGCAAAGTAAAGGTAAGCCCAGAGGCTGCAGGGATACAAACAAGTCATCAAGAAGATGTCTGATATGATCACAGCCTTTCAGTGTAAACTTCTTTTATGAAAGTACCAACTGGATCAGGACACGATCTTGCCCACTTTCCTGTTTGTCAGAGCATTTCAGATTCCTCTTCCCGTGCTTTTCCTTGTGTTTGGGTGGCTACCAAAATGAGGCGGTTAATTAAGGAGTATGATCAACGCTTAATGTTAAGGTTCCGAACATGATCAATACACAAGGATGGTGTCTCAGGGTAAGGAAGGATCTTTATTTTTACTAAAATTATGTATCTAAAAAAAAAAAGTTTGACCCGCAACTTAGCCTGTGTTTTAGATTTCTGCTCCTTACGTAATTTGAGTGTGACAAGATAGAATGAAACCCTGCAGATTAGTGTAAATATTCTACATAACGTACATGTACATATGAGTTGTAATAGGAAGTCAGTGAATCTCCACAACAGCAGGTGTAAACTGATTTCCTGTACACTGCTCAAAAAAAGTGAGGTCATACAGACAGCAAACGGCTATATTTCCTCTCTGTACTGTAAATATTCCTTGTGCTGCATAATACCTGCTCTAGAATTAGAAAACAAAGGAAACCCTACCTACACAAACTAGTTAAAGAAACTGTAGTTGTGGTAAATGTTGTACCAAATGTTACCCTTTTTGGGCTGTTTGTCAAATTTGTCAGGTTTGGGAATGTTTGCTTTTCTGTAGGATGCCTCAATGCCCCCTTGCCTAGTCTGTTTGGGGAAATAACCACCCAGCTGTGATGGATTTTATTGTCAATACTTAATGCTTTTTCCTGAAACTAACAGCAATCTATGCTTCCTGGTCCACTACCATTTGTATAAAGATCCTTTTTAAAACTCTGGCTGATCAAGAGAAGAAAAAGCCTTAACTTCAAAGGGGAAGAAGGCAACTGCTTTTCCAAAAACCAGAAGACAGAATAATCACCAGGTACCCTTAAGGGAGCTGTTGAGATTTTCTATTTATTCCATGTCGATACCTTTTTTAAAACAAAACAGTACAATTGGAGGGACAAGCTACCCCCAGTGGGGGTGTACAATCTTGATCAGCATTATTCAAATTAAACGTGACAGGCCCTATGCAGACCTTGAAAGGAAAAGGGTTATGGTGGAGAAAGAAAAAGGCCTGCTCTGTGGGCCCCCCTAATAGAGAGGTTCAGAAGGCCAGAGGAAAAAGCAAGAGCTACCATCTTGAGATGTGAAGATAAACACCACCTATTAATAATAAACCCAACTAATAGAAATATATAGGTTTAAAACTTGCATCTACATAACTGCCTACATCTCCTTTTAAAGATTTATTGGAACCCTCCAATCCTTAACCATCCTCCTTTTTACTTAGGAATTTCAGTTGCCATGGTGTTGCACATGTGATTAGCTAATATAACAGCCACTTGAGGGCTTGAAAGATCTGTTTAGAGGTGACATAAGCATACTTGCAACTGTGACTGGTAAACCAGGGGAATAAAATAGAAATATAGAGAGTAGAAGGGGTTTGATGGCTAGTCCTAATTACCTTTTCATGTGACAATCTATAATAAAAGCTATAGGAATTTTTAACAGTGTTTCCAATTTCTGCTCACCTGCTTTCCAATGCCAACACTGCCAACCTAGTCCTGTTTAGACACTGCTCCTGCTGAAGCCTCAAACCCATTCTGTTACTGCTTTCCCCTGAAACTCAGACCCATTCTAATACTGTCCCTTAATATCCCCCCTGAGACTGATCCCTGTTTCAGCTCTCCCCTGCTACTTGAAGTTTTACAGACACTGCTTTTGCTTGGCACTTCTGACATATATATCTCCCTGTTACTTGGCCCCATTCTGACACTATTCTCTGTTGGCGCTTAGCCCATTTTCAACACTGCTATGCCCCTGACACTCAACTTCATTTTAACACTGCTCTTTTCTGGCACTCTGATAATGTTTTTGCCCCAGAAATCAGCCCTGTTATCACACTGCTCACCTTCAGCACTTTTACAATGCTTTTCTGCTGTTTACAAGGGATGAGTAGTGGGAAGTAAAGTCAATCCACTGGCAAACAGCAAAAAAATTAGCAGACAAACAATCGCTCTTACAGCACACTCAGAAGGTTTGGGAATTAATATAGACAAGAAAGAAATGTGTGCAACTCCCATCGTAATTGGTCAGCAAAAGCATGAAGGTTACGTACACACATGCAATTGTTCTTGTCCGATAATCTGCTCAGGGACGATATCGGACGAGAATCTGGCGTGTTTACAGCATCCATCATCTGAACGACCGTCCTGGCAGATCCACAGACCATAGACGACTAACGATCCTAATGAAAGTGAAGGGGGAGAGCGAGCAGCAGGGTGCTGCTCCGTCATTCTCCCCCTCCCCTCTCTTTATAAAGCAAAACGGTGCTGCATGTACAGCACTCGTTCATGCATCATGGAGTAGTTTGTCATTGGAAGGGATCATGAAGGACCCTTTTTTCCAACGACAATTATTGCATGTGTGTACATAGCCGAAGACAGGTCAAATTTGCAGAAAGGAGGTGGGGATAAAAAAAGGGACCTACAGTCTCAGTAATTATATTGTCCTAAACACAATGCCCACTGCTTCATACTGCCAATTCCTAAGCTGTTCCACACCCCCAGCCATCAAAACCACCCCAGAGTCACCACTTCAATCCCACATTACATTTCTAGTAAAATAAGTGTTAACTTGCACTGTATTGTGTCATTCTGAACAGGCACATTTATGGTAGTCATGTTATCACTGTTCTCTGGTTTGATCTCCCCACAAAAGAAAACTTTTTTCCAAAAGTTTGAAAAGCATTTAACAGGAGAATTTTGAAGAAATCTGTATTGAAGCAACACATAAGTGGCCATCTCTGATCTGACCTCCCCTTCTAAAATATTAGTTGTACAGCTTTCTAACTGATCCTATTATTCTTGTCCCAAAACAAAAAGTCTAGATTAAAAAGTTTTTACTTCAATTAACTTTCTTTGCTGTTTGTATGTAAATCAGTAACTCAAAAAATAAATTTGGCAGTGATGGCCAGTTAACTAGCATTTTAAGGTGAAGGTCGGTGATGGTAACCTACATGTTACCTTAAGCACAGGTTTCCTTTAACCCCCCTAGCGGTATTCCCGAGTGTGACTCGGGGTGGAAAAAATTGCAAAAAGCGGTAATCCCGAGTCACACTCGGGGTACTTTTGAGGGTCCCTCTTACCTTATCCCCACGCTCCAGCGGCGATCTTACGATCCCGCTGTGATGGCGGGGGGCTTCTCTGTCGGGGGCGTGGCCGGGCGGGAAATTTAAAAGCAGATTACGGAAAAATCTGCTTTTAAATACCACCCGGGTCCCCACCACCCTGATGCACGCATCTGCAGTTAGATGCGATGCACCATGCAGGATTTCTGCTTGGTGCATCGCATCTAACTGCAGATGCGATCAGCAATAGTAAATCCAGAGGGTGATGCCAGCGGAGATTTCCCGCTGGCAGCAGCCCCTGAATCTACTCCTGCTCGCATCTCCCGCAGGCTGATCTCCGGGTGATGCGAGCAGGAGAGTGAGCAGCGGGG
>NC_092868.1:17995736-18058020 GCF_032062135.1 Pyxicephalus adspersus
ATAAATACACATTGTAGTGCACCAAGCATCATTGCCCAGTGCCCTGATTTACATTTTGCACGCTATTAGCCCTGACCTTGATCTAACCTTTTAATGACTTTTTAATCACTTCCTGAATTAAAGTAAATTTTTTTTCTAAAATCTGCATATAATTTATATTTATCAATAATATTGCACCCTTATTTGGAAAATTTCAGAAGGAAATTTTTGATAAAATTTTTTTTTTGGGATAAATTACATTGTTTTGGGCTAATATTTCATTATTTTTTATAATAATGATTTATAATTATGTATTTTATAAATTATGATTCTAATATAATTAAATATAATAATTATACCCGGGAGTTAATCCTAAGAATTACAGGCCAACAATATAAACAAAAATTTTTATACGCAAAAAAATAGGATCACTTTTTGAATCAAAAAATGACAGAATTAGAACGCTAGGGGGGTTAAGGAGAAGAAACACAGTACACAACAACATTAAAATGGTCTATGAATTTAAGAAACTTACCTCCAATAGGACAATACCTATACAGATTCCAACAATAGTGACAATGTTATTCAAAAAAACATTCATGCATCCCTAAAAGAAAGAAAATAAATAATCAACCATAAATTAAAGTAGAACAAACGGCAAAATCCAAAAGCATCCCCTTCCATCTCACCACCCAAATTAGTGTCAGAAAACCATTAAACCAATACGTTGAAAGCATACATTTTTAGTGCAACTACACCATGACGGTTAAAATTAATCACACATGAAATTAGTGTAAAGTGAAACTTTTCTGCCACTGCCCTTTCTGAAAATAAAGAGGTCAATACTGATTGTAACCACCTTTCTAAGTACTTCTACATGCATTTAGTAGTTCTTTTACAGAGGATATCAAAATGCCACTTCAAGTGGTGCACAGAATATACTTAGGTCGCCATTGTAAAAAAAAAAAAAAAAAAAAAAACTTTTCACTTTTAGGTTGTTTTGGAAAAATAAAAATAAGCTTTTATCAGTTTTATTCAGATCCCTAAATTCTAATTTATTATACATTTGACTAAAGTTTTTTGGTGAGCAGCAGACAAAAAAACATTTTTTTCTCATTAATGTTGTCATACTGTGCCTGCAGTGTTTGTTGAGGAATGCATTATAGGGTTGTTGATAAGCTTGGGTCTAGGAGGCAACTAAATTAACCCTAAAATGCATTAGGTGCAAGGTGTAGGCCTACTGAGAGTAATATATAATTTCTCCTTTGAGGGGTTAAGACTTAGAAAGATTGTTCTGTATGAGAAAATAGTCTGGTCTTTATACATACCTGGCCTACTATGAGGGAGATCCACTTTTCCTGGTGGATTTTACTTAATAAATTCAACAGGAGGTGCTACAGAAAATCTTACAGGCAGACAGGAAAAGAATGGCACAACATACCAATGTACTCCTGTAGTAACCAAAACTTATAAAAAGCTAGTGGTTGACTCAATCCAGCAGCTACCTCTCTAACTAGATTTTTGAATGACCCTTTATTTTTTTTTATAAGCAAGTATATCCAGCGGTATGATTATGCAGCCTTCATATTTGTATCAACAGTAACTTACTGCCTGATACACTGGCCACTTGTCTCTAGCTGGATCTGTGCAGAATCTATTGCTGGGTACAGCAAGTTCAGTAAAATTAGCAGTGCTACTGATGTTCATGCTACGCAAAAAGGAAGATGTGTTTCTACAGGAGCAAGGATAAAGGTTGACTGATGAGTTTTCACTGATCTTTTGATTCTTCATCCAGTCTTCAGGGGCAAACCATCCACAGCATCCCATCTGCAAAAATAAAACACAAGATCATGCAACCTTTTTCTCAATCACAAAAAAAAGATTACAGATCAAGATTACCACAAAATTACACAGAATATTATAAGAGAATGCAATAAATTTAAAAACTATTTTTTGTACTCACCTAAAATCCTCTTTTTCACAGTAGTTAGCTGGAAAATATAGAAACCCTTCCTCTAAGTTCCTAGTGGCTACATTCTCTGCACATACTGAGCAAAGAGTGAAATAAAGAGACAGTAACACAACATGACCTGCAAAAAACATTCCTAAGTAAAGCAACATGCCCACCACGGAAAATAATTTAATTAAAATAGGTAAATTCATTTAGGAGGTTCTAGATGCATTTGGAGTCAACTTTGGGTGGCAATGTGCTGTCAAAAGATCTTGAGGATAAAGTTGTTGGCAGGCACAAGTCAGGAGATGAATACTAAAAACTGTACCAATTCCCAAGGGCAAAGTAAAGTCCACAATTAAGAAGTGAAAAGTGTTTCCTCCATGGATCAGCTTGTGCCTCCAAACTAAATGGAAAAGCAAGGAGAAATGATAAGGCAGTTTCAGTAATTTATGGAAAAGAGTGATCATTGTGTTAATGTGCAACTATATTACAGGTGTTGCACAAATGCTTCCAATATGGAGTTTCAAGAAAAAAAAGTTACTTAAGAAAGGCCATATTAACTTTCATTTGAGCTTTGCCAAAACAGACCTTGAAGTTTCTGAGGAAAAAATGTGTTAAGGTCAGATGATAACATATTCAAACAATCTGGTCTATACCAACAATACATCTTTCTGAAAGACAATGCAGCTTCTTATCTAAAGAACACCATACATAAAGTAAAGCATGGAGGTGTTAAAACCCAGTTGTGGGGTGTTTCTCTACAACAGGAACTAGGGTTCATTCTGCCACGGTTCATTAGGGTTCCTAACGCACAGCTCAGTGTACATTCTAATAAAAACTGTGATTGGACAGTCAGTTTTTTTTATTGCAGAAGAGATATATCACATCTCTTCTGCAGTTAATTGTCTGCTCAAAATGTTTTTAATATTTAGTGTACAGTTGGATATTGTAAGGAAGGGGTAAAACCCCTGTCATCAAGAGAAAAGGATCATCTTTGCAAAGTTGTCAATGAAACATAGGGCTACCATCAGGGACAAACAAGGGGTACTTCGGTACTAGGCCTGATTAAAAATGCAATGTCTTTGGACATGAGTCCAGTAGGTTTACCCAGTATGGGGCCCAGAATTCTTTTTATGACAGCAATACTAAAACAAGAATCCATACTGAGGGATTATTCCTCCCCAACTGATTTAGTAACAACAGTAACATTTTTGATTTCCCATTATTTTTGGTTTCACTAACAATGGTCACTAGAACAAATGGAGTGGGGAATCAAACTCATTGGTACACAAATATCAATAAAGTCTGATTAACTTTTGCTTCCTCTCTCTAGTCAAAACACTTCAGAAAACTAAAGATAAGACATATGGAGCTAAAACATAAAAAAGACACAATTAATGAGGACAGTTTAGAAAAACAGAAGGAACACCATCATTTGGAAGTTACAAACAATACAACAAAAACTGCTAATAGAAATCTAGGTGACAGGAATCATAAGCTGTCCAAAAAAATGTTGGTAACTCAGTACAAAGAGAAACAAAAAACATTACCTTTTTAAGCCCTGTGTGTACAAATAAAACAGTGGCGCATGTTTAATATAAAATATGGCATTCACACATCTAAAATATACCATAATGGCTAGAAAACAATAGGGGCCCATTTAAGATTGTAGTAAAGTGCACAGTAAGGCAAATAATATGTGCCATTTAATTTTGTGCGCCACTTCAACACAATGTTTATTTTTTTATCACATTTTGGCAGCACATTCATTACCAATGAGCTGCCTTAATGCAATGCATGTTAACACACTGCAAATAAACTGCTAATTTTTAGGTAGCAGGAAAATAAAGAAGAAAGAAAAACTACACCAAATGACATTGGTCTGGAAGTGCCCCGACATCCTCATTTCTATTTGCTTTTACCAGCTGACTGGCCAAATCAGTTAATTGCGGCAATTTGTAAGGCTTGTAACCAGATATTCGTTGATACTACCTTGGTCTTGCACTTCCTATTATAGATAGACACTTCTCTGTCTCCTATATTTACACCATCACACAGGCTTCTAATGAAGACTACAAGTGGTCCGATAGGTACCTTAATAAAAAAATTACCTTTAGGTTCAGTGCAAAAGTTTAAAGGGATATCTTTTGCTAGATTATTCTTAAATTTATTATTAGTATTTATATAGCTCCAACATATTACGCAGCGCTTTACAAAGTCATGTCACTAACTGTCCCCTCTAAGGGGCTCACAATCTAATGTCCCTACCTCAGTCATATGTCTTTAATACAGGTGAATTTTGGGGGGGAAACCAGAGTACCCGGAGGAAACCCATGCAAACATGGGGAGAACCTGAAAACTCCATGCTGACAGCGTTCTGGCCCAGATTTGAACCTGGGACCCAGTGCTGCAAAGACCAGAGTGCTAACCTCTGGGCCACCATGCTGCCCAAAATAAAGTATACCTGTATTAACCAAGTGTTTCCTAACTAGGGTTCCTCCAAAGATTACCATGGGTCCGTTGAGAAATGAGCAGTTTGAGCCTCCCAAGTTTTCTTAAGTTACACCAAAAATCTTTTTAGCTATCTGTGGAATTATTCTCACTGGCCACCAATGTAAGAAATATTTTTCCTACTGACCACCACATTAATACACTGTGAGCTGTAAATATAATAGTTATAGCAGAGGTTTCCCAAAAGACCCATGTTTAAAAGGTTGAGAAACACTGTAAATCACAGTAGAGGGACTAATGTTCAGAATCCGGAAAGTCCCCGCTCACCCATTGATCCTGTTTGCAGGTAATGCTGGTTTTTGCTGAATGCTTCTCACATAAAGCCCTTTCTGGAAACAGTTTGTGTCCATTTTTTGATGTGGCCCTTGCATGAAAACAAAAAGAAAATGTGCTCCAACTCTTGCAAATACTTTCTGATTGCAAATAGATCTAAGGTCTGATTATTATTATACAGTACAGTATTTATATAGCGCCATCATATTACGCAGCACTGTACAGAGTCCATAGTTGTGTCACTAACTGTTCCTCAAAGGAGCTCACAATCTAATGTCCCTACTATAGTCATATGTCATTAATGTAGTCTAGGTCAATTTAGGGGGAAGCCAATGAACTACTAGAACCCTATTCGGACATATTTCTGTAAGTTACAGGTCTACAATTTAAAAAAAAAAATTTCATGAAAACCTGTGACGCTTTTGGAACAGAAATCTAGAAATCAGTGTAACGCTCAGGTGGTTAAAATACAAACAGTACATGCATACAATATGTAATGACAAATGTATGAACCAATATGCAGAGGTAATTTATACCTTCATAATGGGAGTCATTACACATGTAAGTCTTTCAAAAACGTAAGGTACAGAAAACCATAAATTTATGACAAAGTATGATTTAGGCAACCCTACTGTTGAAAATAATCACTGTCACATTACAGTAATTACCAGAACTTGCAGAGAAGGAAGTTTACCAAAAAGATAATTTATTTATGACATCCTGATATATATGTCTTAATATTATGTATTATTATTATTATTATGTATTATTAAGTATTATTATGCACGATCTGTGTTATTTGTATACTATACAGTAAGAATTAGTTGGCCTATGTTGGAAATAGTTTATTCACACAGTGTTTAGTCCTATCTTTATTTTTTTTTTGCAATTATATTTTTATTGAAAACATTTTTAACAGGATACAAAAAAAAAGAGAAAGGGAAATAAAAAACATAAAAGGGGGCAGTAACACTATAAAAAAGTATCAAAACATGTTTCAGAGTCATATAAAAGGTACACAGTGTAAATTAACTTCCACAGGGTAGCATACAAATCTCTGACAATATAAGAACCAGTAGAAATTGAGACAGAAGGTAGAGCACTATTAGGGAATAAAGAAACTTTAATCATCTGCTACATAGATTTGCATAATAATGGTCCCATGGTTCCCAAACCAGCTCAAATTTGGCCATCGTGTCTCTAATAATTGCCGTGAGATATTCCATAAGACGGATCTCATGAATCCGTGCATAGAGATTCTCCAAAGAGGGTGGAGACTTTGATTTCCATCTGGAGGCTATCAGTGTACGCGCTGCAACTAGAATATGGGCTATCAGTTTACAGAATGTACTTGGTACGTGTAAAAGAGGTCTCCCCAGAAGATGATGCAGGGGATCTAAAGGCACCTGCACATGAGTCACCTCTGAGATCAAGTCATTAACTTGCAACCAATATGGCTGTATAAGTGGACAGAACCAGAATATATATTCTAGCGTACCTTGGTGTAAGCTACATCTCCAACATGTAGGGTCAACATTGGGAAACAAACGATGGAGCACCGTTGGTGTGTGGTACCACCGGAGCACAATTTTGTACAGATTTTCTTTATATAAGGCATTGATGGAACTCTTATGGGCCGCCTCCCAAATATCAAGCCAGTCTTCTGAGGTCAAAGATTGGCCCAGAACTTCCTCCCATTTGAGCATATATGCAAATTTAAAAGAACTACCCCGCATGCAATCATGTAGGATACGATATATAGAGGAGATCATTCCTTTGGTGAAAGGGCCTTCCAAACAAAGTCGCTCAAAAGGAGTCAGGGCCTGGAAGGTGGCAGAGGGTTGCAAAGATAAGACATAATGCCGTATCTGTAGGAAGACATAAAATGAGGATCGGGGCAGTTCAAATCTGTCCCTCAGTTCAACAAAGGTAAGTAATCTCCGTTCAACCGGGTGTAGGATACAATTAATGTGGAACAAACCTCTGTCCCTCCAGGGCCCGGACATTGAGTGTGTAAGACTGTCTGGAATCTGAGGGTTGTATATTATGGAAGTCAATCTGGAGGGGGAAGATGCCAGGTCATACTTAGCCTTGCAAGCTCTCCACATGTTCCTCGAGAAAATCATAGGCGCCGTCATATCTCTGTCCCTCAACTTTACAGAGGAGCTCCACAACATAGCATTGGGATAAATAGGTGCTATCCATTCCCTCTCCAGTTCTGCACAAACACTAGGGGGACGTGAGGAGGTCCACAGCACAAGATGTCTTAGGTGGGCTGCTACATAATATTTATGAACATCAGGGGCTCCTAGGCCTCCCCATTCTCTGGGTGTGCAAACAATAGATTTAGCCACTCTGTCTCTTATAAGCCCAAATAAATTGCAGAAACTCCATTTGGACCTTCTTTAGAGCTGCTAACGGCACTTTAACTGGCAAGGTCTGAAATAAATATAGCAGTTTGGGGAGGAGCATCATTTTAACTGAGGCAATCCTACCTAATAATGATAGTTGATGGTTCCTCCATTTATTCAATAAATTTGTCACCTCCCGAAATAGAGGGGGGAAATTATATGGGTATATTTGTGAATAAGTGGTGGTAATATGCGTCCCTAGGTACTGGAGGGAATGCTCTTGCCAAATAAAGAAGAAAGAGTCTCGCAGGGTTTGCAGAGCAGCTGGGGGGATATGAAGGGGCAGGGCCTCCGATTTAGAGGAATTAACCTTGAATCCTGCTAGTGCCCCATATCTCTTTAATTCCTCCCATAAATTGGGGAGGGAAATAGGCGGCTGGGAGAGAGTCAGTAAAATATCATCAGCATATAAGGAGAGCTTGTATTCCTCCCTTTCACCTGAATTCCATGTACATTCTGATTTAAACGAATGCAGGCCGCTAGAGGCTCTATACATAAAGCAAAAAGCAGGGGTGATAAAGGGCATCCCTGTCTCGTCCCATTTCTAATCGCAAATACAGTAGAGGATGCCTGGGGGAGTTTGACCGATGCTGAAGGGGCCGCATACAAGGCCTCAATCGCCTTAACAAAGGGGCCCTGAAAGCCCATTTTATTCAGGGTAGCAAAAAGAAATGGCCAGCTAAGACGGTCAAAAGCCTTTTCGGCATTAAGACTGAGTATCACAGACGGTGTTTTCCGTCTGTTAATAATATCAATGATATTAATTACCTTCCTAGTATTATCTCCCGCTTGTCTAAATGGAATGAAACCTGTTTGATCCCCATGAATAAGGGCAGGGAGGAACTTAGATAACCGAGTGGCTAAAATTTTTGTAAAAATTTTAAAATCCGAATTTAAAAGAGCAATTGGCCTATAATTCGAGCAGTCCAAAGGGTCTTTACCCGGTTTTGGAATAACCGTAATATGTGACATAGACATAGAGGGTGGGATCGGCTTGCCTTTCAGAAAATCGTTAAATAGTTGAAGAAGGTATGAGGAGAGCTCTGGCAAGAACGTTTTATAACATAGGTAGGGGAGGCCATCCGGCCCCGGAGCCTTGGATGATGGAAGTTGGCCAATGATTTTTGCAATTTCCTCCTCTGTAATAGGGCGATTAAGTTGTTCCAGCCTAGGAAGGTCCACTTGTGCTAAATAAGAGTCTATAGCAGGGATCAGTGATCTCCCCAAGGGGGCTTGGGCCCTATGAACTGTCTGATACAAGTGAGAATAGTATGCTTCAAAGCAAGCGGCTATTTGAGAAGAGTCATAACGAACCAACCCGCTTTTGTCTTTAACCGCCCCCGGGGAGGAGTTTAATTGCATATCTCTCAGCTTACGAGCTAGCAATGAATCCGCCTTGTTACCTTTATGATAATATAGCTGGCGGGTTCTCTGCATCAGCCAACCAACCTTCCGCAACTCAATAGCACGAAGTTTAGACCTAAGGGTGGTCAGTTCCCTCAGGAGTCTCAAGGACGGGTGTAACGTATATTTGGCCTCAGCAGTCCGCAAGGCCTGTATCGTGAGGGAGCGTTGTAAATTAGAGTCCCGTTTAAGTTTGGAGCCGAGAGATATGCAATGTCCCCTAATCACCGCCTTATGCGCCTCCCAGAGTGTGGAAATATGCCTGACAGAACCAACATTTTCTCTAAAAAAGGTTTGTAGATTAGTGGAGAGGGAGGATTTGATTTCTGGCAATTTGATTAAATAATCATTAAGCCTCCAATGACACACTCCCATGGACCTCCGCAGAGATACTATTCCTCAAGAGAGGAAGATTAGTGAACAGATAGTCTATGCGGGTATGAGTACTATGGGAGGAGGAGTAGAAGGAATATTGTCTACTAGAGGGATGGTGAATACGCCAATTGTCTAAACTCCCTAGATTGTTTGGACCCTTGCCTAGAGAGCTGGGAGTGGAATAGAGCATGTCTATCATAAGCCGGGGAAAACAGCACATTAAAGTCACCCCCCACTATTAAATATGTATGGTCAAATTTCCTAAGGAGAGACAAAACTTTGCTAAGAAAGGGAATCTGACCTTGGTTAGGAGCATACACATTGCATAAGGTGATAGACACCCCTTGCACCGAGCCATTTAAGATAATATATCTCCCCCCCTTGTCAAGTATTGAGCGAGCTAATGTAAATTTAAAAGAATCCTTCAAAAGGATTGCCACTCCAGCCTTTTTCTTACATTGGGAATTAGCTTGATACACCTGAGAGTAAAGTCTGGAGGCAAAGTTAAAATTACCCGAGCTATCAAAATGAGTCTCCTGTAGGAAGACTACATCTGAGGACAGACGTTTAAATTCCCTAAGAGCCAATTTACGTTTCGTGTTTGAGTTTAAGCCTCGGACATTAAAAGATAGAATCTTAGTAGCCATTAAAATAACATGGTAACCACAGCACCTCGTCTAAGACCGCCCCTGTAAATAGGATACCTTTGTAGTGATCTGGAGAGAATCAAGTATATCCGTTGACATCTAGACATAGTGTTACTTTCAGAAAAAGGAAAAGGGGACAGAGGCTCAAGGGTGACCCTCCGAACAATATGGGAAAAACCAAAACACCAAGGGAAGAAAACAAACCAGCACAAGAACATTTGCCTAATGGCGACCAAAAAGGGATTGACATCTGCCAGTCCCCACCTCCCACAAAATGAGGATAGGGAACTACATCTTGCAACAGATGAGCAACTCCCTTTAGAGGGACAATGGACCCAGGCGGGCAGCGGACTCAGGTCAGGAATCCACAGAAGCCCTTCCATAAAAATGGAAAACAGAAAAAAGAAGTTTGGCCGACGCCGGCCGCTATCAGGAAAAGCCACTAGGGCGAGCCAGGTACCCCCCAACTAATGCCGGGAGCAGTCCCTAGCCCCCCCCCCCCAGGGCTGCATCAGTATCGGGTATTTCAGTAGGAAGAAGTTCCATAATCTTTGCATATAGAACAGGGTGTGTAATATAAATCTCTACAATAGAACTTTTCTAAAACCATAAAAGCACTGCATAATATGGGCAGCTACAATTTCAGCGGCGTAGAGGAGGGGAGCGGTCAGGTGGGTGGGTGGGTGGAAGATTCATCTCTACAAAAAGAGTCCAAATCATCCGGGGACCGCAAAATAACAGTTCTGCCTTCCTGCCGAGCTATGAGGCTAAAAGGGAAGCCCCATCTATAGGAAATATGACCATCTCTAAGAACAGTCAGTAATGGCTGGAGAAGGCGGCGCTGCTGTAGTGTGTGCCATGATAAGTCCTGGAACAGTTGAAGAGGTGCTCCGTCAAATTCAAGGTTACGCATATTTCTATCGGTAGTCATGATGTCATCCTTCATTTGAGCATCCACTAGTTAGCAGATCACATCTCTAGGTCTGGCAGCAGATTCCTGGCGCTTGGATGTTCTAAAGGCTCTTTGAATATGGACCTCTCTGGGGGAGGGGCGCCCCAGAACCCTAGCAAAGAAGGCTTGCAGTACTGGTTTAAGGTCAATATCTCTGGTCGCTTCTGGAAGGCCCCGCACTCTAATATTATTGCGACGAGATTTATTATCCATGTCCTCTATTTGCCGCTGTAGCTCCCTGATTTTCTGATCACTGTCCTCTGCTTTCTGAGAGAGTGCAATAATATCCTCCTTTGTATGAAGCACCGTGTCATCCAGGTCATCAACTCTACCCGCTAGGGACTGTAGGTCAGCACGTAAGGCCCCAATTTCAGTGCGGCAAGTAGCCTGAACATCTGCAACTAATTTTTGAAAGTCATCTTTAGTTGGAAGTGACTGTAAATATTGATGCCAGGTGGGATTAGAGAGAGTCTCTGTGAAGGAAGGCCCCTCTTCTCTCCTCATGGACAGGCTGGGTGAGACCCCATTCCTCCAGGCCTTGTCCTCCCTTGCCCGATTACCCAGATAGGGTGTATTACAAACTGAAGAGGTGGAGATCATTGAAGGTGAATCTAGAACAATCTCCTTCCTAGCTCTTGGCGGTGACAAATCCCTCATATATGGAGAGGCCCCCTCCTGCTGCAATACATCTGTCCCCCCATCTACTGGATCTCCTGTAGCTGCCACCAGGTGCACGTCTTCTCCCTGAGGGGAGATTGCAGGGGAAAGGCCACCCCCTCCATGCCCAGCAGGACTCATCGTGTCATGGGATGATGTTCCTGAGCCCCGGGGTGAGGATGATTGTAAATCTTCCCCATCCGTGGGTCTCTCTGCCCGCTGTGAATCCCCGTTCTCCTGATAGTCTCCTCTCTCTCCCCGCTGCCACGTGTGCAGAGAGGAGGTCGGCGCCATCTTGGGAGCTGAGGAGGACAACGGAGAAGAGTCCTGAATGTAAGCCCGTATGGAGGGCTGCCCCGATTCTAGAAGCGGCGCTGGGGTCGGGGGAAACCTCCCCACTCTGGCTTTCTTTTGTTTACCCATGGATGGGTAAGTATAGTCCCGATATAAGGTAGATTGCAGCCGGCGTCTCGGGAGCTCCGGAATCACACAGCCATCTTGCTTACCGGTCAAGCCACGCCCCCCTCTAGTCCTATCTTTTTAATATAAGATTGCCCGCAAAAGCCTGCTTTACTCCCCTCCAGTGCTTCTCATACAGTAATTACAGCTGGAAGTTATTTTTTGCTACACGTTTTTTCACTTCTTATGACTATTAAGAACAGCACTTATATAAGCCACATAAAGGTGAGAACTTATGTGCATATTTTTATGCATGCTTCAACAATCATGCACAGTTAACAAAGTACATGTTGTTGCAAAGGCTAGTAGAAAAGCTTGTTTAAGAAAACAAGAAAACTCCCATGCATATCTATTTTTACACCTTTGCTTTTACTGCTGGTCATTAATGCTGACCAATGACAGTGATGGACCAGTAATAAGACATAAAAGGATGGATAGAGTGTCAATTTCTAAGCTGATGTTGGTACATGCAAAACAGAAATGATTTAGGGTGAGAAACTTCTAAACCATTTTTAAGAAAAGCTATAAATAAGGGAAGATTCATCTGCATACCTTCACAGATAACCTGCTGCCACTGTTGACTCCTGCAGATTAGTTCAGGTACACTTTAGGGCATAAAAATATTTTTCTTTGGCATAAAATTTACAAAGTATTGTTTTCTTGAGTTACCTGCTCTTGCACAAAATCCAAACTTTCTTCTAGATCTGTTTGGTTTGTATGGATCCCATAGTTTTTTATTATATTTTCAACAAATGTCCCCACTGTGCTTTTTAGCTGAATGAAAAGAAAACAGAACATTGATAAATTTAACATACTACAAATACTATCATTAACATTAGACCAAAATAAAACAATTAATAATACCTAACTTCAGGTATCTTACAAAACCCCCTTTGCAGCAGCAGGGCTTTAGAATAACTTTTACTTTTGGTATTCCTCAATTTACTGGCAGTTGACTGCTCCTGTTCTCTCCAACACTCAAGAGTTGTGGGCAGAACCCTGCCATTCTCACATGCATTGCAGGACTAATGTTCCTGTACTGTAGTGATAAATTCAGAGGCTTGATACTTCTGGATAAACTAAAAGGTTAGCTAGGTCTCACAGCAATGGCAGAAAGCCTTATAGGGTATTCCTAAAAAAACTATTTAGGTTCCATAGCAGAGACAAAGAGCATTAAAAGTGTGTTCTAAAAATAAGTTACAACCATGACACAATTGTGAACTTGTGAATGTACCATGTTAATACAAATTTATACCAAACCACAAGCCAGTGTTCCCCTTGTGACAAATTTAGCCTAACCGGTGAAAATTCACTTTGCAAAGAAAGCCCATCACGTGCAAGGAAATATAAAGTAATCTTAGAATCTTGGATAGAAGAAATCACTAGTTTAAGCTCATTTAGACATTAAAGACACATTAAAGACGTCAAATTGAAGGCGAAAAATCACTGAATAGCCTATATTACTTTAATAAATTAACCCCACTATGTTCTGTTTCATTTCATTAGTTCAAATAAAAGCTGGTGATCTTGAAAAAAACTTCAGAGCTGTCCTGTGTCATATGTGTACTTCCTGTAGTATCTTATACAGCCTTGCTAGAAGATCAAACCTTCAAATGAACTGAAAGCCAAGTAAGGTTTGTACTTGGTTCACAAAGTTTGCAATATAGATAGGCTGGGATGAATTTAGCAAATCTATCAAAATTTAAATGTTTTTTTTTTTTTTTTATTTGTTTATAGCAGGAAATGGTTAAAACTTAATTTGTACACACATGTGAAAAAGGAAGTGTTTTCCCTTTACTTTCTGTCCTATTGACACATCATGAAATGAGAAGAATTACTGCAATGTGAGGGAAACTGTCTCAAACCTTTGGATTCTCACTTTTTTCAGTCCCAAAAGAAAAGATCATCATAACAAATAAAGAAACTAAATCAACTTAAAGCAGGACCAAAGTTCCCCATTACAAAATCTGCAATAAAGTACTTATGTGGTCACAAATTTTAAATCTTAACATTTAGTTCCACTTTATTATGGTCACAGGCTGTAATATTTAATCAATTTCAACCACATTTGGAGGAATATCAAGAAAATGTTTAAAGAGGGTAAAACTGTATACAGACTGTCATTGCTCACAAATCCTCTGAACATAGTAGTGTACTTTCTGGCAAACTGAATGAAGCAACCATGCAAAAAACTTCAGTTATTACATGCTTGCTTTGCAATTTCCAAATGTCCTATATACAGGGACAAGTAACTAAAAAAAATTTTGTACATGCTGCCACTGCTAACATCCGTCAATTTTTTCAAAACTGGAATCTCTTAAAAATATAAACTTCTGGGGTTCCGCCTAGGGGGTGTGGCTTGAACATGGAATCGGATGACTGTGAGTAAACGGGCTCCACGTGCCCTCCACGCCAGCACTGCACACAGCCCAGTCAGCATGCTGCTCAGTCTGCATATAGCCCAGCCGCATACACCCCAGCCTGCATACAATCCAGCCAGCATACAGCTCAGCTTGTACATAGCCCAGCCTGAACTCTTTTCTCTATGAGCAGGGAATATGGTTCAGAAGCAAAGCAGGAAGGAGCCTAAGAAAAATCTTGTGGTGGGCACAATTAGATAATTTTTGGCATCAGAAGGGGAGTCCTTGGTGTTAAACTGAACAGAGTGTGCTTCTGCAGCAATGAGACAGAGTTTACATGTGAGTACTCAGCTGGAAGCAGGAGAGGAGGAAACAGGTTTACTGGGAGCAGAGAGGGATGGAGTCTATACAACTACCCTCCAGCCCTCTAGAAGACTATGTACGTTCTCTTCCTTCTAAAAAGGATTTATCCTCTGTGTCTTCTGACATAAAAAATGAATTCAAAGGGGAAGTTGATTCTCTACGTTTTGATTTTGATTTTAACACATACCCTGATTAGAGTGGAGGAGGCAGAAAATAGATTGGATGCACATGAAAAAGTGATAAGAGAGCTTCAAGAAATGAATCAAAAGTCAGCAAAAATGTATCGCCGCTTATCATACAAATTAGAGGATGTGGAAAATAGTGAGAAGAGGAATAAACCTGAGAGTCCGGGGTTTCCCTGAAACCATTGGGCCTTATAAACTGGAATCCACCATAAGGAGCCTATTTAATCAGATTTTGGGATTCCCACCCACAGCTCCACTTCCCTTTGATAAAATACACAGAGTCTCTAAAGCAACAGCTGCTCCACCTGATTCCCATAGAGATATCTGTAAGCTGCATTAGTTTTCGGATAAAGTTGCAATTCAAGAGAAGCTAAAGGCATTTCCTAGTTATGTTTTTGAGGGGTTATCCATTTCTATCTTTTCTGATCTTACAAAAGCTACCCTGGATAGGCGCAGGGCCTTGCGCCCACTTTTGGAGTTATTGAGAGGAGCAGCTATTCAGTATCGTTTGAGCTTCCCTGCATGTTTGCTAAGAAAGATGGATGGTCTAATTTATTACATTTTCCAGAAGAGTTGGAGACTTTTTGTGCCAGTTTAGGCATAGAAAAACCCTACACTTACAAGTTGCCAACAGCTAGACCATCTTGGCTCACATTTGTTACATCAAGCGGCCTGGCAAAGAAAACATCACAAGCGAGCACGATGAAATAGAAAGACTGTAGTACTTAAGTAAATAAGGAATGAGTGTTTATACTTAAGAAAATTCTTTAACATTGTTTCTATGATGTTTGGGCTGTTTTTATAAGGGGAGAGTATTACGATGTGCTGGGGGAGGAGTGAGTAGGATCCCAGGTGCTTATTGTATATTTGCCAATAATATAGGGGCTACATCATGGCAAAAGGCTCAATCATGATCTCCCTAGTTGAATTGTTGGGGGCACATAGAGGCCCTTATTGGACAAATGAAGATTTTAAGATATGGGAACAACATGAATTTAATATGGGAAACTGTTCTTTAATTAAGCTAAATTGTTTTGTTATGTGTTGTTTGTCTACCATGAGGAATGCCATTTGTATAAAGTTATCTGCAATGAGAGGGTTGCAAGACTTATTCTTTTTGATCTTTGACTATGTCTTGGGGCCAGACAAGGTTGGTTACGTATAATTTGAAGGGCCTGCATTCAGCCAGTAAGAGGAATCAGAGCCTGAAAGAGCTACAATCTGTGCGAGGCAATATACATTTTTTACAAGAATTGCATCTTTCTTATTTTTCAAAGGTCAGATTATTCTTATGAAACTATTCTCAATGGTTTTATGGTTTTTCTTTATTTAACAGATCAAGGGGAGTTGCAATAGGTTTCCATAAAAGTACTCAATTTACCTAGTTGAATGAGTAGGAAAAGCTCTCTGAGCAGACTTGTACACTAGCTATTATTTACTGTACTAATAAACATCAAATACAATTTTTTATTGAAGACTGCGTAGCCTGAGAAGGTTCCTGGAAGGGCTATTGGTATTGGCAGGTAATTTTAATATGGTGTTAGAACCCCTTCTTGATGCCTCATCAGGAAAATCGAGCCTTTTAAACAAATTCAGAAATTAAAGAAATTACTATTTGATATGCAACTGAGGGATGTTTGGAGGATATTACATCCGACTGTAATTAAAGATTATAAAGATTATACTTTTTATGATATGATTTTTATAGAGCACTTCCACTTGGAAAAATGTGTTAATGCAGAAATTTGTCTCTGAAAAATCTCTGAAATCTCTGACTACGCAGCAGTAAAAGTCTCGATGTGTTTGGGGCCCCCAGCAATTCCAGCCTATAGGTGGCCTTAATAAAGCCTTATTGAGGGAAAATGATATTGATACAGATATTTTCTAATGAATTGAATAATTTTTTTTAGAGAGAATGTTACAGATCAAATTGCCCCAGCTTACATATGGGAAGCACATAAAGCTACTATTAGGGGTAATTTTACTGCACATGGGGCACGTAAGAAGAAGAAAAGTAACTATAGAATAAAGGAATTGTTGGACCAGACTACAAAGTTGTAAGTTGTGCATAAACAATCGCAGTGCAAGACAAAGCAAATATTAGATGTAAAAGTTAAGTATGCTATTTCTAGAGTAGCAAAGAGATTTTATGAGTGGGGGAATAAGTCAGGTAGATATCTTGCAAACTCCCTGAGGAAAGAGAAAACGAGGACCTAAATTTCTAAGAATAAAAACAAGAACAATGAAATGGTCCATCAATCAAAAGAAATGGCTGCGGTATTTAGGGAACATTATCAAGATCTTTATCAGGTGAGGAAAGATGAGTCCCCTGAAACCGAGACTACTAAGAAAGAGAAGATAATACCATATCCTAAAAAAGCAAATTTAACTAAAATAACATTCCAAAATTTGCTTGATTTAGAAAGTGACATTAATGAGAGTGAACTGAGGGCAGCCATTAGTTCTGTGCTAGTTACTGTCCCATTTCTTTACTCAATGTGGATGTGAAATTATTCGCAAAGGTATTAGCTATGAGAATCCAGGCTCTTATTCCCCTATGAGTTCATCAAGATCATGCGGGATTTGTCCCAGGGAGGGAAGCAAGAGATAATTCTACAAGGGTTTTATCTATTTGGCCTTGTACACTTGCCCTACTGCAAGTGTCTGTGTAAATGGCATACTGTCGGTACCCTTTAAATTATACAATGGGACCAGACAAGGGTGTCCATTGTCACCATTACTTTTCGTTATATCCTTGGAACCTTTCTTGAATACAATACGTAAGAATAATAATATACAGGGTGCTAAGATAGGTAAAATGGAGCATAACTTAGCTGCATATGCTGATGATATTCTGTTTGTTAATCAGGCGTCAGAAATCATTAACATATTTGGGCATTGAGATTACATCTTCGCCGACGAATCTTTAATTGGGAGGGTTAACGTTGCAAAAAATTATTTTACCCAGGGTACTATTCTACTTTCAAATGCTACCTATTCAGTTACCCTCTGCATTTTGTAAATGTATAATTCGACTAGTATCAACATTTATATGGTATCAATATAGAGCCAGGATCAATATAGAGCCTTGAAAACACTTTTTTGCCCTAAAAGTGAAGGAGGTCTTGGACTTCCAAATTTTAGTCCTTAATTAGAAGTATGACACACTATCTAAGGGGTGGGTGGTGCTAGCGATAAAGCTTTGTTCAGATAACCTAAAGAAGGTTTTTTGGGTTCCCAAACAATACAGAGCTTTAGGAAAGGATACATCGCCCATTACTTTAACCACACTGAGATGCTGGGATGCTTTACATAGACAACATGGGTGGGTATTTAATTCACCTTTACTTCCAATTACTGGACATCAATATTTTATAGCAGAACTTCAAAACGATTTGAAGTTTTGGAAGGACCCTTCATTAAAGAGTTGGTTACGTGGGGTGGAAGAAACATGTAAACTAGCGGAAGGCTACCATGAATATCGAGATATGTCCCCAATATTTACTGCCATTCGGACTAAAGGTTAAAAGACAAGATGTGCAATATTTTGACATTATAAATCAAGAAGAGATTTTTTGACACGCCTGGGTATTTTAAGTCTTTATGTTTGAGTAATTTTAGTTAAAAGTATTTCAGTGTACTTTAAATATATTGACATTTCCTCATGTGTTTGAATATGTTTGTTATATTTTATCATGATCACTTTTTTACTTATAATATTTTTGATTGTAACATTTTGTGCACTAGTATATGCAGGAAGACAGAGTTAATAGCGACCTGTCTAATAAGAAAATGTATTAATAAGATGATATGGAAGATTTCTTCCTCGGATTCACCATTTAAAAGAGTGGGTAACACTGTTTGTACAGAAATGAATTGTAAATGTGTACACTATTCTCATGATATTCTGACAATATGTATACTACACTGTGAGTTTTGTTCTATGGAGTATACATACTACATGTTGGTTGTATAAGAAAATGCCCATTTTATTTTTAAAAGTTTCAAATAAAGCCAACACAAAATCTTGTTACACTACCTTTTCCTAATTTTGTTAATGCACCAATTATAGTTAGTGTTTAGGTATTAGCAATTTGGAACACCAGCAAAAACTAAAACTTGGAGATATTATTACTGAACCATCAAAGGTATAAAGATGTATTTGTTCTGAATGGCTGCCAAGAATTCTGATAAGTTCACCCAGCCCTGGAAACAGCCATAAATGTGTCACAGTAAATTTTGGTTCTTTGCATTGATATTATAAAAACAATAAATCCTTAAATTTGTATTACTAACATGTTACTACTTACGGAGTTTCTCTGTGTGTACACCAACACTCCCACTGTGATCTGAGCCGCAAACAGAAGAAGAAGGAATGCAAAATACTGGAAACATAAAATAAAGACAAAGTTAGTGACATTACAATAACACAATCTTTCTTACCAGGGAAAAAATAACTGTTCTGTGCATAATGAGAATAGATATATTTCTTCTGTGTGTTCTACTCTGTCAAACACTTTGAAAAAATACCAGGGACTTTGGAGGAATACAAATAGCTTACTGAGAACAAAGCAAAAAAAAGGGGGAAACTATCAACATCTTTAATTCAACCCATATACAAAAAAAAAAATAAAAATAAAAATCAACACAAGACAATAGTGCATGTTAAAAACTATATTTGGTAGTCTCAATTTCTCACATATATCCTAAAGACAGGTTGCACGTTCATTCTCCGAATGAAAAATATACTTCTTTATTTAAGTTAAATAATTTTAACTTGAATCCCAGTATATTTAGGATATTTACTTAACGGGGGCATTACAAGCAGAGATTTTTAAATCTCCCCTGGCTTACATAGTACATAGCTTTTAAAGGCTTGTGTTTAATACCCTGATACAGATTTTTTAGTAAAGAAAAAAAAAACATGTCTTGAAATGTGGGTACCCTGTACTGCAAGGATTAAATCTTGCTAATGTCTAGGGGGAATGTACACAGCAGACTAACTCACCTTAATGTAACCCTCCCACAATTTCTCCTTTGTATACCCATTTCCTTTTCTCCCCATGCTCTTACATTTCAAACTCTGAGTTGTGGTTGCAGGCACTGATGTAAACTACCACAGTGCAGGACCTACATTTTAGGTGAAGTTTCCGAGAGTTTGATGAGCTAGGGATAGGATATGAACTGGCCACTATGGAAGCGAGAGATAAGGTAAGAAAACTTACTGGTTATACCTCCTCCACCAGATCTTAGACAAACATACCACCCTTACTTTCTGGAGGTAGCCCCGTTATAAGCGTAGGTTTTTTAATTCCTGAAGTTTGGCTTTAACACTGGCAGTCCATAAATGTAGTATGTATGAATCTTGTTTTCAACAGGGTGCTGATGACCTCAGGTGAACTGCAGTATAACTAAGACCAGTTTTGATCATCTTCTTTAGTCTCCAGAGGTCAATAAAAATTAGGATTTATCAAAAAATCTCTACTAAAAGCTTATCATATTGTATCCAAGAAATTGTTTGTTTAAGTGTGGAAGGAACTTAATGCACATTTCATTTTTTAATAAATAGAGTTAACCTCTTCAACAGCACAATGCAACTTTAGAAGTCCAAAAGTAAAACCTTTGTTATGAGAACAGTATAACCTGACAGCAAAGAACTATTTCTAGTTTTCAGACGTGCTATCAATCATTCATGAAGTTACCTGACATTGATATTACTGCTGCTAAAAAAAAAAACGCTTGTCACTCTGGTTAAAAGTCTGCCATATATTGGCACTATATGATATGATGATGAGCAAGTGTGCTGTAAACAAGTAGGCTTTTGGCACAGTAGACTAGAGACTGTCCCTTTGGTTAGGTTGGCCATAATATGCATTAATTGCGATGTATATAAACCAAGAATTGTTTTTACATATACACTTTAGATATAGAAAGGAATATAGCAATGTGCAGATGATTAATTTAAAAAGCTCTGAACACATAGGAGCAGCCTTATCAAAGCTCTCCAAGGCTAGAGAGGATACATTTTCATCAGTGAAGTTGAGTGATCCAGCAAACCTGGTCCCGTCCAGATAATCAAGATATCACCAATGTATCATAGCCATGTCTAAATAAAGGGTTGGTATTTAGTTATTTAAACATACCAGGGTCCAGGAAGAGGTTCTGTTCCCAGTTCTGCAAATTTGCATAGGAGGGTGCACATCTAGTGCCTATGGCGACCCCCTGATTTTGCAAATAATAGTTTTCTTTGTATTTCAATCTTCTTATTAAATTTTTAACATGGGAAAACCAAAACAATTTAATATTTTGGTTACATATCATGCCCCTATGTGGGCTTACATACCTGAAATTGATATCATAAGGGTAATTTGCTATTTGTTAGCAAATGTTTTCAATCCTTGACCAGATCTATTCCAGGTTTGCTGGATCATCCAGCTTCACTGATAAAAGTGTATAAATGAGGCCCATAGCATCAGCCCCTGTCACTTCAAGACTATCTTTTTATAATAAATGATATAAAACCTAATAAGCAGGGGTTTTCACTATGAAATGTGCATAGCAGAAGCCCACAGCACAATCATAATTTATGATCACTTAGCAAACTTAAAAATGTGATTGTTGCTGTGGATCATTGTACAAATGAAGTTCAGATACACAGAAAATCCCAGGATTTGTAAAACACTTGGCTGAAAACATTATAGCCGGGGGCTGGGGGCACTCACCAATGCCATATTTAAAGTGTGTTTTGAAAATGTTTATTTATTGACATATCTATATACACACATTAGGTTTTTGTCTATTGTCGAAGCGTTCTTACACAATCATTTCAAACGACAAAAGACCGAAAGATGAATGAACCAGCACTGTACTAACATCACTGTTCTGTTCTATAAAGAGGGGCCAATGAGTGAGTAGCACCCCGCTGCGCTTGCTTTCCTTTACTTACATTGTGGTTGTTCTTCCATCGTTCGTGGATACGCCAGGATAGATCATTGAACGACGTTGGACGGCCGCTGTGTACATAGCCTAAGAAGTGCTTTCAAGTGGTGAGTTATCACAACCAAAAAAAAATATTTTCTGCTAAAAGGAAGACTTCTGCCATAAAAGACCGCTAGCTATATTATAAAACTCATAGCTTGTACCTCCCTTGTATGTATTTTAGGGTGGATTATTACATTGTTTCTTGCCATGGCTCTAATAATGGAAAAGATGCAATGCCCAATCTAAGGCTAATAAAGATATATTTCTTGCAGAGCACAACAGAATTGCGACATCTGTGCATCTTTGAACCAGCTGGTACTATCTACACAGTCTAACTTGGCAGCAGAACAGTGCAAGTATACGTTTTTCCAATTTTAGTAGAAAAGTGGAGGGTCAAAAAGTAATGGAAATATATTTTTTTTTAACCACCTTCGTCGTATTTCCAAGTGTGACTCAGGGTTAATTTTTTGTACCAAAAGCGGTAACCTAGAGTCACACTCGGGGTAGGAAAAAAAAACTCCAACCTGCTCCCCTCGACCCAGCGGCGTCCTCAGTGATCACCGGCCATCTTCTGCATCGCATCCTCGATGTTATGCGTGAAGCATCGGTACGCTAGGGAGGTACTACTTTGTAATCTGCTTTGAATTGCTTGATCACAGTAAAATATAATAAATAATAAATGCAAAAGTACATCTATTGGTGCATCCAACAGCTTTGTCCAGTGCCCTGGTTTACATTTTGTCAACTATATTAGCCCTGACCTTGATCTGAGTTTTGCTTGAACTTTTTCTGACCTTTTCTTCATTTGAACACTTATCTCTGACCTTGAACGTTCCTGACTTCTTACTGGAGACTTGACCACATCCATGGCATTCAAAAGGCATCTCGCCAGTGCAAAAGCTGTTTTTGAACAGCTAGAAAGCAGCGATAGCAGTTTGGAGTCACTTGTGGAATCAAGCGATAGTGATTCACCAGGAAACTTGTCATCAGACAGTGACAAAGTAAACACAGCAACAAATCTGAGTTTGAGGTCAGTAATGTGCACACTTGGTGCTCCATTGACCTTGGTGCAGCTCAAGGAGTGCCCCCCAAGATTCCCATTTATTGGAGCACCTGGTGTGAAAATTGATGCTGAACGCAACAACCCCTTGGCATACCTGCAATTGTTTCTGACTGATGAAGTTATTGAAGAAATAGTTGCTGAGACAAACAGGTAGGCTGCACAACAATTAGCTGCTCCACACCTAGGGTTTGCAAGAGGCAGAAAGTGGGAACCAGTAACCGAAGATGACATTTGGCTGTTTTTGGCCTTAGTGATAATTCAGGGAGTGGTGGGCAAACCCCTGCAGAAGTGGTATTGGTCTACCAATAAAATACTTGCCACTCCATTCTTTGCCACAGTCATGCCAGAGTACAGATTTACCCTGATCATGAAATATCTACACTTTGCCAACCATGAAGAGTTTAATGAAACTACTCATTCTGCACCAAAACTCAAAAAAGTTGGAAAGTATCTCAAATGATTCTTAAAAATTTCCAACAGACCTATGTGCCAGAAAAAGACATCAGCATAGATGAAAATTTAATGGCCTACAAGGGGAAGCTCAGCTGGCTGCAATACATTGAGGCTGATTCATCAAGCAAAATCGGAACCTCGCTCGTGCATTCGTATTCGCGATCCGAAATCGTACACCGTCGCGCTATTCAGCAACTGAAAGAGCTCGCGGCCGGAGCCACGCATCTCTGGCAGCTTTACACCTGCGAGCTTGCATTAAAAGTCACTGTTCCCCTAAAAAACCATTCTTTCTAATGGCACACATATTACCCTTAGCCCTAAAAAAAAATGTTTGTACTGTTCAAATGTTTAAAACATGTATGTGCGCCAAAAAAGCATATTTTATAATCACTTATTTCTTTTCTGTTAGGCAAGAGTTAACCGAGTTCAACTCCTCTCCATAGGCGCCTATATAAAAGCTTCCGATGCCTTGTTGGATACGTGTGAACGAGTGCGATGTTGCGGGCCTCACATCGCGGTCGTTCACACTCCTTTTTTTTTTTTTCTCTCAATAAAGTCACAAGCGCGCACACGTTCTTTTGTTTGCTGCTTACGTATATGTGTGTGTGTATATATTTATTCCTATCCTACAATAATTATAAATAAATATTCATATATATATTCATGTGCCACAATAACTATAAATAAATATATATATATATATATATATATATAAATATTTATATCAATATACACAAATCTATATATAGAAAATACTTTTAACATTAAATCCTCCCCAACTCAACTTTATTTTGCTTTTTAACTATTAAAAGATCTGTTTACTGGTGTACCCAGCTGAAATCTAATAAAGCATTAAAGATTCTAATTGACCTGTAAAGGACTGTAAATAAGCACAGAACAGAGAGCAGGTGTGCGGTAATTAATTGCTATGATCTCACCATTGAGCTTAACAGATCCTCCCTAATCGTGCAGCTGAAATCTAATCGCCTTAATTGGCGGATGTGCGACCCCTATTGCCCATTTTGTTATGAAGGCAAGCATCCGGCTTGGCAGTGAGGAGGCGAGTGCACGAGCGCATATGACTCCAGCCCGCGGTAAACCAGCTCGATATAACGGCGCGAAAGTACGCGCGACCAGCGAGCGCGGATTTCATTGATAAATTAGGCCCATTGCGTCAAAGAGAGCACAATTTGGCATGAAATCCTACATGCTGTGCGAATCATCAACTGGATACATATTGAATTCAGTCCTATACACTGGAAAAGGGACAAAAGTCAAATACAGCAACTATGAAATGGCAACATCTTCTGTTCTCTCATTCATTGAGCCATTGCTAAATCAGGGATATTGTGTTACAACTGACAACTTTTACACTTTTCCTGAACTTTATGAGTTCCTTCTGCAACACAAAACAGATGCGTATGGAACTGTTAGGGCCAACCTAAGAGAAATGGTTGCCTGGCAGAAAGGCAAATAGATGGCCCTGCAATGGCATGACAGGAAAGATGTGTGTCTAAGTCCATATTGCCTGTACTGTTATGGTAAGCCCAAAAGGTGGGAAAGAAACCATGAAGCCACAAGTAGTGGAAGGTGTTGACAGAGCTGATTAAGCAATGACATTCTACCCAGCAATGAGGAAACAGCAAAAGAAGTACTACAAAAAGATTTTCAGGCATTTGGTTGAGCAATGCAGTCCCATATTTAAAATGTACCATACCCAGGATCTCTACTAGACATTTAATTAAAATTTATCAATAATATTGGATCCTTGTTTGGACAAATGTCAGTGTTTTTGATTTGAATACATTTTTAAATAAATTTATTGTTATTATATTTCATAATTTTTATATTTGTTATAAATAATTATTTATTATAATATAATTTATAATTTGTGTTTCAAACTTTATCATACCCGGGAGTTATTCCTAAAAATTACAGGCCTACAAAAATAAACAACAGGCCTACAATATTAAACAACATCCATGCAAATAAATAATCGGAATAAAAAAATCGGAATAAAAATACTGACACAATTTCACCGCCAGGGAGGTTAATAAACAAATTACTAACTTATCAAGAAAAATAATAGGTTTTATGGTTGATTAAATTTTAAATTGTATTCCTTTTTTAGAACTGATCATTTATAACTTTTTTTTTACAGTTTTTAATCATAAAAATCATTGCTACAATAAGTAAAGTTTTATGTAAATAAATATATTTATTTTCTTAAACAAAAATAATGTACCTAATGTTCTGATCAAATTGCTCAATGCACATCCATTCAACCTTGACTTCAACTGTTCGAGTATGAAATTTAGGCACAGCCACTTCATTACTTTGCACATTATTTAATCAATTTATTGAGGTACCTAAAATCAAGATTGTATAGTTCTTTTTATATATACTACAAAAGTTTGTCTGTTCCAAAATAGGTAATGTTCAGAATATTACAAACAATGTCAAGCAAGATTCTTAGTCGGCAGAATAGGGTTGAGAAAAGTATAATCGGGACAGTACTAACAGGAGACCAGTAGAAAGAATATGACATTGAGAAGTATGTACAAGGGAGGAGCATGGACGGTATGGTGATGTTCAGCATGTGCAGGACAGAAAGGGGAGGGGGGAGTACAGCAGCAGGCAATGGGCCTGATTTATTAAAGATAAACAAGACTGGAGAAGATAGACTATCATGAAAAATAATCCAACAAACCTGGAATGGAACTGGTCCAGGACTAAAATCATTTGACAAATAATAGAAAAAAGATTTGTAAGAAATCTATTTCATAATCTATCGTCTCCAATCCTGGATGCACAAGGGAGCAGCATGAGCCTGGACAGTATAAACTTGTCTGTGTGCCAAAAGCCTCTAGTACAATTGAGAGTAAACGAGAGGTTCCTTTTCAAAGGAGAGCCAGGAGAGGTAATAGGAATTGGCAGGGAAAATAGTGTACTCATTGAGTGAAGCTGAATGGATGCTTTTACCCTGAAGTGAGCTTTTACTTATATACAATACAGGAAGGATATTAAAGGGGATACCTATGGTTTGCTATGGAGGCCATCCCACTTGTTGCCATGGATCCTGGGAAATTAGGACTGAGCTGAGGAGGCAGGATACAGACTGAAATTCAACAGGTGTGGAATAGGACTGGTAGAGCAAACTTTTTCTAGCTGAACTGAGAGTTAGAGGCACTTTCATTAAGAAGAGAAATGTGTTGTAAAAGCTGAGTGAAAAGTACACAAATGCTTTAAAACTTTGTTATTCACACTTTTGTATTTTGGAACAGATAAATGCATCTATGTGTAATTACAAACAAACATAGATGACAAAAAGTCACTCTCACCTCTGCAATATTTTTATGAAGTTCTGGAAACTACATAAGCATATATTTTATCATGCATATGACCTTCAGTTTAACATTAATTTAGCCATTACAAAACAAGATTTCAGCATTCTAAAACTGGTTCTTAAATAGACATGGTACAATCTTTTTGTGAAGGGTCAAGGCAATGCAGAGAACTAAACTGTAAAGTCATCTCCAACACATTACATCTCACTTTTCTTTATAAATACATTTTTAAGGAAAATATAGAAGGCACAACCAAGAAGAACAGCAAGTACGACCATGAGAGGCCACCTTCTCAATGTCAATAGACAAATAATAATGAATGTCACAAAACCAAATAAAACCTGACTTGCATATTAGGTGTACTTCATTACAAGCTACCACCAGTCAGATAGGAAGCAAGTAGCAAATACAGAGAAGCCTGTGGCCTCATATCAATTTACTAATCAAGAGAAATCAAGGAAGAAAAAAAAGAACAAGAGAAGAAAGGAAAGCAAATGAAAAAGTGGAAATATATTATATCTCACTTTTATCAGTTCAGAGCTTCCAGATCATTGAAAAAATATTGCTGATTGGTTGTTTAGGGTTACTATAGTTCTTTAAGTCTTTAGCAGGCATCACATTTTCTAAGAAATATAATTTAATGAAATATATTTTATGAGGGGGTATGTAAAGCAATAGTCAAGATAAAAGAAGATTACCACTAAAAAGATAAGAAACAGATACCTTACAAATACAGAGTAACTCACAAGCATTTTTCATAAAACAACTGTATATAAATCATGGTTATGCAAGTTTATTTTTACAGGGTTCAGCCTACGAAGCAAATCCCTGAACACATCACATCACAAAATCATTTAAGTTACAATCCATAATAAATTCCAGATGACCTAACACAGATTCCCAGGCACTGATACTCTCTAGTTTGAAGCTGCTTACATCCTGGCTGAAAGAGTGCCTTTCAGATGTCCTTAATCTTTTCGTGGCAGTCACAGAAATGGAATACATTACATTGTAAAGACAGCAGGTGTGGAAACTGAATTCATGTTTTGCACTGTTGCCAACTGTACTTGATTTGATTAACATTGCTTACAAAGATATGTCTCAGTTTTGTATATCTGGTGTGACAGCGTGTCCCAGTATTTGAAGAGAAAAGTGCTGGATGGTAGCACCCAGACTAAGGTGCTTCTTTCGGTAAAGGCTGCAGGGGCAGCAAAGTATGTGCTACTTTGTTATATGGCTTAGGGTAAGAGCCAGTGTTAAGGGCCCTGGAGCCGGTCAAGGAAAGTGAAGGGAGGGTTCCTTGGCCACCCGGTCCATGTCCGGGGTTTACTCCCTAGCAGGAGCTCAGGTGTTTCACAAGAGGCAGGCAGTTGCATCTGACTAGAGAGAGGTTATGACATAGGTTTCCTAGAGCTGGAGAGATGTTTTTGGACTGAGCTTACCAAGATGGCATGAACTGTGAGTGGATTCTGTTTACATTTCATGCACATTTGCATGAACTGTGTACCACTGTGGTTTACAAGTGGACAGAGATAGCATACCTATAGTGAGGCAGCTAGTTGACCAGCCAGGCTATTTGTTTTGTTTATTCTTTTTTTTTTTTTAAACTGAATTTTTATTGAACATTTTCACATACAAAGACAACCAGGCTTATACAGCAAAACATCTCGTAAACACAGCATACAGGGTGATAGGTACATCTGATAATGGTACATAAAACTCTGGCGTAAGTAACAGTAAAAACAGTGGCCGTACTGTACCGGTCTATCAAACCCCATAGACTATGAAAATACGGAAACAACAGATAAATAAACAACAGAAAACAAGAAATGAGTCAAAAAGAAAAAACAAAGCTAAGCCGGGGAATAGGAGGGGGGGGGGGGGGATACAAACAAAGGGGGATAGGAAGCGCAGTGGCGTCTGGAACCAGCGACATATTAAACCTGTAGACTGGTATAGTAGGCATCCCAAGGTTCCCATATCTGTTCAAATTTCGCAACCCTGTTTTGGAGGAGGGCAGTGAGGTACTCCATCAGGTGTATGTCTTGAATACGAGCATACAAATCCTCCATAGAGGGCAGCAGTCTGGATTTCCAATTGGTGGAGATTAGAGTACGAGCAGCCACTAAAATATGTGTAATAGGCTGACGGGCGGACTTGGGGAGGTCCATAAGGGGCAATCCCAGCAAGTGGTGGAGCAGTTCAAGGGGAAATCATTGTTGAGTCACGTCCCCAATTAGTGCATTGACTCTCCCCCAATAGCCCTGAAAAAGGGGACAGGACCAAATATGTTCCAGAGTCCCATAATGGGACCCGCAGCACCAGCAAGCCGGATCTACCTCCGGAAACAGGCAGTGTAACACCGCCGGCGTATGATACCAGCGGAACAAAATCTTGTAAAGATTTTCTTTATAAAGCGTACATATTGAGCTTTTATTTGCTGCTTCCCACAGCCTAGACCATGTATCCTGCTCCAGGGCACCGCCCAAAATACTCTCCCAGGTACTCATGTATACAAATTTACCAGATACTTCCCTTGCTGATTCCTGGAGAAGGCCATAAATGGAGGAAATGAGGCCCTTAGAAAATGGACCTTCAATGCAAATTCTCTCAAAAGGTGTTTTTTCAGAGAATCTGGGCACAGAGTGGAGTGATTCTATGTAATGTCTAATCTGTAGATAAGCAAAAAAGGATGTTTGAGGGAGATCAAATTTTACCTGCAACTCCGAAAAGGAAAGCAATCTTTTTTCCACTGGATGTAATACATTTCGGAGATGAAAAAGCCCCCGGTCTTGCCATGGCTGCCACATATGTCTAGCTAAGCTGTATAGTTCTGCCCAGAGGTTTTTAGCCGGTTGCTCGGTCCGGCTGATTTGAATACCCCGCCAAGCTCTCGGCAGCTCTCATCCTCGGATGCACGGATCTCAGTGAGGCTGCTCTGTGCCATCTGTGCTCTGTGTCATCCGTTCAGAGGATTGCTGCTGATGAGAGGTGAGCACACAGTTCAGCCTTCATGTGAAGGAGACAGAGGCAGCCATCTCATAGCACGAGCTCTGCTCTGTGTGTACAAACCTCCATATCCCCTAAATTGTGTGTCACAATGACCTGTAATTTTCATGGTGTATAGGGTATCCTCATAGATACTAGTTATTACAATTTCAGCCCCCCAGCTTTAAAGAATTTCAAGATATGGGGGTCACAAATGAAAACAGTTATGAAAATTGAACTTTGGGGTTGCTGTTTCAGAGGAAAGTGCAACTAGGAATCCTAAATTGAAAGTGCAAATTGGGGACCCCGGAGCCACTAACATAGCAAGGAGCATTGGGGTGGGGCCCCTAAATATATACCTACCTGTCACAAATCTTTACCTATGAAACTGTCTGCTACTCTTCTTTGTACACCAATTTCTCTGAGAGTGGGGTACAAAACTGAAATTATAGGTGCAAGCGGCGGGCACATTCTCCCCTTACAATCTCATTACTATAGCATCATTAGAACATAAAACACTCTGCCCATCAATATATGCTTCCCTGCCCTGTTACACATTCCTGTCCACTTAACTAACATTCTGAACTTTAATTGGGGAATGGGGAGGTGTAAGAAACCAAAAATATAGGTACAAGTGGGGAACATCTGTGACTAACATCCCCTAAAACTTCATCACAATGGCATCATTAAAAAAATGAACTCTGCCCACAAAATGTTATTGAGGTTGAGGTACAGGAAGGTTACAGTCATGTGTAACAAGGAAAGGCATTTTGATGGACAGATTTTTTGCCATGGTGATGAAAGGTGATAGCCACAAGTGTCTCCCACTTCCACCTATATTTTTGTTTCCCTGCACCTCTTAATTCTGGAGAAATTGGGGTTTGAGGTAAGATGCAGACAGATATGTGTAACACAGCAGGCAGCAAATTTTGCTAGGTAGAGATTTATGTTCTCATAATGCCATACTAATTACATTTTAAAAAGGTTTAGCCACAAGTGTCCCCCACTTGCACCTACAGTTTCAGTTTCCTATGACTCCACGTGCACCTTAAAAATTTCAAGGTAATACAACCAATGGTTTAGGAGATATGAAGGTTTGAACACAGCGAGTTGTTAGGCTGCAGACAATGACAAGCAGCTTTTACACTCACATAGCTATCACACTGCCCTGCTGATGACATTACACACAGCGGATAAACGTCACAAACTGTTTTTATATATAATATGGGCAGTGATGAGAGGGGGTCACTGGCTGTCTTGTCCCCATCTGATATCACATGCATGATGCTATTAAAGCATCGCCACATTTTTAACATTATATTAAAGAGTGACTTTCTCTGTTATGTAATGGAAAAATGTGCGTTATTTTTTTTTTTGTTTTTACACGTTTGTGGAGAGGACCTCTCCCCTTCAGTCTTCACTTCCATTTCGGTAAAGACCGAAGGGGAAATCCGCAGCCTCCTGGGATATTTGTGTCGCATATCCCAAAAGGCTCTGCACTGCTCCTTGTGTGCATGCACCTTCAGAGCATTTCTTATAATGTAAAAAAAAAAGTGCATGCATGCGCAGTGCAAGGCAGCATTGGACGTACAAGTGAACATCAGAGAAAAGGTGGAAGCTGAGCCAGCGTGGGCCTGCTGGGCTAATTTTGTAAAAGAATCAAGTGAAAAAAAAAATGTTTTCACAAACTTTCACTTTAACTAAATATAGACACAGGAGCACATCTGAAGTTAGGCTGAATTCACACTGGCAGTAAGGTTATTTGTCCATTCCTCATGCCAGGAACCACTGCTGCTTAAAAAATTTCTAGCTCTGAAAAAGCCCAGCACTTACTGCCTGTTACCAATCCTAGGTGCCCAGCACTTACCGCCTGTTACCAATCCTAGATGCCCAGCACTTACCGCCTGTTACCAATCCTAGGTGCCTATCACTTACCGTCTGTTAACAATCCTAGGTGCCTAGCACTTATGGCCTGTTACCAATCCTAGGTGCCTAAAACTTACCGCCTGTTACCAATCCTAGGTGCCCAGCACTTATGGCCTGTTACCAATCCTAGGTGCCTAGCAGTTGCACTCAGAAGGGATAAATGTTTTTTGCTGCTAATATGACCTAAGCCTAACTTGTTACACCACATTCATTATACTATTACACTACTACAAAGGATTACACTCTTAAAACTTAGAACACTAGTAAGTTGGGTCACAATACACGGCATAGTACAGTTGTGGCAAAATACATAGAATAGAAAAATTGGATATACTAAGGGGGCAGGTATTACAAAGTTGTAACAAATAATTGGGAGAAGGTAGAACACTGAAACAATAAGAGGTTACTGGATACCCATGGCATAAACAACTGGGAGCACTAAATTTGCCGTGTTTTGCCACACCCCCTTTTTTACCACCCGGCTACAGCTTCCTACCACCCGGCTGAAAAAAATTTCTGGAGAGAACACTGAGAGGGGTTCGTGTGATAGATGTAAGCACAGAGCCCCGAGAGGAAAGACCATACTTAGAATTATACGTTCTCCAGATATTCCTCATAAAAACCATCAGGGACAGCAAATCCCTCTCAGGCATTAACCAGGAGGAGCTCCAAAGCATCACATTAGGATGAAGTAGGGAAATCCAAGCTTCCTCCAACTTCCGACATACACTGGAGGAGACTAACATAGTCCAGGAGGGTAAGTAGCAAAGATGGGTCGCCACATATTATTTTATCAGGTCCGGAGCCCCCATACCTCCGAGTGCTTTAGATGTGCAAACCACCCACTTTGAAAGTCTGTGACGTTTGTGAGAACAGATAAAGTTCAAAATGCTAGCCTGTAACTTCTTCAAGGTAAGAAGAGGGACCCGAACTGGGAGGGTTTCAAACAAATATAGGAGCTTGGGCAATAGCATCATCTTCACTGACGCAATTCTCCCCAAGAGCAACAATGAGTGTCCCTTCCATTTATTCAAGTAGGCATTTAGTTCCTGGAACAATGGGGGGAAGTTACAAGTATATAGCTGAGTGTATGTAGCTGTTATTTGGGTGCCCAAATAGTTTAAGGAGCGCTCCCGCCAGGTAAAAGAATAACTATTTTTTAGCGCTGAGAGTTACGAGGGGGTAAGGCCTTGGATTTCGAGGGGTTCACCTTATAGCCCGAGACAGTTGTTTTTTTTATTCTAATTGGCTGTGACAATAAAGCCTGCAAATGGGAGCCTGGACTTTTAAGTTAACTTAAAGCGTTTCTGCCTCTTACTGTGAACTGTTTGATCCCTGCTGCCCAGAGCAACTCCCCACCACCACCACAATTGGTGCTCGGATGCGGTTAGATAAGAGGCAGTAAAACCTAAAAGGCACAGCGATTTAAAGGGCCAGTGTGCCAAAATTTTGTGTCAACATGGAAGATGTAGTGAAGCAACTGATCCTGGCAAATGCTAGGCAACAACAGGGCATCGAAGAGCAGAGGCAAGCAAATGCACACGTTATGTGAAAGCTGCAAGAGACTAACCGTATGTAGGCAGCTCAGCTGTCGGAGGTAACAAAAGCAGTGACCATCGAACCCTGACTGAGCTGATACAGCAGCTAGCCACTAGAGGTCCAGAGGGGTTTTTCGGTTGCCCAGAGCAACGGAGGCGCAATCAGGACAAGTCATTTTTTGCAAAAGATGAGGCCACATGACAATAAAGAGGGTTTCCTCAATACCTTTGAGAGGACAGCAGAGAGGGAAGCCTGGCCTCCAGCACAGTCGGCTGGTCTGGTGGCACCCTTCCTAACAGGGGATGCCCAAAAGGTATACTTCAACCTATCGCCAGAGGACGCTAAAAGTTATAAAAAGCTGAAAATGGAGACGTGTGCATAGCTGGGCTTACCGTCCTGAAAGGTCCCCACATACCCAAATGCATGACCTGATTTATTTGGTGAGGAAGTGTTTGCAACCCAAGACCCTCACAGCTCTGCAGATTGTAGAGAGGGTCACAAAGGACTGATTCCTGCGAGCACTTTCCCAGACACTGCGAAAGTGGGTAACCCAGAGTGACCCACAGAACGTGAACCAGCTGATCGAGTTGATTGAGCAATACATGGTTGCAGAGGACTTTTTATCAGAGCCAACGCCTCAGCTTCCAGCCTCGCAAAAGCTCTCATCCCCCAAACAGTCATTGACTCCGCCAGCAAGGAAAAGTTTTTTCCTAGTAATAGGCCATCTGAAACAATGACTGATGAAAAGCTCCTGGTTGGGGAAGGTGCACGTGGTGCAGCGTTGGCGGTCCCATGAATGGGGCCATGTTGCGACCAGATGCCCCCTACCATCAGAAGCCATGGAATGTGATGCTTCCCGGCAGATGTCTTCTTTGCTAGCACGGTATGTACCTCAGAGACTGCCCTACACATTGCTGTGGTGAAAGTGGGTGGGAGGTTCGTGCAGGCTCTGCCTTGACTTGGGAAGTCGGGTGACTCTAGTGCATGCCAGTTTAGTGGATGTCCATCAGCTCCCAAGAGCCCAGAATCGGTTTGATGTGCATCCATGGGGACATTAGGAGCCATCCTACAGCTAGAGTAAAACTTGAGACTGATTGTGAGACTTTAAGCCAAGTGGGGGTATCGGCAGTCTTAATGCACAGGGTGATTGTGGTACTTCCTGTTGTTTTGGGACTTGTGAAAATGTGAACAGCCGGACCCTACAGATATGGTGACAAACTGCAGGAGATAATCCTGAGCTGAGTGAACTGGTGTTGGTTGATAATAATGTGGGGGTGACTTCTGATGATGTGACTTCTGATGATGTGACTTCTGATGATGTCACTCAGGGGAATCAGGCCCTGCCAGACCTGGAGGTTGCTCGAGACAATTTTGGGACCACGCAGCTACGGGATCCCACCTTAACCAGAGCCTGGGAAAATGTAAAAGTTATAAATGGGGTACCCCAGGTGCCTGGGGTTGAAAATGTGTATCCTCACTTTTGTGTAACCAAGGATCTGGTATACCGTGTTGACAAGGTGAGAGACCAGGTTATAGAGTAATTGATAGTGCCTTCACCCTTCTAGAAGATGTTGCTAGACATGGCCGATAAAAATGTTCTTGGGGGACACCTGGTTTCTGAAAAGACTCAACAATGTATCTTGCAGCTTTTTTTGGCAAGGGGTCGTCGCTGAAGTACGGCATTATTGTGAATCTTGCCCAGAATGCCAGATGTCTGCCCCAGGCACCCATTTCTGTAGCCTGTTTGTCCCACTACCAATTATAGAATTGCCTTTTGAGAGGTTGACAATGGACCCCGTGGGGCCACTTGTTAGGTCGGTCAGAGGCCATCAATACATTTTGGGCGTTTTAGATTATGCTACCGGGTACCCAGAAGGTGTCGCGCTGCGGAATACCACCTCCAAAAACATCGCCAGAGAGTTACTTTACATGTTCACTAGAACAGGCATTCCCAAGGAAATCCTTACAGACCAAGGCATGCCCTTCATGTCCAAGGTCATGAAGCAGTTATGCCGGTTGCTGGGGATAAAAAGGCTGTGCACCTCAGTGTACCATCCCCAGACAGATTGGTGGAAAGATTCAATAAAACTCTGAAGGGTATTCTCAAGAAGGTAGTGGAGTAGGATGGGAGAGAGTGGGACTGTCTTCTGCCCTACCTGATGTTTGAAAATAGAGAGGTGCCCCAATCGTCTACAGGGTTTTCGCCTTTTGAACTGGTATATGGGAGACACCCCTGGGGCCTGTTAGACATTGCAAAAGAGACCTGGGAACAAGAGGCCACTCCCTATAGAAGTATATTTGAGCACATATCACTTATGCAGGATAGGAAGCCAGTGATCATGCTCGTGGTGACAGAGCACATGCAACGAGCTCAGGAAGTCCAAAGGCGGGTTTATAATCACTCAGCCAAAGTGCGTTCTTTCAACCATGGTGACCGGGTGCTGGTTTTAGTACCTACAGTGGAAAGCAAATTCCTAGCAATGTGGCAGGGACCCTATGAGATTCTGTAAAAAGTGAGTGAACTGAACTTCAAAGTGCATCAACCTAACAAAAGAAAAAAAGAACAGCTCTTTCAAATTAATTTAATAAAACCATGAAAGGATAGAAAGTCCCTGGTAGCCACTTCTCAGCCCCTCCTGCAAGATCAAGGGGGTGTCCCAGAGGTAGGGATTGCTGAGACCCTATCAGCATCCCAAAAACAGAGGAGGCTAAGGAATTTGTGCTAATAAACATTGATGTGTTTTACGCAATACCAGGTTGCACTAATGTCATAAAACATGACATCATAACAGAGCCCCAAGTCCGGGTACGCCTTAAACCTTACAGAATACCTGAAGCCTGTAGACAGGCTGTAGAGGCAGAGGTTATGATGATGCTTGAGCTAGGGGAGATAGAGAGGTCCAAAAGCGAGTGGAGCAGCCCTATCGTTTTGGTCCCGAAACTAGATGGTTTGGTGCGGTTTTGCAACGACTTTAGAAAGGTAAACTTGGTATCAAAATTTGATGCATATCCAATGCCGAGAATTGAAAAGCTAACAGAGAGACTAGGCCCAGCGAGGTACATCACCACTCTTGACTTGACCAGGGGTTATTGGCAAGTGCCACTCACAGAGAGAGCCAAGGAGAAGACTATTTTCTCCACCCCACAGGGCCTCTGGCAGTATGCAAGGATGTGGTTTGGCTTTCAGGGGGCCCCGGTGACATTCCAGAGGAAGATGGACGAGTTATTAACCCCCATCAGTAATATTCAGCTGCCTATTTGGATGATGTGGTGATTTTTAGCAAGGATTGGGAAAGTCACATTTCCAAAGTGCAGGCTGTGATTGATTCCCGCGAGCAGGCTTTACAGCAAACCCTAAGAAATGTGAGATAGGGCTAGAGGAGGTTCATTATCTAGGGTACACCATTGAGAGAGGGTTAATAAAACCACAAGTCAACAAAATGGATGACACAAACTGACAAAAAGACAGAGTAGGACTTTCCTAGGTATGGTGCGATAATATTGGAAATTCAACCCAAATTTTGCCACCATAGCAGCTCCGATAACAGACTTAACCAAAGGAAAAGGGTCAGTAATGCTTAATTGGAATCAGGAAGCAGAGAGGCGTTTTAGCATTTGAAGGCAACTTTGTGTCACCAACCTGAGCTGATTGCTCCATACTTTAAGAGGCCTTTTTTGGCGCAGACAGATGCTTCTAGTGTTGGTGTGAAGGCAGTCCTGTCTGAGCTGGTTGGGGATGAAGAGCATCCGGTGGTCTATTTAGGCCGAAAAATGAGCAGAGAAAAAATTACAGTATTGTGGAGCGGGAGTGCCTGGCTATCAAGTGGGCTTTGGACTCCTTAAGATACCATCTCATTGGGCGTCAGTTTAAGCTTATCACAGACCACTCACCACTGACATGGATGGCCCAGGCCAAAGATAATAATGCCAGGGTCACCAGATGGTTCTTGTCCCTGCAGAACTTCAATTTTACAGTGGGGCACAGAGCAGAGAAATTACAGGGCAATGCAGATGCCAATTCCAGAGTGCATTGTATGGTGGCAGATAGTGTCCGTCCCCACAGGTCCGAACGGGGGGGGGGGGGGGGATATGTGACAGCGTGTTCCAGTATTTGAAGGGAAAAGTGCTGGATGGTACATATATTGCACCCAGACTGAGGTGCTTCTTTCGTTAAAGGCTCCAGGGGAAGCAAAGTATGTGCTACTTTGTTATGCGGCTTAAAAGCCAGTGTTGGGGGCCCTGGAGCCGGTCAAAGAAAGTGAAGGGAGGGTTCCTTGGCCACCCGGTCCATGTCTGGAGTTTACTCCCTAGTAGGAGCAAAGGTGTTTCACAAGAGGCAGGCAGTTGCCTCTGACTAGAGAGAGGTTATGACATATGTTTCCTGAAGCTGAAGAGATGTTTTTGGACTGAGCTTACCAAGACGGCATGAACTGTAAGGGGATTCTGTTTACCACATTTGCATGCACTGTGGACCACTGTGGTTTACAAGTGGACAGAGAGGTAGCATACCTAAAGTGAGGCAGCTACTTGCCCAGCTGGGCCATTTGTTTTGTTTATTCTAATTGGCTGTGACAATAAAGCCTGCAAGCGGGAGCCTGGACTTTTAAGATGACCTAAAGCGTTTCTGCCTCTTATTGTGAACTGTTTGATCCCTGTTGCCCAAAGCCACTCCCCACCACCATGCTGGTCACAGACTATAGAAATTCTTATAAACCAGTATTGTTCTGTTATTTTTGCTGACTTTCAGTTCTGTAAAGGTATACAATACCCTTACTGATACAAACAAACAAGGTGTCACGGTCTCTCCGTGACTGAAATTAGAGGATCTGTCAGACAGGCTGCATGTAAGGGTAATCTGACAGTCTGTTTGTTTTTTACTTGTTTCTGTGTTGTTGTTTGTAATGACCACACCCCTTGTATCAGGTGCAGCTGGTGGTCATTACTGCTCCTCCATTTAGTCTGGCCTCACACTTCATGCTTTGCGGTTGATATTCACTGCTGGGATGTGATGAGCTGGTGTGTTGTGCCATCCAGAGTTCCTGCTTATATATCTGCTATTAAGATAAGTTGAATTACTTTTGGTATTTTGTTGTTCTTTTGTTGTTTACTAGGCCTCAGGGAGACACTGGGTCTTTCATAAGGGAAGGAACCAGTAGTCTCAAGGCAGTCACTACTCCTAGGGCTATGCAGGGCTAGTAGGGCCTAGGTACCTGTGTATGAGTATTCCCACCATCAGGGGATACTCATACTGTTAGGGCTAGGTTAGGGTGTCTGCAAAGGGTGACCATTCCCTTTTCCCTAGCCATTGGAGGCCTAGTACTGAGTATAACCTTTCTGTTTCCCTCCCCTCCCTGTTATCCATGACACAAGGGCTCCTGTGTGACAGTCTACACAATTCCAAACCTAGGTGCTATGGACAAGCCTCCTAAGATTAACAAGAAACTAACGTTATCTTTCCTGAGTTAACTAATAGTGGAAATGCTGCTCTAAATTCAAGTGTAGTCCAGCATCATTGCCCCACCATTACAGGAAAAAACAAAGTCTAAGCTAAAAGCTTATTTGGGTGTTTTTCAAATCAAGCAACTGTCTTTGGATGCTGTAAACTCATATATTTAGACATAAACTGTATAAAACTATAGAATCTAGATATAACTTATAGGAAAGAAATACTAACAAGGCACTTGGTGCTTTTAGGAGGGGCTGCTTTAAGTCTAAATGCAGGTATCTTATGCAACAATCTAATATTTGACATGCAAACTCATTTGGGAGAAAGCTTCAACTTTTACAAGTAAATGTAAACTTTAGAGTAGTTTTAAAAACTCAAAATCAAAAATATAACCTATTGTGCAATATTAACATCAACATGTACCTTTCTGTGCTTTTTTTGGGGTCACGTCTTTAATTGATGCAGTACTTTTCATAACCTACATTGAATGGAACTGAACTCTTGGGAATATGTATTCCACTGTTTTTTTTTTGTTCATTTATATAAAGTACAAAGAAATCCAGGGAAACAGTGTTAAGCTACGTACACACAGCAGATTTTTATCGCCCGATAATCGGCATCGGCCAATTATCGGGCGAAAATCTTCCATCTGTACAGTCCGTGTCGTCCATCGTCCGGACGACCGACCTGCCGGATCCACGGACGATGGACGACAGCCGATCGTAATGAAAGGGAAGGGGAGAGCGCGCAGCAGGGTGCCGCTCCGTCGCTCTCCCCCCTCCCCTCTCCATAGAGCATGAACGGTGCTGTATGTACAGCATCGTTCATGCATCTTGCAGCCCCTTGTCGTTGGAAAGGATCGTGAAAGATCCTTTCCAACGACAAAAATTGCAAGTGTGTACGCAGCTTTAGTCTACAAAAAAAGTGTCTGCATAAACCCTGCAAGTATAAGACTGGGGGAAAATTTTGAATACATTTTTTGATGACTTCATTTTTTAAGTCTATTTATACTAAAATAGGTATGCTGATTCTGAAAGTGCAGATAGTTTTCTTTTATCCTGTCACGTTTTTACCGCTTAAATTATTGAGATTACTTTAGCATGGATTTGTATAGGCTATTCATTTACACGCAAGACAGTGTGGTCAGAGGTTGTGCGCTGCTCTACGTAGTGAATAGGCAAAATTTATTTTTCTACTTACACATGTATTTTCTTTCTTTCAGATCATGTCTGGCTCTGCTGTGTCTCGTTGTAAGTGCCTAAACAACCCTGATTCATTTTGTTATATCTGTGGCAGTTTCACCGTTTCCAGTCAAAGGGAGCATCAACACATTTGTAGAGCAAGCTTATTTGGCATATTTCAAAGTTAAACTTGGTGATCAAGATATGTCTTTAGCCCCTCAAAAGAGGGGGAACACGTGATAAGATGCCGTTTGGTATACCTATGGTTTGGCGAGAGCCAGGAGATCATTTCAGTGACTGTTACTTTTGTATAGTGAAAACTTCAGGATATTACAGGAAAAATAAATGTAACAGAGTATCCTAGTCTACCATCGGCTATACACCCAGTGGCTCATTAGGATGAAATCCCAATTCTGGTTTTCCTTACACTACCCTCTCTTGAAGAACATGATTATGGTGACGAACTAGGTGACAACAATGAAGAAGAGTTTGAAATTGAAGAGGACTGTTCATATGGGATTTGATAAGAATAAGTTGAGTGATTTTGCATGTGATTTGGGACTATCAAAGAAGGCTTAAAAACTCCTAGCATCAAGACTGCGTGAGAAAAACTCACCTGAAAGAGGAAACAAAGGAATTGTACTTTCGAACCAGAGGCTTTGTGTATTGCTATAACATACCTGGTTTAATGGAGGAATTGGGAATTTCAATCTATAACTCAACTGAATGGCAACTATTCATCGATAGCTCAAAGCGGAGCTTAAAGTGTGTCCTCCTTCACAATGGCAATATATTTGGTTAGTCCCAATTGGCCATTCAGTTTCTCTTTGTGAAGAATATGCAGACATAAAGAGAGCCATTGAGCTGTTGCAATATCACCAACACAATTGGGTCATCTGTGTTGAACTTAAAATGTTATTGTATGGCCTGGATCTATGTCAGAATTCCCCAGACACCAATCCCCCAATCTATGCCGCAGTTTTTGCCTATAGAAGCCCCCACTCAGCCTCGGGAGACTGGTTGTGTCTCCCAGCACTCGGTTGCCCCCAGGACTTGGTGCTGGAGGATGATGTCTGGTGATAGGCCGGCGCACACTAAATGCAAAGTACAGTACAGCCACGCATGCAGAGTAAAGGACAGGAATCCAAAAACTAGCCAATTTCAAAAACACAGGAAATCAGTCCATCCAGCGCAGTAAAAAGGGTGAGGCAAAAACAGAGTTGGGGTCACAAGCAGAGGTCGGTCCAGGCAGAATTCAAATAGATAATCAGAAAACAAGCGTAGGTCAGTAACAGGAAAACTCACAAAAACACTCCAACACAGGTCAGCCCAGCAGACGCTATACCAGGCACCTCTGACTGGGAGCAGAGAGGCTATAAAGCCCCAGCAGCCAAAGACAGCCTGGGATTAACAGGAACTACTCAGAAATCAGCTGCACACAACTCAATTCACTTCAGCTGTGCAGCCTCAGTACAGAGGATGCTGAGGGAAACCTCAGCCACAGGGATGCTGCAACCTACAGGGTACTGATCTTGAAACCCCAGTGCTACCGTGAGCGCAGCCACCGGAGGGAATAGGTATCGCCTAGGTACTTATGCCTGGAGGGCGCCTCCTAACAGGTATGCTTCCTTCTTGCTCAGCAACACGGATGCACCAATTATACCTGTTATCTGTGCATGTGAAACAGCAGAGCTTATGGGAGGCATTGGGTGATGAGCCACTTGCTGATAGAAAGAATATTATATTCCCGCCTCTGCACATGAAACTGGGTCTGATGAAATAATTTGTTAAAGCTTTGCCAACTGAAGGAGACTGTTTCAAGTAACTCATTTTGGCATTTCCTAGCCTGTCATTTGAAAAAATAAAGGCCGGTATGTTTAATGGTCCACAGATTCGGCAGCTCATCAAAAATGAACATTTCATCAGGACAATGTCAGAAGTCGAAAAGAATGCTTGGTAATCATTCAATGCCATTGTCAAAGACTTTCTTGGAAACACACAAGCAAATAATTAGACAGAAATTGTCCAGAAACTCTTGGGGAGCTACAAAATGCTTGGTTGAAATATGAGCATCAAGGTGCATTTTCTGCATAGCCATCTTTCTAACTTCCTGGAAAACCACAGTACAGTCAGTGATGAGCAAAGTGAACGATTATACCAAGATTTGAAGGTCATGGAAGGACGGTATCAGGGTAGATGGGATATGATGGCTGACTATTGTTGGAGCATCCCGTGGGATTGTCCTAACACTGAACACTCCAGGAAAAGCTATAAGCGTAAATGTTTACCTTAACTGTCTACCCGATTAATTTTCAAATGTTTTACTGTAAAAAAACAATGTCATAGAATAACAATAAATCCTTTGCATGAACAAAAGAAATTGAAATAAACAGTACATTCAAGTTATTTCATTATTTTTTTTATTGTGTGTAAAATTAGTATGTTTTTTGACAAAAATGGAGGGTACCTTGTATCGTAAAAACTGGATGTGATAGCAAAAAACTGGGGTCATTTCTGGACTCACCACCCAAAAATTACTAAAAAAGTGTAAGATCTAGCTCAACAAAAATTACATTCCCCAGTGTATTTTGAGAGTGGTAACAGTGTGTGGGAGTGTATATGTATTTCCAGATTGGTGGTTCAAGTCCTTGAATTTTTGACTATTGTGCTAATATTTGTGCTAGCCATGGCCCCTTTCCTTGACATTCCCAGTCAGTCATATTGCAATGAAAAACTATTTTAAAATGTTTGATAATAAACGCAGCAATGCATTGTGCTATGTCCTGCTTGAATTTTGTTTTATAAGTTTTAAACCTACCAACAGACAGAGAGCTTAAATTTCTGAGAAATGCATATGCGTGCTAATGTAAGGGACTAATTAAGATTTTACTGTCATACAAATTAATGTGGTTTTGAAAACACACATTTGTGTTTGGTTTGTTTTTTTATTAAAATACAAAATAGGGTAACAAAAGCCAAACACTGCAATATATAGCAACATATATTGATACATGTAGAGGTATTCTGTACAATAATAGATCCTCGCACATGTATATGCATCCATGAATGAATACGGCGTCTACCTGATCCAATTTAGTGGCATAATAGGTAATAATGCCTTCCTGGTGTCACGCAAGGAGAGACAGGACCAGCTCTGAGAAGGGCCAAGGCGCAGAGTCTAAGCTGTAACCAGGTTTTCTCCAGAGCCACTGATGGTGAGGATGTTGCGCTGCTGGTTACAGATAGGTTGCAGTCCTTGGGCACACTAAGGTGGGCAAGCACGGTACCAAATCACCAGGCAGGAGGATAGTCAAGGTAAGCCAGGGTCGAGACAGGCAGCATGCAAGAGAGGTCAGGTCACACGCTAGGGGTCAATAGCCAGGGATCCAGGAGACAGACAGCAATGACACAGGGGCCACTGCGGGCACAGGGAACACTGGAGACACTGGAAACCGCAGGAGAAGCAGGGATATCCACAGGCAGACAGGAACAGCACAGGGAAGTTGGCTGGGAACCAACAGACCGGACAACAATGGGTTAACACAGGAGCTGGACACAGGAAACACTGGATTAGGCAGCAGGGGTACAGGAACTAGTTCACAGAACTAAGGGCTTGGCACAATAGAGACAAAGTGCAGTCTGACAGCCAGCTAAATAGCCAGGGCTGATCAAGAGGCTATCTTTTGATTGGCCAGCGGATTGGACGGAATTTATAAAGCTTGGAAACAGAGGCACACCCAGCTTCAGAACTGCAAGCATGCGCAGGAGATGGATGCCTGTGCTTTAGTGAGGAAGAGGTAAGTGTGACACCTGGGCATTATGCTAACCTAAACTGGTAGCACAAGTCCTTTTTCGTTTGGGAAAAGTGATTTTTGTAATTACTTTAAATTCACTTTCTTTGTGTTCAATGAAGGACACAGTTGTAAAATATTGATTGGTTGATATTAAGTGGGTGTGGGAGGGAGAGCAGCGACAGTTAATAAAAGTATAGGCAGAGGACAGAATCTCCACATTTTTTTTTTTCATTTCATTTATGTTTACATTTGTTTACAGCCGTGATCCCCAACCACTGGTCTGTATGTCAATTGGTACCGGGCCACACAGAAATACTGATTTAAAAAATATTTCATTAATTGTGGTAGGGGCACCCAGAAAAGGCAGGCCAGCCTTGTGTTTGGACACCCTAACAAATTTGTAAAGTTATATGAAGATGTGCAGGTGGCAGACCCAGTGGTGGCAACTCTAGATGTTACTGCTACCCCTAACAGCCGGGAGGGCAGCCCATCTAGTAAGGATGGGGAAGGCAATGTAGAAAAGCGTAGACAATTGGTTGTCATAGGGGTTTTTATGATCAGGAAGACTGATAGAATAGTTTGTCGCCCGGATCCCTTCAACCGAATGGTTTGCTGTCTCCCTGGTGCCAGGGTTTGGCATGTGGTGGACGGAGTAGACAATCTACTGGAGGGGCTAGGCATGACCCAGCTGTCCTGGTCCATGTTCGAACCAATGACAGGATAGATGGAAGATGGAGGATCCTTAAAAACCAGTTTAAAGAACTAGGTTTCAAGTTGAAGGAAAGGACCTCCAAGGTTATATTCTCTGGAATATTGGCTGTGCCATGCGCAACACAGAAAAGGCAGAGGTAGCTTAGACAGCTAAACGCATGGCCTAAGTCCTGATAAAATAAGGAAGGGTTTGGGTTCTTAGTGCAAAAAAGGGAACATTCCCTCTCCTCAGTTTACATTGCGGAGGAGAGGAAATCTGGCTATAAGAGGCATCGTCAGAATATTCAGCAGAGTGAGGCTGAGCTGCAGGGATACTAGCAAGGCATTCAGAGTTGAAAGGGACCTGATCTATAGATGCAGGGATGCTGAAAACTTGTAACATTGTATCTGTGTCTTGTGATGAAGAGGGGGAGGAAATGTACCCAGTGTGATCCTTGTGCTTAGGAGAGCAGATGGCAGCATGCATATTTTCTGAGAAAGAGGGGGTGTCCTCACCTCCTTCCCTGATGTCTGCACAGTCAGAGAGCTCCACAGCTGCAGAGGTGCAGGATGCCTTTGAACCTCTTTTGGATTCTCATTCTGCAGAGCAAGCTGCTGTCTTGCATGCTGGGTGGATGGGGACTGGATCAATTGCCATCTTAATTGAGCTGGGGGCCCCACGAATTGGCCTCTCCTGGGATTTCTAAGGCTGCTTGCCTTTCATTTTAAAACCCTTGAGGATGTCTGCTACTGTGGGGAGCTGTGTGAGGTGCCGCAGAATGAAGGAGCTGTGGGGAGAGGAAAGAAAAACCGGAGGGGCACAGAGCTAACTAGAGAAGCTCCCTCTCTGGTAGCTTGTGCATGAGCACTCAACTGGAAAGGTTTTAATCATAGGAGATTTCAACTGCCCGGACATTGACTGGAGTAATGCAACTACATGAACAGCAAAAGGGAGGAAATTTATGAATTTAATACAAGATAATTTTATTGTACAGTTTATAGAAGCCCCAATTAGAAATGATAATCTGCTGGACCTAGTTCTTTCTAGCAGTGCAGAGCTTATAACCAATGTGCATGTAAAAGAGAATCTGGGTAGCAGTGACCATAATATGATTTAATTTAATGTAAGCTGTAAACATGAAGCAAAAACAGGAAAGATAAAAAACACCTAATTTTGAGAGCAAACTTTCCATTATAAAGGACTTGGGACTGGGAGACAATATTGTCCTCAAAGAACACAGAACAGAAATGGAAATGTTTCAAGTCTGTTTTACACAAGCACAATGAAAAATATATTCCAATGAGTAAGTTTAAGAGGTTAAAATTATATGTGGTTAAACCTATGTGGCTCACAGCTGATGTTAAAAAAAAAACATAAAGAACAAAAAAGGCATTCCAAAAATTTAAAAATGAAGGATCACCTTCATCGTTTGAAAACCGTAAAGATTATAACAAAAGATATAAAAAGGAGATAAAATGTGCAAAACTTCAAAATAAAAGACAAACCCCCCACTTTTTTTTTTAGCTCTGAGTACACAATGGAAAATGGCAGAGCGCAAGTCCAAATTCATAATAGCAATGTCACTGCCCTAAACAGTTCACAAAGGCTCAAAATTGATATGATTAAGAAACAGTTGGGCAAAACAAAGGTTGACAAAGCACCAGGGCCTGAATATTTGAAAGTGCAACCTAGTATATATCCAGCTTGATAGAAATTAGTTTGCAGTGTTGGATCCAAAAGAAAAAGTATCCAAACAACAAGTGCAACAAATGTAACTATAAATGAAGCAAGTTTGTGATTGAGTAGAATGTAACATTATATAAGTAGCACTTACACAAAAAAACATCAAGCATTAAAGATTCAAACTGTAAAATGGACTGGAGATGCGCAGAGAACAGGGCGCAGGTGTGCGCTAATCAATTGTTATCACCTCACCATTGAGTTTAACATCTGCTCCTAAATCGCGCAGCTGAAAATGAATCGCCTTAATTGGCGTATTGAAGATCTTTGCTCATTTTTGCAGGAAACCGGCAGGCAAGTTCACTAGATCTCAGCCCGACTCACGGTAATAGAGCTTGCTGACTGGCGTGTACGTACCCGCATTCTATTGATAAATTAGGGCCTTAATATCAGAATGTAATCCCAAGCTGCAATATCAAAAGCGAGAACAATACTTTCTTGTATTAAAAGAGGAATAGAGTGCAGAGATCGAGACATAATCCTGCCCCTGTACAAACCGTTGGTCAGACCACATTTGTAATATACAGTTCAGTTTTGGGCACCAGTTCACAAAAAGGACATTGTGAAATTGGAGAGTATAGAGAAAGACAACTAAACCAATAAAAGGAATTGGGGGAACTCAGCTATGGGGATAGATTAGCTGAACTGAACTGAACCTATTCTCCCTTGAGAAGAGATGTTTAAAGGGGGATATGATCACATGAGTGCAGAGAAGGCCATCTAAATAATTTTAAAGGAATGGGGATGCTCAGCTATGAGGGGAGATTAGCTGAACTAAACATTTTCTCTTGAAGAAAAGTTTAGAGAAGAAAAGTTTAAGAGGGATATGATCACCCTGTGTAAATATATAAATGGTCCATATAGTGAACTCTCTTCCCAATTATTCACTTTAAGATCATTACAAAGAACAAGAGGGCACTCTTTGCATCTGGAGAAAAAGAAATTTAAGCGCCAGATAAGGAAGGGATTCTTCACTGTAAGGTCTGTAAAAAATGTGGAATAGACTTCCAAGGAAAGTAGTTTCAGCAGCTACTAAAAAATGTTTTAAGAAAAAGCTGGATGTTTTTCAAGAAGCACAGAATATAACTGGATATTAGGCTTTAAAGTAAAAATAACAGTGATCGTTGTACATCCGATTGCCTCATGGAATCAGGAAGGAATATTTTCAAAATGGTTTTATATCTGGGATATGTTTATTTCCCTAGTGGTTGAACTTGATGGACTTATGTCTTTTTTCAACCTGACCTACTATGTAACTATATGTAACTATGTTAACTATCAGAGTCTAAAAGACTTTTTTATTCATAAAACATCCTTGTCTCGGTCACATATGTGACATAAAAAAATTAGGCCAACAAGCTAGCAAAAATGGGTAACAAACAAAAGTTTTTGGAGAGCTTCTTTGGAAAGGGCAAAGGCCCATTGAGGAGGCAGGAAAAGAAGAGCCTACGACTTCCGAGAAAAAGAAAGCTGCATTTAAAAGACAATATCAGGAGTCAAACTTAAAATATGGGTTTATCACTACAGGTGATTCTCACGCACCAAGCCCACTCTGCATATTATGTGGCGACAGGCTAGCAAATGAGGCAATGAAGCCTTTAAAACTGATTTGGCACTAGGAGACCAAGCACCTTGGATTATAAAACATGACCTTGGAATTTTTTAAAAGGAGAAATAATAAACAAGAAGGACAGAAGCAATTACTGACGACCACCAAATCAACAAATGCAAGTGCGTTGACAGCATCATAACTAGTGGCTAACTGCATTGCTAATACAAAGAAAACTTTTAGTATCGCTGAGGAACAGATCCTGTCCGCTGTTAAGGACATTTGTTGTGAACTTCTGGGAGAGGCTGCAGTTAAAAAGATAGCACAGGTTCCTCTTTCGGCTAGCACTGTCACTAGACGAACTGAGGAAATAGCAGAGGACATTGAGACACTACTCCATTGAAAGGATTAAACAAGTCACCGTGTCATGCAATTCAGTTCAGATGAGTCTACTGATATTGACAACAAGGCAATACTATTTGTTTATGTGTGATATATATATATCAGGTGGATGTGCATAGGGACATGTTATGTGCTGTTTTGCAGCCAAACAACACCAAAGGGCAGAACTATTCATGACTGGACGTATTTCTGGTTTAATTGCCCGGATTAAGGAGGTTGCATTTACAGGAATATGCTGGCTAGCCGAAAAATGCTACCACAATTTAACAGCGTATTGAACAATGTCATTAAGGTTATTAACTACATCAAAGCAAATGCCCTAAACTCATGTCTGGTCGAGCAGTTTTGTGAGGATGATGGACACAGAGCACAAACGCCTTCTCTTACACACAGAAGTAAGATGGCTATCAAAAGGGAAATCGTTGGCCAGAGTTCTTGAGTTACAGTAGCTAATGCAGAGATTTCTTTAAGAAAAAAGCCACAACTGGCAGCATATTTCAGTGATGCAAAATGGGTTGCAAAACTCACATTGTTAATCTGTTTAATGAATTCAATCTGTCACTTTAGGGGAAAATGACAAATGTCTTCAAGTTGGCAAATAAAGTAGCTGTATTCAAAACTAAACCAGAATTGTGGGAATGCTAAGTGAACAGAGGAATATTTGACATGTTTCAAGCACTATCAGGGGTTTTGGAAGAGACTGGGCCTGACTTAAAATTCTGCCAGCTTGTCCACGATCACCTATTATCTGCTTTTAAAAGAGTTGGAGTGGTACCTCACAACCACAAAAGACCTCCTAACTTCAAAAAAATGTATTTATAAACAAACCAGGTGAATTGAGCCTGTCTATGACTGCAAATGACGTTGGTCTTTAAAGTATGTTTCAGACCAGCGGTTGCACACCTGCCAGAGCTCCATGTCCATGTCTCCTGTATGGATTGCAGGCTCTATGGACACAACCTGCCCACTCTCCCATCGCAGGCTCAGACCCCCAATGGGAGAGTGGGTGAGTTCTGGCATTATGACGTGACTATGGGGGGTTTCTTCCCCTTTGAGTGACATATGGCTCCCCGTGCATGCATGGTCCGGAGCCCATAATTTTAGAAGTCCGTAGGTCCGAGAAGGTTGGCGACCACTGTTTAAGACAAGTCTGACAGTGTTCTGGATAAAGATTAAGGCAGAGTTTCCAGAGATTGCCAAAAAAACACTGCTTCAATTTCCAACATCCTTTCTTTGTAATGTGGGATTTTCTTCAGTGACCGTGACTCAAACCAAATTAGGGAGTAGACTGGACATAAATACCATACTTGAGGTGTCATTGTCTCCCATTACCCCCAGATGGGACCGGCTCGTTGGAGGGGAACAAGCCCAGGGCTCCCAATAATTCATCAGATCGATGTGTTGTATTTCAATGCACTTTGTTTTGTAGCAGTTTCTATGCCGGTCTGTGAAAATATTGTTTTACATAAAAACCGGTTCGTAGCGCAAAAAAGGTTGGGGACCGCTGGTTTACAGTGCTCATGCTGTAAACAAGAACATGGCTCTGTAGGCTGTTAAGTATAACCGCGAGGAGAGCTTCTATGGACTAGTGGTTATCATGAGCAGAGCCACCTCTGCTACCCACCAGCCATATGCACCTATTTTCCAGACTGTGGAGAAAAAGACAAGTGTATGGCTAGCTTTTGATTGTCACCTATTGAGTATATTGTCACCTGCTGGTATCTGAAAGTAGATACAACTAAAAAAACTAACAAAAGCCCAGGGTGTGGCCTCTACATATCACCATACCATCTCTGGGCCAGTGTCAATATGTAATACAATAGAGCAAACAAGAACAAAATATTTTTACATTAGAAAATGCAAACACTCTCCTTGTGTCTGTATATGCTGAAGGAAAAGCACATAATGTATGTATCAAATATCTTCTGAGATGATTATGTAACCAACGGTTATTCAATACCCTACGAACATTAGTAGCCAACCCCACCCTGAGCAGGACAGATGGAGGCAAAATAAAATGCTGTGGAGGACAGCTATTAGACTGTCAAATACATTTAACTCCACTTAGTCCCTTTGTTAGTTGAAAAAGAAATATGTAATAGTTTTGTCTGCTAAAGTTTGAGACATAAAAGTCGATGAGAGCACCATACTCCAGCAAGGACCTTTCACCAGAATAAGAATAAAAAATGAAGATGCCAACTTTTTAGAAAAATTCTCCTCAAACAGAAAACGGACTGAAAAGCATTTTGGCAAAAAAAAAACGTCCACAATGATTGATTCCACTTCTCATAGAAAACAAACTACCAAAAAACGTAATAGTCTCAAGAGACTGGCAAAGAATACACAGGAAAAGTATATCCCTGAATGACTTAAACTAGCCCTGACACCAACCATTTTTCCTGTAATAATGGTAATGTAGGCACATGTTGTCATTGCCTAAGGATGTTGACCTTGTTTCTAATGCCTCATTTGATCCAAAGACTGCACCCACTGTCTGGGTTCAAAATGACTAATATGTAGTTCAAGGATGGGAATGGCCCTGAAATGCCCTAAACTAGGTTTTGAAACCAGATGAAGGAATGCCAATGTTGTTGGTTTTCAGGCAATACAAAACGATCCCCTGCAGTTCTCTGCATCCCTTTAATACATTAGGGTAAAAAAGGAGGATCCACGTCTTCCCCCACAGGACTATGATGGGCTGGTTATATGTTCCCCCCTAAGAAAAGGACCCCAAAGGTTGCCCCCAAAAAAAGAATAGCCAAACCTGCATGCAGCTGGAAACTAGTGAAATGGGGAAGAATACCAGAATCTTAATCGTCCAATCTATCAGATGGCTTAAAGTAAAACTAAAACAACCAGGATATGATTAGGAGTATGGTGGCTCAGAGTTAGGTGCTTTGGCCTTTGCACTTGGTCCCAGGTCAAATCTTAGCCAGGACCCTATCTGCATGGAGTTAGCAGGTTCTCCCCATGATTGCTTGGGATTCCTCTGGGTACTCCCATTTTCCTCCCACATTCCAAAAACATGCAGTTAGGTTAATTGGCTACCCCCTAAAACTGACCTTGGACTGTATTAACGACATATGACTAAGGTAGGGACATTAGATTGTGAGCTCCTTTGAGGGACAGCTAGTGAAATGACTATGGACTTTGTGCAGCACTGCGTAATATGATGGCGCTATATAAATACTGTGTAATATTATTAATAATATGACTGATGGAAGGGAAGAGAGTTGCAACAATCTTGAGTTGCAAAGAAGCAAAGAAGGCAGAACTAATGGAGGAAAAATAAAAAGGCTTTGCCTTCTCCCTTCCTTACCAATTAGGAAGGGCCATATAATGTGTAGGACAGAGGATTATTCCTAATATTTAAAACTAAATTCTATAAATATATAGAAGATGTGGTTAATTATGACTAAATATAAAAAAATAATATTGTAGCTCTACTAAATTATATTTTGCAAGGTATGATAATAAAGACATTCTTCTACTTATAAAGGGTTTGTAGTATCCTGGCTGGGTATATACTGTACAAAGAAATGTAAATTTGATGCACAAAGTGTTTAAAGCTCTACAAAACAATTAATATTGCTATTATAGAATAAAAGCTCAGTTTTTATCTTTAACAGTTGAAAAATCAAGTATGCTTACAATTCCTAAAAGGCATCTGATCTCTTTTAGTGAGCCAAGGCAGCCTAGGAAACCCAGCAACATTGTCAGGATCCCAATTCCAGAAAAGACATAGGACCAAACCTTCAAGGTGGGTGCGGAAGCACCTGAAAGAAAGAAAGACAGAAAAGAGAAGCAGGTTATATAAATATAAGATTCTGAATCATTCTACCTTTTTTTTCTCAGAAGATTGCAGCCCTAGCTGGAGGGCTGCAAGGGATTCAATTATAATGTTTCCTGCAAGTTAAAGCAGGCTCTACAATTCTTTATTTTAATTTTCTCTGTTTTCTGGTGAATGGCATATTTGAGTTGTTATGCATCATTTTGTTAGCTGTTAGTGTAACCAGAAGTTCTGTGCTACATACATTCTGGTAAAATACCCTTTGTGATTACATTGGTTTGTGTTTCATCACGCAATTGTCTAAATGTATAAGATCTTTAAACAACTGCCCATGTTGCCTGCTAGCATGAAATGCAATCTGATGTAAAACTGAAAAAAAAAAAAATGATAATTAACATTTAAAGTTGCTAATGTTTAGAATTATTTCAAGAAACATTAAAAAGATTTTTTTTAACTCTTCACACCAATACTGTTTTAAAGGGAACTATGAGAACTATATACCTAAAAATTACTGTATATGAAATCCTGTCCTTGTCTGGATGAACTTGCACACTCCTAACTCCTAAAACTCTCTACTGGTCAATGAGGAGACATCACAGTGAAGAAAATGAAAAGGGGAGTGAAGTAAAGCACACCTTTTACTTCAGCCATTTTTCAACCTCTTAAGGAACCCTTGAATACGCTTTCAGATCTTCAGGGAACCCCCCCCCCCCCCCCTATAAATACTGTACTATATCCACAGCTCACAGTATATTAGCATGGCTTTACATACATTTACAGATAGACAAAGACTTATTGATGTCACCCCTAAATTGATCTGATGGGCTCAAACTGCTCATTGCTCAAGGAACCCCTAGCAACCTCTGGTGGAAGCCAACCCTGGCTAAAAAACACTGCCCTACTCTAACAAAAAACATTTCCAAAAAGAACTGGAATTAATTGAGTAATTGTAATGTACATGCCCTCAGAGCTTTTTTTCTTCATTAACCAGTCTTAGCTCTCCAAGGCCATCCCAAACAATGCAGGATCAGTGGTACAGGAGGACGCTGAGGGACCTCCTGCATTTTAGAGGGGTGCATAAGTGTTAGAGATGCCTTGTTTCTTAATACAAACTGACTCTCTTCTACACTCTTTGAAGATTTAAAATGTGGGTGAGGGGAACTAACTACAACTTATTTTGGTTCCAGAGTTCACCTTCAAGATACTCATAAATATTCTGTATAAATGACACATTATTAAATCTATAATTGAACACAAATGTTCATGTTATCAAATTATAGTATTAGTAATGGCTGGTGACCTAGGATGCATTTAAAAAGAGAAGATGATTTCATTTTGGAGATTCGGCTATTCCCTTTATTTCAGAAAATGAATAGAAAACTTACTAATTTTTTTTTACTGTGTCTGATGTTGTTTTGCACAAAATTAAGGAAAATATCTTCCATATTGTTTAGAAAAAAATCTAACTGCATGTAATCAACAATATTAGCCAATTAGCACACTTACCAATAAAAGAGGCAAAACTGCTCCTGTCAAATAAAATCCAAAGACCAAAACACAGCAACAGGCCTCCAAGGATCTACAAAAAACACAGTTTAAATGGGTTAAAGAAAATACTTTTGGGAAAAATATATTGGATTTTGTTGCTAAGCCCTTACGGTGAGAAGGTATATGGCTGTTATAATGATCCAATTGTTTAATCACTGATCCACAACAAATATGCAGACAAGCTCGTACTGATTTTTCTGTATACTATTTATGGGTCAGTAAAAAATAAAAATAATTTCACACATGCACTTAAATACACAGTTGAAGACACGTACAAACTACATACATTAGAAAGGCTTTCTTAAAAATCCAAAGGATATGACATTTTGTACAGCCAGTTTTGCAGGTTTTTCTTGAAATATCCAACATATGTTAGATATTTCTGACCACTACACTCTGTACATTGGGTTGTACATTTGTTCTGGTTTCACAGTAATCACAGCTGTAGTGGTGGACCCTCCTCGTCACCAGCCCATATGGCAGGGATGTAGAATATAAAGCACTAGCCCCTGGCTTCACCCCCCGCAAAGCGCAATGGACTTTAGGGAACAGTGTCCAGGTTGCAGCCCCCCGTACACGTAGGAGCTGGTAACTGCTGAATGAGCAGGACAGATTCAGCATAAGTCACTCAAAACTGAATTGCCCTTTTCTCAGAGGAGTGAAGCCCAAGCTAGGGCCTCTCCTTTCAAAATGAGATGAAAAAAGTCACCTTGGTTTATTGCATGAGAAAGTTGCAGGGCTGCAACTTAAACTGGATTTGACATTAATTTACAAACTCTCAAAAGAGCAGAAACTGTAACTGGGTTAATTGCAGCTACAGCTGGAATCAAAGGTGCAGATGCATATGTAGTCAGATCAGATTGATGGCTGACGGAAGTTTATTAAAGTGTTCATCACAGCTCTGGAGGAAATCCACAACCTTGGTTTGCAGAGACTCCTGTATGAAGTCAGGTAGTGGCATGTCAGCAGTCCGTAGCCTAAACAAACTGTCACGGTAATCGCAGGCTGGGTGGTGGACCCTTTGAGTCCCCAGCCCGCATGGCAGGAATGTGTACGGGGAGGAGAGTCTCAGGCACCAGCCCCCCGTTTCATCAGAGCACCAAAACCAGGGATGATGGAAGCGGTGCCCAAGTTGCACCCCTATACAAGCAGAGGTTGGTAATTGCTGAATGAATAGGACTGTTGCACAGTACAAAAGCTAAAGGCAGAAACGTAGTCAGACAAGCAAAGGTCAGGCAGCAACAGTTGTCAGGTCAGAGCCGGGGTTGGCTACCAAAGTGTCAAGATCAGGATATGTGGACTGGAACAATGAAACAGAGCCTGGGAGAACTTGCTCCAGAAGGAAGCACTCCAGTCACAGAACCCACCAACAGAAGAGTGCTGGAGCAGTTCAGGTGATGTTTACACTTCCGCCAAAAGATGGAGCAGGTCTTCAGAATAATAAAGTCCTCTGGGGTAAAAGGGCAGCTCTCAGGGAGTCACATGATTCAGACCAGGAAGTAACCAGTGAATAGGATTTATGAGCAGAGCTGCTGTTGTTGGCTGCTGAGGAGTGCGAGGTGGGTGACACAGAAGAGGGCACAGATACCCTGGTCCTGTTGGGATATATGACAACATCACATACTCTACACTCGGAATGCTAGGTTGAATATTAAATACTCTAAATACCTGCACAGTTTATGCAGGGTTGTGCGTTACAAATTCCTCTTTATGCTGTGCTATACATTGCATACTCCTGACAACTACACTCTGTGTGCTTGGCTGAACACTACAAATTCCTGACCATTGCATTCTGTATGCTAGGCTGTATGTTGCATGCTCTAGACCACTGCATTGGCGATTCTTGCTTCCACAAACTCTAGCAGTAGTAGGTGGATAGTAGGTATTGTTTTTTTTCTTGGGCATGTGATATGTTAACCACCTGAGTGTTACACTGAGGTCTAGATTTCTGTACCAAAAGTGATCCACTGTTTTTCATGAATTTTTTTTTTTAAATTGTAGACCTGTAACTTACAGAAATATGTCCGAACAGGGGTTCTAGTAGATAATATGAATATAAAAAATGTATTTACTTTTATTTTTTTTTATTTTTTTGTGTTGGATTGGATACCGGAGTTTGTATTCAATCCAATACAAAATGAGCGTTTGAATTTACCAGTTATGTACTTTGTATTAATTTTTTTATTTTTTGTATTGGATTGGATACGCAAGTTTGTATTCAATCCAATACAAAATATAAATTTGAATTTCCAAGTTATTTACTTTTATTTTATTTTTTTTTTTATTTTTTGTATTGGATTGGATACGCAAGTTTGTATTCAATCCAATACAAAATATAAATTTGAATTTCCAAGTTATTTACTTTTATTTTATTTTTTTTTATTTTTTGTATTGGATTGGATACAGGAGTTTGTATTCAATCCAATACAAAATGACAGTTTGAATTTACCAGTTATGTACTCTGTAATTATTTGAATTATTTTGTATTGGATTGAATACAGGAGTTTGTATTGAATCCAATACAAAATGAATGAATGAGTTTCTATTTGAATTTCCCGCACACGCGCCGACGTCATCACGCACGCAGGGAGAAGCCGTCCGGTTTTTTTTTCTCCGCCGGACGGCTTCTCCCTGCAGAGATCATCCGGCGCTGGACGAAGACGGACGTGGACGATCAGCGGGACCAGGTAAGATGCCGGCCGGTATCGTGTGTTCAGCCGGCCCGGATCTTGTGTTCAGCCGGCCGGGCGACGGAACGCAAGATGCCGGGCAGCGGAACACAAGATACCGGCCGGCATCTTACCGGTCCCCCTGGCACCCGACGCTGGAGAGGGAGATCGACGGACGACGATGGACGGAGGACGACGCTGGAAAAGGAAAACGACGCTGGAATCCTTACCTCCATGGTCCCGCTGGATGTGCACAGCGGGACCATGGAGGTAAGGATGTGACAAAATTACGGGGTTAACCATCCTAGCCATTTTTTTTTTGCCCGACCTTCGTACGGGCATACCGGCAAGGTGGTTAAAGTTAGGAGTAGGGTCTGAAAAAGGCCTAAGGCTATACCAATGCATACAATTAGTATTCCTACTAAAATTAAAACCATATTTATACGAGATGATGATGACCTACCAAGAAGTAAACCTTGATTATGTAATCATAAACCCTGGGAATTTGCTTATTGTTCTTACGATACAGGGTAGCCTCCATTTTTGTCCAAAAACATACAAATTTTACATAAAATGAAAAAAAAAGAAATAATAACTTGAATGTATTTTTTATTTAAATTTCTTTTGTTCATACAAAGGATTTACTGTTACGCTATGACATTTTTTTTTACAGTAAAACATTTGAAAATGAATCGGGTAAGTGCTTAAGGTAAAAATTTACGTTTATAGCTTTTCCTGGAGTGTTTAGTGTTAGGACAATCCTGCTGGATGCTCCAACAATAGTCAGCTATCATATGTACATTTTAAGTTTTTCCGGGACGTTAAAATGATGGCTATGCAGAAAATGCACCTTGATGCTCATATTGCAACCAAGCATTTTATATCTCTCCAAGAGTTTCTGGACCATTTCTGTGTAATTATTTGCTCGTGTGTTTCCAAGAAAGTTCTTGACAATGGCTTTGAATGATAACCAAGCATGCTTTTTGACTTCTGACATTGTCCTGATGAAATGTTCATCTTTGATGAGCTGCCAAATCCGTGGACCATTCAAACACACCGGCCTTTATTTTTTCAGGCTAGGAAATGCCAAAATCAGGTACTTGAAAAAAAATCTCCCTTCAGTTGCCAAAGCTTTAAGGAACTGCCTAATCAGACCCAGTTTCATGTGCAGAGGCGGGAATATAATATTCTTTCAATCAACAAGAGGCTCATGTAGAATGTTTGGATCACCTGGTTTTAGGGCAGATCTTAGAGGCCAATTCCTTTCCACCCAATGCCTCTCACGAGATCTGCTGTTCCACATGCATAGATAACAGGGATACTTGGTGTATCCGCGTTGCTGACCAAGAAGGAAGCATATAATTTTAAGGTCAACACAGATGACCCAATTGTGTTGGTGATATTGCAACAACTCAATGAATCTCTTTATGTCTGCAAACTCTTAACAAAGAGAAACCGAATGGCCAATTTGGACTGCCCCAAATATATTGCCATTGTGAAGGAGGACACACTTTATGCTCTGCTTTCAGCTATCGATGAATAGTCGCCATTCAGTGGACGTATAGATTGGAATTCCCAATTCCTCCATTAAACCAGGTATGTTACGCCAATCCACAAAGCCACTGTCAGTTCTAAAATACTGCAGAAATGCAATTTCTCTAGTTCGAATGTCTGATAACTTTGTTCATTTTTCAAGTAAGTTTTTCTCACACAGTCTTGATGCTAGGAGTTCTGAAGCCTTCTTTGATAATCCTAAAACACATGGCAAATCACTCAACTCATGCTGATCAAATCCCCTTTGAACAGAGTCCTCTTCAGTTTTAAACTTTTCATCATTGTCACCTAGTTCATCACCATACTCATTTTCTTCAAGAGAGGGTAGTGTAAGGAAAATCGGCACTGGGATTTCATCTGAATGAGCCACTGGGCATATAGGTGACGGTAGACTAGGATACTCTATGTTACATTTATTTTTCTTGGTATATTCCAAAGTTTTCACTACACAAAAGTAACAGTCACTGAAATGATCTCCTGGCTCTCCTCAAACCATAGGCATACCAAATGACATCTTATCACATGTTCCCCTTGTCCACATCTGTAAACCCCTCGACACACTGTTTGCACACCTTATGAGAGGCCCAAGACTTATCTTGATCACCAAGTTTAACTTTGAAATATGTCAAATAGGCTTGCTCTACAAATGTGCTGATGTTCGCCCCTTGACTGGGAATGGTGAAACTGCCACAGATATAACAAAATGAATCAGGGTTGTTAAGGCACTTACGACGAGAAACAGCAGAACCAGACATGATCTGAAAGAAAAGGAAATATGTGTAAGTAGAAAAATAAATTTCGCTTATTCACTACGTAGAGCAGCGCACAACCTCTGACCACACTGTCTTGCGTGTAAATGAATAGCATATACAAATCCATGCTACAGTATTTGCATTAATATAAGCGGTAGAGAAAAAACCTGACGTGATAGAAGAAAACTAACTGCACTTTCAGAACCATCATACCTATTTTAGTGTAAAAAAGCTTAAAAATTGAAGTCAACAAAAATGTGTTTAAAATTGTCCCCCAGTGTTATTTGTATTTTCTATCTTGTTTGGGCAAAAAAACTGTACAAATGAATGGGGATATTTGGAGGTATGTTTTTATATTTGTTAATAACGTGTTCCTAAATGACTACTTCAATAAATATAGATTTAATTTTGAAAAAAAAAAAATTGGTTGGCTGCTTCAAAAGTCCCAATGGGGTTTTGGTTTCAATTGACTTGGTTTAGTTAGGAATGTGGCAGCAGTTAAAAAGCATATGGGATTGACAATCTTTTATGTTATTCCACATGACAGTATATCTAACTTAAATTGCACAGACTGTATAGTGTATGGTTAGGTTTTAGGGGAATCATCAATTATCAATATGCAATGTATTTAAAAAGCCATTGACCAAATGTAATCAGAACTTTACTTACGAAAAACAAGAGGTTAAAGATGAACAGGAAATACTTTGTCACATTTAGGCAGCCTTTCATAGCCATCTTCTCTTCCTATACAATAAAAAAGATTAATTGTAAGTATTGTAAAATTATTATGGTAAATTATTGATATAATTATTATAGGTAAATAATATTATAAAAGTTTAGGTGTCTCAAGGGTTATCCAGTATGTTTCAAGGTAACATCTAAAGCCTTTACTTATCATCAGAAAGTTGTGGTAGCTGGAGACTATGCATTACTATCAATATTTCAGCATAATATAGTGAGGTTTTCTTAAGAAAAATGTATGCAGGAAGAAGTTTTACTACCTACAATAGGCAAAATCTTTATTTCCTCTATGTTTACAAGGCAAAAACAAATGGGAAAAGTAAGTTACAGGCAAAAAAAGATGGTCTGAAATGTTTGATAAACATGGAGAAATTTGATAAAATGTGGTAAACACAGTTGTGGTTATTAGGTGTGCAACATACGCTCCAAAACATTTCATGCCACCCTTCTCCTGTTGCACACTATAAACAGAATGCAAAATAATCTAGTTGTGACGGCTGCATTTCTCAATTTTGTTTTCTTTATTTCCACCTGTACTCCTAGCAACAAACTTTTCAGCTGCACACTTGATATGATCTACTAATCCTTTCTTCACTCTTTCAGGCTGATTCATCAAGCCAAATCTAAAGCTCGATGCGCGCGCGTATTTGGGAATCGGAGCCCTAAAATCAATTTATCAAATAAATTCGAGGCGCTGGCGTACTCGCACAGAATTCATCAACTGAAGCGATCCCTCTGATGCATAGAGGGCGCAGCCCTGACAGTTTCACACTGGCGAGCTTGCATTAAACTCACTGTTCCTCTAAAAAAGCATTGCTTCTAATGGCACACATATTACCCTTAGCCTTAAAAAAAATGTGCTGTTCAAATGTTTAAAACATCTTTATGCGCTAAGAAATAAGCATATTTTAAAATGACTTATTTCTTTCCTGTTAGGCAAGAGTTAACTGAGTTCAGCTCCTCTACATAGGCCCCTGTCTAAAGGCTTACGATACCTGAGCAGAGGAGCCGCCTGGGGGTAAATATTGCGACTTTACACAGGCTAAACCTCGGCTTTGCCGTCGGACTAGATTTTCCCACAAAAGGCACACACACACGTTCTTGTTTGCTTCTATAAATATATGTGTGTGTGTGTGTGTATATATATATATATACACACAATTATATATATATATATATATATATATATATATTTGTAATTACTATAGTTAATATATTAAAATAAATATATATATATAATTATTGTAGTATATTTATGTATCTAAATATAAATACATATATATACCGTATTTTTCGGCGTATAAGACGCACCCAATCTAGAAAAAAAAGATTCTGAACCAAATACTGTAGTAAAATATTTTATATCAACTGTATAAATTTAACAACAGTTTAAGAACAATTTTATGTCAACTATGTAACATATTAAGAACTAGCTTTACTCTCATTAACAGTCAGTAAAGTCAGTAAACAGTGAAAGTAACAAAAATAAGGCTGTAATGTTTTTATTCAAACCCCAAGAATTTCTATTCTTCGCTGCTATCAGAAATGAGGAAGGACAGATCCACGCAGTCGTTGTCATCACTTTCTTCCTCCGCTCGGAGGAGGAGGATCGCGGGGGCACGTGTGCTGGCTTCTCCTCGCTCGGAGGAGGAGGAGACACGCGCTGCAGCCAGGAGGAGAGGAGAGAAGAAGCACGCAGCATCGCGGGATCGCGGTATCGGGTATGATATTTTAATTATTTTTAAAAACTGTGTTCGCTGTATAAGACGCACCCACTTTTCCCCCCCAGTTTTGCGGAAGAAAAAGTGCGTCTTATACGCCGAAAAATACGGTGTATATATATATATATATATATATATATATACACACACATATAGAAAATACTTTGAACATTAAATCCTCCTCAACTTTATCTTATCTGGTGTACAAATCTGAAATGAAATGTCCAATTGCAATAAAAAAAAAAAGCAGCCAATTTTGACATACTGTGCAAGTGCTAATTGCAAGCGAATTTCTATCACCTGTGCACTTAAATTTGGGCATATATAAGGATGTTGCTTACTTGCTTTTTCCTTTTGTCTTTTTTTTTTCTTGGAGGGGCTATTGTTTTGTCTGTTATCCTAATTATTCTATGTTTCTGCATTTGATACTTTGCTTACCTTTCAGCACAATAGCTGCTTTTATTTTTTTTAAAATTGAATGTTTTAATGTCCATTTTGCAATTTTGAAGTTAAGGTAATGCTATGTTATTTTGTTTGTGGTCATATTGTTTGATTGCAAAATTCTGCCTTTATTACCATTTGAAATGCTTGTCCTGCATAGATATTTTCTAATCCAGTTTTCCACCTTTGATAGGTCAAAATGGCTAATTGGTTTGGTAAGTATTTTTTGAATGCAATATTTGTTGGGCCATTTTTTAACTATTTTGGCTTTACATGGTAGTGTGGGTTTATATGTGTTTTGTTTGTTCTTTTTAATTTTTTTTGTCATTTAGTGTAAATTTTGTGGTGTGTGTGTTTTTTGTTTTTATGTTTTTTTATATTTTAATGTGACTTTTTAGCAAATGTTTCTTTTGAATAAAGCTGTTTGTAAAATGTTGTTTGTTTTTTGGGGGTTTGTTATGTGATCTCCTTTCAAATCCCCCAGGACATACAGTTTAAAAATTTGTGATTGTTTTTAAGCTGTTCCTTTCTCTGAATTGTTTGAAATGCTAAAAAACAGCACAATTGTCTTGTTAAAACTCAGTTGTTTGATGCGAATAGTTGTGCGCCCAATTTCAGGAGTGTGTAGCTCATAGTTGTGCGCCAAGGGGAACCCGCTATGTGCATGTGAACTGTGTTTTATCATTTGAAAAATGCACCACACTTTTGCACAGTCCTCATTTAGGCAAGTTTTTATTTTTTTTGTGTATATTGCTTGTTTTGCTTCATGTGAACTCATGCATGTATTTATAGACATGAGTGCACATGAAGCAAAACATGTGTGTATGCATTTAGATGTGTGTACATATACATAGAAAAGAGAAATTTTAGGAAGAAATGGGCAAAGAGGGCTTTTAGGACCATATTGCTTCACATTGAAAAGATTGCCTATTTGTTCCTATGATTTCTGATGTCATGGGCTTGGCTACAAGCAACAATCATGGATGATATTGCTTCTGGAAAAAAGAAGGAATGCACCTTGATGTGCTTCCACTACCAAGTTGGGGTGAGAAAGTCAATATAAATATAGTGCGCCAAGATCTAAAATACCATTCAAACCTGCAGAAACATCCTGAAGGGATGGAAACGCATGAAAATGTTTGGCACAAAGTGGATTTGGCCCTTTAAGTTTGATATACTAGTACTATTTGTTTTGTGTAAACACCTAATCAATACATACACTCTAGTATTTAATGAGCATTAATTTAAGCAACAACACAACATCTGTTCATTTCTAAGCGTGCTTGACCCTGCTTGTGAGCTTGGTGGTTTGATGTTGTGCTTAGCAACCGGGACCTCCTTCCATTGCCATCAGATGTATTAGAATGAGTATGCAACTCAGCTGGACAACTAATGGACAACTAATTGACAACCAGTTTGGACAGCAAGTTGAAGTGTG
>NC_092868.1:18058454-18061180 GCF_032062135.1 Pyxicephalus adspersus
CCCCCCCCCAACTTGATAGAAATTAGTTTGCAGTGTTGCTACCAAAAGAAAAAGTATCAAAATAACAAGTGCAACAAATGCAACTAAAAATGAATCAAGTTTGTGATTGAGTAGAATGTAACATAAAAAAGTAGCACTTACACAAAAAAACATCAAGCATTAAAGATTCAAACTGACCAGTAATATGGACTGGAGATGCGCAGAGAACAGGGCGCAGGTGTGCGCTAATCAATTGCTATCACCTTACTATTGAGTTTAACATCAGCTGAAAATGAATCGCCTTAATTGGCGTATTCGAGATCTTTGCTCATTTTTGCAGGAAAACAGCAGGCGAGTTCACTAGAACTCGGGCCTGACTCGCGATAATAGAGCTTGCTGAGCGGCACGTGCGTACGCGCATTCCATTGATAAATCAGAGCCTTTATCTTCATTACAAAGAGACACTCCCATACAGTTTATATATGATAGATGGGAACACTGATAAGATTGATATATTAGTTCAATGGAAATTTACTTAGTGTTAAGACAAAAAAATAATTTAGCCAAAACATCTAAAAACTAGTTAGCTGTAATATATTTCATTGTTGTTGCATTTAGATGTCATTAATTCAATTTGAGACTTGGATTTTATAGTTGGATGTTATATGTCAGTCAAAGCAACCTTTTATGTAAAAAAAAATGTAACATTAGTTCCATTTTAACCCCTTCTTGCAATGAATATATATTTTGTCCTAGATTAAAAAAAAATGTTAAACTAAAAAAACATCTGTATATAATTTTTTGCATAATTCTAAACATGGCAAAATGTAGAATAAAATGTAACGCTATTAAAAAAGGTGTATATTACCCTAGGTAGTGACAAAGTTACTGCTATATCAACAGCCTACAGCAAATGGAAATATAATTTGGTAATGCTTATTTGGCCATTGAAAAAGAAACTGTAAAGATTTGAGAAGTCATTTTTTGTGCAGGTAAGGCAAAAAAGTGAAGCCCTTAAATGGCTGCCAGGATACAGTTTCAATTCATGAAGGAATAATAAACGGTATTTTATGCTTTTTATTTATACTTACATAGTTACATAGTAGGTTAGATTGGAAAAAAAAGACATAAAAGTCAATCAAGTTTAACCACTAGGGAAATAAACATATCCCAGATATAAAACCCTATAGCACATAGTTGGTCCAGAGGAAGGCAAAAAAACCCTGGTACAATTTGCTTCAACAGGGGAAAAAATTCCTTCCTGATTCCATGAGGACATTGGATGTTTCCTGGATCAACAGTTACTGTTATTTTTACTTTAAAGCCTTAATACCTAGGTATATTCTGTGCTTCTAGAAAAACATCCAGCTTTTTCTTAAAGCAATCTATAGTAGTTGCTGAACCTACTTCCTGAGGGAGCCGATTCCACATTTTCACAGACCTTACAGTGAAGAATCTCTTTCTTAACCGCAGCTTAAACTTCTTTTCCTCCAGAAGCAAAGAGTGCCCTCTTGTTCTTTGTAATGACCTCAAAGTGAATAATTGGGAAGAGAGTTCTGGAACGTTTATATTTTTATACAGGGTGCTTATATCCCCCCTTAAACATCTCTTCTGAAGGGAGAATAGATTCAGTTCAGCTAATCTATCCTTATGGCTTATCTCCTCCATTCCTTTTATTAGTTAAGTTGCCTTCTCTGCACTCTCTCCAATTCCACAATGTCCTTTTTGTGAACTGGTGCCCAAAACTGGACTGCATATTCCAGATGTGGTCTGATCAATGCTTTGTGCAGGGGCAGGATTACTATTCCTCTTTTAAAACAAGAAACTACTTTGCTGCTAACTTAGATATTGCAGCTTGGCATTGCATGTGCTTGGTGAATCAGCCTGCTCGTCTATGATCTACCAGAACCCCCAGATCCTTTTCCATTTCTGACTCCCCCAATTGTATTCCCCCTAGACAGTATGAAGCATCCATGTTGTTAGCCCCCAAGTGCATAACTTTACATTTATCTATATTAAATGTCATTTCCCACTTGGCTGCCCAATGAAACAGTACATCCAGGTCTGCTTGTAGATTATAGACATCCTGTATTAATTTAATTCCATTACATAGTTTGGTGTCATCTGGATGTGGTCTTTAATAGTGTTGATGTTCAAATTCGGGTTGTCCCTATATTCGACCCGAGTATGGCTGTTCGAATTCAGGTAGACCCGAACCGAATTTTGCTGCATTCGACAGCAAAAATTCGGGAGGAAAAAAAAAAAAAAATTATTTATTTCGTACGTGTTTTTTATTTTAAACTTGTTTTTTTTTTTTTTATTTTTTACAGGTTATCCGACAAGGACATTATGAATCATAATGTCATTGTGGGATTCCTGGACCGTGGGAACTGTGCGGTAACAGCTAATTGAAAGCAGGTGCCTTCAATTAGCTGTAACCGCAGGCAATACGAGGGCAATAGAGGTCGAATGGAGATACTATCTCCATTCATACCTCTACTGCTCTGTGATTTACTTAGAAATAGGAAACCCTGATGATAGCTCAAGCATCATCAGGGTTTCCCTTTCCTCAGTCAATCACAGAGCAGTAGATGTATGAATGGAGATAGTGCCCCTGATTCATCAAGCAAAATCGGATTATCGCTCGCGAATTCGTATTAGCGATCCGGAATCGTATGCGGTCGCGCTATTCAGCAACTGAAAAAGCTCGCGCACGGAGCCGCGCTTATCCGACAGCTTTTTACTGG
>NC_092868.1:18065914-18101006 GCF_032062135.1 Pyxicephalus adspersus
GAACGATCATATTGTTACAGCATGTACAGAATTGTGCACAATATGATTGTTCAAGTATAATCGTGCATAATCGTTGATCGGTCGTAATTGTTCATTTTCTAACAAAAATTATTGGAAGTGTGTACCTAGCTTTAGCCTAAAATAGATTTGACATGTGCTCTTTAATCTTCATGTGAAGTCTAGGGGTATGTAATAGTGTTATGTGTCTTTTTTATAATGTATCTTTTTATGTATCCTTTTATAATGTATCTTTTTACAATGTATCTTTTCATGTATCTTTTTATAATGTATCTTTTTACATCTGTTTGGAGGCTGTAGAAGCTCTACACAGTGCTGAAACAAACCCAAATTTTTCTCCCATTGACTTTAATGGTGTTCGAATTCGATGTTCGACCACTCGAATTTTTTTGCTATATTCGGCCGAATAGCTGCCGAATCTAATAGTGAGCTATTCGACCAACACTAGTCTTTAAGCCAGTTCTCTATCCATTTACAGATTGACTTTTCCAAACCTATTGACCCTAACTTGCATATTAACGGTCTGTGGGGTACAGTGTCAAATGCTTTAGCAAAGTCCAAGTACACTATATCACCTGGCACTCCACTGTCTACCTGTTTACTTACTTCCTCATAAAAGATAGAGTAAATTTGTTTGAGAACTTCGGTCTTTCTTGAAGTCATGCTGACTATCACTTATAATAATATTTTTTTAGCAGAAACTCCTCTATGTGGTTCTTTATCAAACTCTCTAGGACCTTTCCAACTATGGATGTTAAAGTAACCAGTCTGTAGTTACCTGGTAATGACTTTGCTCCCTTTTTGAAGATAGGAACAACATTGGACCTACGCCAATCTATCGGTACCTTGACAGTGACTGTTAAGTCTCCAAAAATTTGAAATAATGGCTTTGAAACAACCAAGCGCAGCTCTTTGAGGACACATGGATGTAATCCATCGGATCCTGGTGCTTTGTAAACCCTAATTTTTCCCAGCTGTTCCTCAATCATATCTATTCTGAGCCACTGTGACTCAGTTAAGCCAGTAACATTGCTATTATGAGTTTTGACTTGAGCTCTGCAATTTTCCTTTGTGTACACAGAGCTAAAAAAAAAAAAGTGTTTAGTAAATCTGCCTTTTCTTTATCCCCAGTTACCAACCCAGCGACATCCTTTAAGATCTGATCCTTTTGCTACTAATATATTGAAAAAAAATTTGGGGGTTTGCTTTACTTTCCTTTGCAATCTGTCTTTCATTTTGAAGTTTTGCACATTTTATCTCCTTTTTACATATTTTGTTAAATTCTTTATAGTTTTCAAACGATGAAGGTGATCCTTCATTTTTTGGGATGCCCTTTTCTTGTTACTTATGGCTTTTTTAACATCAGCTGTGAGCCACATAGGCTTTAATTTTAGCCTCCTAAACTTATTACCCATTGGAATATATTTTTCAGTGTGATTTTGTAGAACAGACTTGAAACATTCCCATTTCTGTTAGGTGTTTTTTCAGGACAATGTTTTCTCCCAGTCCAAGTCACAGAGAGCTGCCCTTAATAATGGAAAATATTCTCTCCTAATTGTTTTTATCTTTCCTGTTTTTGCTTCATGTTTACAGCTTACATTAAATGAAATCTTATTATGGTCACTGCTACCCAGATTCTCTTTTACATGAACATTTGTTATAAGCTTTGCTTTGTTAGAAAGAACTAGGTCCAACAGATTATCATTTCTAGTTAGGGCTTCTATAAACTGTGCCATAAAATTATCTTGTATTAAATTCACAAATTTCCTCCCTTTTGCTGTTCCTGTAGTGCCATTACACTACTTGATACTTCTGTTACATAGTTACATAGTAACTTTTAACTAACTCTTTTAAAATGTATTACAGGCTTTTTTCCTATGAATCAGCTTAGTTTACTTTAAATGTTTTTGTTTCAATCAAGTTTATTAGATTTTGTATAAAAATAAATAAAAAAATACACATATTTAAATAAACGTGAATGTATACAACAGGTGAATGAACCATACATAAATATGTACAACAAATAAAAACAACAGAGATGGACAATAATAAACAATTTAGTTTCAAAATAAGTGTATTAGTACAAAAGTATGTATCAATTCAAAAAACTTTTGAACATATTATTCACATATAAATGTCATATGTACCTGAAATAAGGGGGGAAACACAGGGATATACACATATAGCCCCAAGGGGTTAGAGCAGGGGAAGGGAGATGGGTCTGGGACAATGTTGGGAAGAGAAGAGGGGAGAAGGGGAATATGACTCAAGTAAAATACACACACCATAATCGGGAAATAGAAGTGATTGCATTGAGTGACCAAGTTTGTGAAAAGCTTGCTTCGCTTTATGACAGGTAGGTCTGGAACTGAAGGGATTGCTTAAACCAGTCCTAGGCTGACCACACCATTTTGTATTTTTCATATTGATCTTTATCCTCTGCCACCAATATTGCCATATGCTGGATTCTCTACAGTTCCATAAACCAATCCTTCATGGAAGGAACACAGGAATAATTGCTCTGGCTGCTGTTAAGAAATAATGTAACACACTCCTTTTTGCAGATTTGATCAAAGACATCAACCTATTTGATCGTAATCTAACCTTAAAAACTATGTTTGATAAACAAAACACAGAATTAATACCTTATACCCTGAATTATAAAAAGGATGGAATACCCAAGACTTTAAACTGCTGAAGGACCTGTATCAACTGCTCACAGAGAACGACTCACATTTATTTAACCATCTGAGACCGTATCATCAGAATCAGAAACCCAGTCACCTTCCAGTTTTACACTGATGTCTAGATTTCTGTACCAAAAGCGATACACTGTTTTTCATGAAATTTTTTTTTTTAATTGTAGACCTGTAACTTACAGAAATATGTCCGAACAGGGTTCTAGTAGTTATCATGAATAAAAAAAATATTTGAAACACACAAATCATGTAAAAAAAAAAAATTACTTTTAAAAAAACTAAATATAAGACACAAAAATCAGCTTAAACAAGAATACATAAGTAAATGAAAAATACTGAAAATGCGATAATTCAATATACTGTATAGTAATATATTTTTCTAAAACACATCCCTAGTGTCCAACAGTCCAACGTCACATACCTATAGACAAAACCACATAAATATATTTTGTATTATTTTGTATTGGATTGGATACAGGGCTTTGTATTGAATCCAATACAAAATATTTGAATTTCCCGCTACGACCCCCATCGACGGGCGCACGCACAGACATCATCAGGAATCGCCGAGGGACACGTACGCGAACGCTGGGTGTTCTAATTCTTTCCAAACTTCCATGCAAAAAGTGTTAATTCACCATATAATTCACCAAATTACCACATAACTCACCGAAATATGTCCAAAATTTTATAAATTTAATAATAAAATTTTTTTTTAAATCTTTAAAAAAAGTTTAAAAAAAAAATAGTGTATAATGTAAATTGATTGTACAGTAGCTTATATAATATATATATAATACAATTATATATGTATTATATAAGGATTTCTTTGTATTGGACTCAATACAGCTTTTTTGTATTGAGTTCAATGCAAAGGATTTTGAATTTCCCGCCCCGCCTCCAGCCCGAAAACCCGGTGATCGTCACTGCACTCGGATGAAGAAAGAAGACAGAAGACGCGTCTGGAGGAGCTGCGGGGAGAAGGTGAGTATTTTTTTTAGCAATCGACGCTGGAACAGAACGGATCATCGCAGCAGAGACCAAGTAAGTGAGGGGATTTAAATAGTTTTGTTTTGCAAAATCGAAAAAACCGAACAAAGGTTGGGTTTAACGGTCGGGTGGTTAATATCTAGGAAACCCAAATCACAATTCTTGCCCTCTTTATCCACCAACCAACAAATACAAACCTTCATGGACATCCCAACAAAACAAATTTTAAAAATGAATTTAGACATACACCCAAAAACATACAACTTGACAAATGAACATAAGAAAGCTCTTACAAAATTAAAAAACAAGAAGATTGTAATCAAACCATCAGACAAGGGTGGGAACATAGTGATTCTAGACATTGATCATTATCACCAAATCTGCTACTGTATCCTGGATAATCAGGAATGGTACACGGTCATGCCAAACAGCAAAACTATAGAACTCAGGCAGGAATATGACAATATCATTTTGGAAGCTTTTTCTAAGAATGTAACCGATAAAAAAACCAAAGACTCTAACCAACAAATTTCCTACGTTACCAACATTTTATGCATTACCGAAAGTACAAAAGAATCTCTCACGCCCAAAAGGACGACCAATTGTTTCAGTAATAGGGTCTTTAGCAGCAAATTCAAGTGAATTAGTAGATTCCCATCAACGTCCTTTAGTTATGAAGCTTCCATCCTATTTAAAAGACATGATTGAACCCCTTAAACTCACCCACGAAATGTCCATCCCCCCAAACTCCACCTTAGCTATCGATGTGGAGGCACTATACAGTAGCATACAGCACCATCTAGGTATTGCAACCATTTCAAACTGCCTCCACAAAGCATACCGTACTTCAACAAATCAAAATCAATTTATCATATCTTTAATGACCTAGATTCTCCACAGAAATATATTCACATTTGAAAACAAAACATACTTATAGACCCAAGGTGTGGCAATGGGGACTAAGTTTTTTCTGAAATAATACGGCTGGCAAAACTATACTGCATGCGAAGAGCTCACACCCCAAAGCTCTTATCAACAGTATGCCATATAGTCAATATTTGAGATTGACAAAGAATTGCACATTAGATGAGGATTGGAAAGGTGGCTAATTACCTACGCAACAGACTTCTTTTGTGAGGTTATTCCTAACTCCTTAAAAAAGCATACCAAAAAGCAAAATTACACAAAAAATACAAAATTACATTACAAGAAAGGACCTTCTTTTCAAAGTTGAACATAAGGACAAACATTCCCAAAAAATGACTTGAATAATTACCTGATACAACAAGCACCATCATCTCCTCTACAATACCTTGGAGAGTAATTGACATATATTAGGAAAAGACCCCCAAATAAGAACATGTATTGGGGAACGACCCATGATTACTTATTGCAAGTCCCGATCACTAAGAGATCTGTCACACTTACCTCTTCCTCACTAAAGCGCAGACTCCTCTCTCCTGGGCATGCAGGCAGTTCTGTTGCTGGGTGTGTCTCTGTTTCCAAGCTTTATCAATTCTGTCCAATCCGCTGGCCAATCAGAAAATAGCCTCTTCCCCAGCCCTGGCTATTTAGCCATGTCACACACTGCACTCAGTGTTCGTGCATCGTGTCTCCATTGTGCTGAACCCCTAGTTCTGTTGAGCTAGTTCCTGTTCACCTGGTGCTTAATCCAGTGTTTACTCTGTCCAGCTCCTGCGTTAACTCCTCATTGTCCAGTCTGTTGGTTGCCAGCCAACTTCCCTGTGCTGTTCCTGTCTGCCTGTGGATATCCCTGCATCACCAGTGCCTCCTGTTGTTTACAGTATCTCCTGTGTTGGCTGTGCCCGCAGTGACCCGTGTCACTAGTGTCTGTCTCCTGGATCTCTGGTAATTGACTCCGGTAACCAGCTGCCCAACATCCTCACCATCAGAGGCCCTGGAGAAGACCCGATTACTGCTTACTGCCTACCATGCTTACTGCATACCTACCGTGAATACCATAGCGCCACCTAGTGGTCCTGTCTCTCCGTGTGTGACAGTTTGTACAAACCATGTATTCACCCCTCCCAGACCAGATCCAAACCAACTACTCGCCCAGAGGCTTGAAGCTCAGGAAGCTACTCAAACCCAGGTACTTCACCAGCTTCATGTGCTCACTACCCGCTTGGATCAGCTTCTGGTCCTCTTCAGTGCTCCTACTGAATCACCGGTCCTGCCCAGTCTCCTGCTTTCCTGAGCCTTTTTAGGAGGGTTTTTGATGAACCCGCTCGGGCCTCCTCAGCAGCCAGCGCTCTCCTGGATCTCTGCAAAGAGTCACTTACTGTGGGCCAGTTCTATGTTAAGTTTCGCATTTTGGCGGCGGAGCTCGCCTGGAACAGTGAGGCTTTCCACGCTACCTTCTGGCAGGGCTTTTCTGATCGCAATATGGATGAGTTGGCTGGTCGAGAAATTCCCACTGCTCTGGATGACCTGATCTCTCTGGCTACCCAGATTGATATATGTTTCCTAGAGCGTTTCCAGGAGAAATCTCGCTCCAGCAAAGTCTTCTCTCACGACTAGCTCTATTCTTCCAGCCACCTCTGGAACCTCCACTCCCGTTTCTCTTTCATCAGAGGTACCCAATGGGTCGCTCACGTCTATCTTCAGAGGAGAGACTCCGGAGCCTATTTTCAGGTCTCTGCATTTACTGTGGATTGAAAAGACACTTTATCAAACTCCCACAGACCAGGAAACTTCAGCTCCTAGTATACTCTAAGAGGGGCATGCTAGGTCACTCTTTTCTCCCCTCCACTCAGCATCCCTCAATACCAATTAAGCTCCACAAGACGTCCACACTTGCTCTAAAGGCTTTTATCGACTCTAGACCAGCAGGCAATTTCATCTCTGCTACTGACTCAAACCCTGCTAATCTCTGCGGTAGATGGAACCATTCTCTCCTGTAAACTTATCCACTTCCAAATCTTGTCCATGCAAATTACGGTAGGTGTGCTATATTAGGTGACCACAACCTTCCTTGTACTTCCCCAGGACTCGTCTGAAGTCATCCTGGAACTCTAATGGCTTCAGCAACACTCTCCAGTTCTAGATTGGTCTACTCCAGAGGTATTGGCTTGGGGTCCTTTTTGTTTGACCAAGCTCCAACCTCTCAAGCCTCTTGCCCTCTCCACGTTAGAGTTGGCTCCATCCATTCCAATCCAGTACAAGGACTTCATAGATGTTTTCTCTAAATGCCAGGCGGAGCAACTTCCTCCCCATTGCTCCTATGACTGTGCGATGTACCTCATTCCAGCGATAAACCTCATTCCACACTTCCACTTTTCTTTGTCCAAAAGAAGGATGGGACTCTTCGTCACTATTAAAAACTGCTACCCACAGTGGCATGGCTGGCTGCCGACGAGGATGGTTACTTTTTGAGAGAGCTCTGTCCGTGGCGCGGCTCTAAATATACTCAATGACTCACCACACGATTCCACAAGCACTTGACCTACCACAATTCATCCACAAAAAAACAGAAGAGATGACTAGAGGCAAGGAGGAGAGGACCGGACCGCGGAGATGGATTGAATTCCATACTAAACCGGTGGGGGAGTAAAGTCAAGATGGCGGCGGTGTTCTTAGACCGTGGCCTACAAGAAGAGTGAGTAAAGCCTCTCAATTAACTTCTAAAAAGACATCTCTGTCTTCTATAGTGCAAACTCCCTTAATCCCTGAAGAACCGTCACTAAATGAATCGGTTGAGCTTACTAATCCTGATAATAATAATGATGGTTCATCCTCAGCTTGTGATTTTACTCAGACGGGAGACCCTGTATTACAAAAGGGTTCTCCATGTGAGGATCCGATGGATCATTTTATTAATGATTTACCGACACAGTACTTAAAGATATGCCATTATCCCTCAGAAAGTCATTTGCAAACTGACTTTTTCTCTATGATCTCTACACTTGAAAGAGATGAGCAGATTTTAGGTGGAGTGGAGTGGATCACATTGAAGAGAAAATGGGAGAAATCACAACAGGTCATAATAGTCTAGAAGAAGTGGCCAAAACGAAAGGGAAACTCATTGGCATGGAAGGCAGGGCTAGATCCTAAATTTCGTAGATTATTAGAAACTGTCTCTCTGTTGGAACTTCCTATCTATCTACAACTGATATTTACTGTATTACCAGTTCCCAAGGAGAACTGGTGATTGACAGAGCTCATAGAATTTCAAAACCTGCTCATTTGCCAGCAACAACCTCCAGAGATGTAATAGCCAGAATTCACTTGCAGAAATTCAGAAATTGCTGCAAACCACCAGAAATATGGAAGTTCTACCAGAACCGTACTCTCATATTACCATTTATCTCAAGCGACTATTTTAGCCAGGCGTCAGTTTTTACCAGTGACCAAAATGGTCCGATTACATGGTATTCCGTATCGGTGGGGCTTCCCGGTGAAGATTTTACCATTAAATCTGGATCTCCACATGTGATCTCCACTTTAGAGGATGTTTTTACACTTCTTCATAAATAGGGCCTAGAGATAGAAGATTCACAACCTCTTGCACAACGTTTACCGAGACTGCGACAGGAATGGCAAGAAGTCCACCATAAACTTGCACGGTCACCAAAGTGATCTATCTGTGATATTTGTTTACAGGTGTATTATAAGGTTTTGTTCTCTCTCCCTCAGTTGCAGTATGCTGGGTCAAATCCAAATGTTAATGTATCTACTTTTTATTATTACGTCGTGTGATACCTATACAGAAATATTTCATATTTATAGAGCTGTTGTTGGGTACACATCCGTTTTCCCCCATTTGACTACTCTTGACTTTGGGTCATAAAGTGCTATTCCCATGTTGGGGTATTTTTATTTTTTTTTTTTATTTTCTAGTACTGCTTTTTCTGTTGGTATTTTTCTCAGTGCCATTGTCATATCTTTGCAAGTTGGCTTTTTTTCTGTTCAACGGTGTCTGGGTAGATATCCCCAACTCTCTGCTCTGTGTCATCCGTTCAGAGGATTGCTGATGCAATAAGAGGTGAGCACACACAGTTCAGCCTTCATGTGAAGGGGATACAGGCAGCCCCGCCCCCATCTCATAGCACGAGCTGGAATTTCTATTTTTTTTTAAAAAAAAGAAAAAAAAAAACTGCCGGTGAAATGTATCCACTGCTAGAGCTGTGTGTGAAGTCTGCATGTCATTCTGCATCCTCACAGCTCTCTGTGTACAAACCTCCATATCTCCTAAACTGTATGGCACAATGACTTGTAATTTCCAGGGTGTACAGGGGACCCTCATAAATACTAGTTACTACAATTTCAAGATAAAGAATTTCAAGATATGGGGGTCAAAAATGTAAACAGTTAAAAAAATTGAACTTTGGGTTTGCTGTTTCAGAGGAAAGTGCAACTAGGGGTCCTAAATTGAAAATGCAAATTGGGGACCCTGGGGGCCACTAACATAGTAAGGAGCATTGGGGTGGGGCCCCTAAATATATACCTACCTGTCACAAATCTATACCTATGAAACTGTCTGTCTGCTTCTTTTCTTTGAGCACTAATTTCTCTGAATATATGCAAGTGGCGGGCACATTCTCCCCTTACAATCTCATTACTACAGCATCATTAAAACATAAAACACTCTGCCCATCAAAATGGGTTTCCCTGTCCTGTATACATTTCTGTCCACTTAACTAACATTCTGAACTTCAATTGGGGAATGGGGAAGTGTAAGAAACCAAAAATATAGGTACAAGTGGGGAACATCTGTGACTAACATCCCCTAAAACTTCATCGCTATGGCATCATTAGAACATAAACTCTGCTCACAAAAACTTTATTGAGGCTGAGGTATTAGAAGGTTACAGCCATGTGTAACAAGGAAGTGCATTTTGATGGACAGTTTTTTTTTTTAATGTTGTAATTATGCCATGGTGATGAAAGGTGATGTCCACACGTCTCCCACTTCCACTTATATTTTTGTTTGCCAGCACCTCTTAATTCTAGAGAAATTGGGGTTTGAGGTAGAGATGCAGACTGATATGTGTAACAGAGCAGGCAGAAAACTTTGCTAGGTAGAGATTTATGTTCTCATAATGCCATACTAATTACATTTTAGAAGGGTTTAGCCACAAGTGTCCCCCACTTGCACCTACAGTTTCAGTTTCCTATGCCTCCACGTGTACCTTAAAAAGTTCAAGTTAATACAACCAACGGTTTAGGCGATATGAAGGTTTGAACACGAGTTGTTAGGCTGCAGAATATGACAAGCAGCTTTTACACTCACATAGCGATCACACTGTGCTGCCAATAACATTATTACACGCCGTGGATAAACTTCACAGACAGTGTTTTTTAATAGAATGAGTGATGAGAGGGGATCACTGTCTGTCTTGTCCCCATCTGATATCACATTCATGATGCTAAAAAAGCATTGCCACATTTTTACCATTATATTAAAAAGTGACTTTCTCTGGGAAAATGTGCGTTTTTTTTTTTTTTGTTTTTACACTTAAAAGGGGTAAAGACCAAAGGGGAAACCCGCAGCCTCCTAGGATATTTCTGTCACATATCCAAAGAGGCTCTGCACTGCTCCTTGTGTGCAGGCATCTTCAGAGGCTTTCTTATAATGTAAAAAAAAAGTGTTCAATCTCATGCATGCGCAGTGAAAGGCAGCACTGGACGTACAAGTGAGCATCAGAGAAAAAGTGGAAGCTGAGCCAGCATGGGCCTGCTGGGCTACAAAATGTTTACACAAAAGTTAACTTTAACTAAATATAGACACAGGAGCACATCTGAAGTTAGGCTGAATTCACACCGGCAGTAAGGTTACATTTGTCCATCCCTCATGGCAGGAACCACTGCTGCCTAAAAAACTTCTAGCTCTGAAAAAGCCCAGCACTTACCGCCTGTTACCAATCCTAGGTGTCTACCACATACCGCCTGTTATCAATCCTATGTGCCTAGTACTTACCGCCTGTTACCAATCCTAGGTGCCCAACAGTTGCCAGAAGTCACTCAGAAGGGGTAAAATGTTTATTGCTGCTAATATGAACTAAGCCTAACTTGTTACACCACATTCATTATACTATTTCACTAATACAAAGGAATACACTCTTAAAACTTAGAACACTAGTAAGTTGGGTCACAATACACAGCATAGGACAGTTGTGGCAAAATACATAGAATAGAAAAAACTGGATATACTAAGGGGGCAGGCATTACAAAGTTGTAACAAATCATTGGGAGAAGGTAGAACACTGAAACAATAAGAGGTTACTGATTACCCATGGCAAACAACTGGGAGCACTAAATGTGCTGTGTTTTGCCACACCCCCTTTTTTACCACCCGGCTAAAAACAATTTCTGGGGAGAACACTGAATTAATATAAGGGCTGAATAGCCCTCATAAACGATCTGCTCTATAGTTCGCGGCAAACCATCACGGATGTGATGTGCTGTGTGCTCTAGAATGGCATTCGCCAACTGGTGGTCCGCTAGAAGGTTTGGGGGGTGCACCCCTGAGCAAGGTCAGGGGAAGACCAGAGTCGCGAACCACGTCCCCCGAGCAGTTTCCAGGCATAGGGAGGTGGGCGGGCTGTGTCCCAGCACACAACCTGCCAACTCTCCCATCGCAGGCACAGATCTGCTATGGCAGAGTGGGCGGGGGTATGGTGTTATGACGTCACTATGGGGAGGTTCCTTTCCTTTGATTGACAACCGGCTCCCCGCGCATGCGCGGTCAGGAGCCGGTATCTTTAGTGGTCCATGGGACCAAACAGATTGGCGATCGCTGCTCTAGAAACACATTTTTCTGTTACCAAACCTCCTAAATGTACTTAAATTATTTCCACCTATTTTTACAGCTAATGCAGAGAAGAAACGTATAGGAGTATTTATAGCTATTAAAAACCCCGTGGCCATTTACTATTATGTTGTGACTTTAATGTGGTATCCAATCCACAACTTGACGTTTCAATAACAAAACTTTATAAGAGAACCTCCTTGAAACCCCTTCTAGAGGAATCTAATTTTTTTGATGTGTGGTGATGTTTACACACCTCGGAAAAGGCGTATTATTCATCTTCACACAAATCCTATTCCTGCATAGACATGTTTTTGACTGACATGAGTTTACTAGAGAAAATTTCTCAGATAGAAATTGATAATATCACATGGTCGGACCACACTCCAGTAGTTCTGAGTGTGAAGGACCAATATCACACGATACCTTTTAGATTTTGGAGGGCTGATCCAAGAATTTTTGCGGATTTAGCGTATTCCGCTCAACTCAGAAATTATTTAAAAGAACTTTTCCAATTTAATGATACCCAGGACATGGATCTTTTTATCATATGAAATGCCCACAAGGCATTTATTAGGGGTATCCCGATTCAGCTTGAGTCCAAAGATAAAAAGATGAAGCGACAACAGTTGGCTACCTTCAAAATTTAGCTACATTAAAAATTTGGCTACATCAAAAATTTAGAAAATCAACACAAAATTAGTCCTGCTACTAAGGTAACTTAACAGCTTTTTTAAATACAGACACGATTTGAGAATGCTTCTTTTGTCAAATCATGCTCAATTTATTCAAAATTGCAACTAAATTACTGGAGGCAAGGTAATAGAGCTTCCAAACCTTGGCTGCTAAATTTAAGACTGGAATACAGCTCTCTAAAATCCTATTTGTGTTTAAAGCTGGATCCAATGGTAAAATGGTTAACCCACAGGATATAGCTGCAGAATAGATGAAGAGAACAGATGAAGAGAATAGATGGCTTTCAATTGGAAAATACATCTCGTCTCCGCCTGTAGTAACCACCTGTCCAAGTCCCCCCCTAGAGTCCAGTTTAATATTTTGTAGAGCTAGAAATCTTAAAGACTTAGTATTATAATTATGCATAATTATTGAAAATATGTTCATATATTCTCCTACGGAGCTAACGTTTAGTTTTAAAGGCGTTACTTTACAGGCGGAGACAAGATGTATTTTCCAATTGAAAGCCAACTTTTTTCCACGGCTGAACGATGCCTTCACCTTTAAATCTTTTTTTTATAGGAAAGTTTCAATTCTATCCCCCCTTTGCTTCCTTTTACTCTTTTCTCTAACGCCTCTTTTTCTTTTTTTTTCTTTTAAATTTCCTTTTTTTTCTCTTTTCTTCTATTTACAATTTTCTAATTAGAACCTGTGAGATTATGTTGATATGATCATGATCATTCAAGTTAGATATATAACAAAATGGTATGGGGTCTTTGGAGTCTGAGCGGGAGCGGTTCACCTTCCCCCCACCCCACCCCTCTCCCCCGGGGGGGATAGGGGGGAGACCAGCAGCCTGTATGTTGTCTTATGTTGTTATCCCTTTTCCTTTATTTATCAGTAGCTTGTCTATTTTTGGTCTCCAATCCCTCCCTGCTAGTGTTGTTGGTTGTGTCCTGTGTTTTGTGTTGTCTTGCCTTCTCTGGATGTCTTTGTATATGGGTTTGTGTGTTTCATGTATTGTTCCTTAGTCCATAGTGTGGCCGCTATCAGCCGTCTCTCTATTTGTTGATGGCTGTCTTCTCTTCCCCCTCTCCCTTCCCTTGGTAACAATATCCAGTCCCTGGAGCACAAGCTAATTCCAGTGCACTCCATGGATACAAGATATCAGCCCTCCGTGCTTGTGACGTCATTACTTGGCGCCGTGACACATACGGATGTCGTTCCTGTGTTCAGTCTCCATTGGGGAAGGTATAAAGGTAGGTATAAAGGTAAGAGCGGAATTTCACAACCCTATGCACTCGTGCGTCAGAGGATGGAGGTTCTCCTTATAATCTAATTGCTAGCCTGTTTATGGATGAAATTATTGTAAGTACAGCGATGTTTTTTGTACAGTTCTTGGCAGTATTATTGTGTTACAATACTAATAGATTTTTGGCATAGTCTCACTTGTTTTGGCATAGTCTCACTTGATACCTTTTGGGAACCTTGGCATTTGAATAGCGGTATTGTCTTGGATACCCACGATAAACAGAATAGTATATAATGAAACAACATGTATTGAGGGACTCCCCCCTCCTTCCTGGTTTGTTCCTTATATTATGGGACAGTGCAAATAGCCGAATGTTCATGGAATGGTGGAGTCATAAGCTGCGTACACACTGCCAATTTTTGTCGTTGGAAAGGATCTTTCACGATCCTTTCCAACGACAAGGGAGTGCACGATGCATGAACGGTGCTGTACATACAGCACCGTTCATGCTCTATGGAGAGGGGAGGGGGAGAGCGACGGAGCGGCACCCTGCTGCGCGCTCTCCCCTTCACTTTCATTACGATCGGCTGTCGTCCATCGTCCGTGGATCCGGTAGGTCAGTCGTCCGGACGATGGATGACACCGACTGTACACACGGCAGATTTTCGCCCGATAATTGGCCGATGCCGATTATCGGGCGATAAAAATCTGACGTGTGTACGTAGCTATAGCAATCTAAATAAGATGAAATGGTGGAGTTACAGCAATCTAAATAAGAAAATTTCCTAAGTGATGTCCCATCTTGGACAATGATGGGATGATATAGTCACATAGACTTAGAATCGGTCTTGTAACTTCCAACATAAGAATCTAATGTATGAATATATAGGGGGAGACATATTTATATATATATATACGTAAAAACAGATAACTTTGGACATTTCACCCATGTACTCATTGGTTCTTTACACACAGTAAATCTATTTATTGAAGATAATTGCTTGTTAGCACTCCACAATGGAGTGAGCATTACCAATATTAATTGGAGAAGCATTGAATATTACTGTAGAGAACATACATGGGACACCGCCATCTCTGTATGTTGTGATTTTAATCCTGCCTTTCGCCTGCCTTCATACCAAGGGAATAAGCATACTGGTGATTGTAACAACAATGCAAAACGTGTCCGATGATCTCAACATATGTGATCTGTACCATTTTTCTAGCCCATGTATGTTAGAAAGTCAATTAGACTCTTCCTGAAACTTGGTATAGGGGAAGAGGCATGCATATTTTAATTGTTGCTTTCCAATGAAGGAAATAAAAGATTTATGATAATTTTATTATATTTACTGCCATAAAAGTCGCGTATCTTTTTCCTTTTATATCCTACCAATTTGTTTATCCAAAATAATTAACACTTATTTCGAAACTGAAAGAAGATTTAACTAATATGTCTAAACAGGACGTGTCTTGGTTAGGCTGAGTGGCGTTTTTTAAAATGTTACTTTTACCCAAAATTTTATGTTCCTTAGAACCCTGCCTGTGAAGCTATTCAAAACTTATTTTAAGTCTCCACAGAGACTATTGAAGCAATATATTTGGGCTAACGGTAAAGCCAGAATCGGGTATGCTGCTATAATAAAACATAAGAAAGCTTAGCCTCGGCCTCCCAGATTTCTATGATTACTATAAAGTATCTGTGCTGACTGCGCCACAATTTTTTTTTACTAACTCTACTGACAGAATATGGAATAACATGAAGCACTCCTGTTCTAAAAAAAATCTGGCGACTTTATTTGTGGCTAAGTCACTGGATTCTTCGATAATTCTACCAGATTATCTATTTTATTAAAAGCAGCTTTTTCTGCTCAGTCCGAAGTGTTTTTTAAAACTGAACTACCGATACCGATTGACACTTATACACATTTTATTCCTGATATTGATATAGAACATTTAATCTTTTAACTTTTCGAGATTTACAATCATGCCCACCTAATCTGTCACTTTAGAAAAAACTAAATTATTTTGGTTTGTCTATTACTGATTGTTGGAAGTGACCAAAATTGATATGAATATGAAAAACAATTCTGCCTTCTTGGAAACAAGCTATAAACCTCATGATCAAATGATTGCTTAACAGAGACAATGCCCCTGATTCATCAATAAAATCCGCGCTCGCTGGAAGCGCGAAAGTAAGCGCGGCCAGCCATCACGGTTTACCGCGGTCGGGATTTGAGTGTGCTCGTACACTCGCCTCCTCACTGCCAGCCGGATTCCTGCCTTCATAATAATGAGCAATAGGGGGCGCGTATCTTTCCAATTAAGGCGATTAGATTTCAGCTGCGCGATTAAGGAGGATCTGTTAAGTTCAATGGTGCGATCATAGCAATTAATTAGCGCGCACCTGCTCTCTGTTCTGTGCTTATTTACAGTCCTTTACAGGTCAATTAGAATCTTTAATGCTGCGATGTGAGGCCCGCAACATCGCGCTCGTTCACACGTATCCGACAAGGCATCGGAAGGTTTTATATAGGCGCCTATGGAGAGGAGTTGAACTCCGTTAACTCTTGCCTAACAGAAAAGAAATAAGTGATTATAAAATATGCTTTTTTCTTGGCGCACATACATGTTTTAAACATTTGAACAGCACAAACATTTTTTTTTAGGGCTAAGGGTAATATGTGTGCCATTAGAAAAAATGATTTTTTAGGGGAACAGTGACTTTTAATGCAAGCTCGCCAGTGTAAAGCTGCTGGAGATGCGCGGCTCCGGCCGCGAGCTCTTTCAGTTGCTGAATTGCGCGGCGGTGTACGATTTCGGATCGCGAATACGAATGCGCGAACGAGCTTCCGATTTTGCTTGATGAATCAGCCTCAGTGTGTTTAACAAGTTCATTTGAGTGTAAACAAGTGTAACGATAGGTGAGTGCTATGGCCTGATGTGTGTTCAGGTATCCTATCTGCACTCTCCACAGTGTTCTCCCCAGAAATTTTTTTCAGCGGGGTGGTGGGAAGCTGTACCCGGGTGGTCAAAAAGGGGGTGTGGCAAAACATGGCAAATTTAGTGCTCCCAGTTGTTTATGCCATGGGTAATCAGTAACCTCTTATTGTTTCAGTGTTCTACCTTCTCCCAATGATATGTTCCAACTTTGTAATGCCTGCCCCGTTAGTATATCCAATTTTTCTATTCTCTGTATTTTGCCACAACTGTCCTATGCCGTGTATTGTGACCCAACTTACTAGTGTTCTAAATTTTAAGAGTGTATTCCATTGTAGAAGTGTAATAGTATAATGAATGTGGTGTAACAAGTTAGGCTTAGTTTATAATAGCAGCAAAAAACATTTACCCCTTCTAAGTGATTTCTGGCAACTGCTAGGCACCTAAGATTGGTAACAGGCGGTAAGTGCTGGGCTTTTTCAGAGCTAGAAGATTTTTAAGCAGCAGTGGTTCCTGGCATGAGGATTTAGTTAAAGTGAACTTTTGTGAAAACATTTTTTTTTCACTTGATTCTTTTACAAAATTACCCCAGTGGGCCCACGCTGGCTCAGCTTCCACCTTTTCTGTAATGCTTATTGTACGTCCAGTGCTGCCTTGCACTGCGGATACATGAAATTAAACACTTTTTTTACATTATAAGAAAGCCTCTGTAGATGTTTGCACACAAGGAGCAGCGCAGAGCCTCTTGGGATATGTGACACAAATATCCCAGGAGGCTGCGGATATTTCCCCTTTGGTCTTTACCGAAATGGAAGTAAAGACTGAAGGGGAGAGGTCCTCTTCAAAAAAGTGTAAAAACAAAAAAAAAAAAAAGCGCACATTTTTCCATTATATAACAGAGAAAGTCACTCTTTAATATAATATTAAAAATGTGGCGATGCTTTATTAGCATCATGCATGTGATATCAGATGGGGACAAGACAGACAGTGATCCCCTCTCATCACTGTCCATATTCTATATAAAAACACTGTCTGTGATGTTTATCCATAGTGTGCAATGATGTCATCGGCAGCACAGTGTGATAGCAATGTGAGTTTAAAAGCTGCTTGTCATTATCTGCAGCCTAACAACTCGTGTTCAAACCTTCATTTCTCCTAAACCGTTGGTTGTATTGACTTGAAAGTTTTAAGGTACACGTGGAGGCAAAGGAAACTTAAACTGTAGGTGCAAGTGGGGGACAGTTGTGGCTAAACCTTTTTAAAATGTAATTGCTATAGCATTATGAGAACATAAATCTCTACCTAGCAAAATGTGCTGCCTGCTACGTTACACATCTGTCTGCACCTCTACCTCAAACCCCAATTTCTCTAGAATTAAGAGGTGCAGGGAAACAAAAATATAGGTGGAATTGGGAGACACTTGTGGCTATCACCTTTCATCACTATGGCATCATTAGAAAAATTTAAAAAAAACTATCCATCAAAATGCACTTCCTTGTTACACATGACTGTAACCTTCCAGTACCTCAACCTCAATAAAATTTTGTTGGCAGAGTTTATGTTTTAATGATACTATAGTTAATAAGTTTTAGGGGATGTTAGTCACAGATGTTCCCCACTTGTACCTATATTTTTGGTTTCTTACACCTCCCTATTACCCAATTAAAGTTCAAAATGTTAGATAAGTGGACAGGAATGTGTAACAGGGCAGGGAGGCCCATTTTGATGGGCAGAGTGTTTTATGTTCCAATGATACTGTAGTAATGAGTTTGGGCCCATCCCAATGCTCCTTACTATGTTAGTTGCCCCGGGGTCCCCAATTTGTATACTCAATTTATAGTTGCACTTTCCTCTGAAACAGCAACCCCAAAGTTCAATTTTCATAACTTTTTACATTTGTAAATGTATATCTTGAAATTCTTTAAAGCTGGGGGGCTGACATTATAGTAACTAGTATCTATGAGGTTGCCCTGTGCAACCTGAAAATTACAACTCATTGTGACATACAGTTTAGGAGATATGGAGGTTTGTACACAGAGAGCTGTGAGGATGCAGAACGACATGCAGACTTCACAGACAGCTCTAGCAGTGGATACATTTCACAGGGCTTTTTTTCTTTTTTTAAATAGAAATCCCAGCTCGCGCTATTTATATCTGACAAAGTTACCATAACAGTGACACCAAAAAAATAAAAATCCAAATTATTGAAATGGTAGTAAATAATAGTGTACCACTATCCTTTTTACAGCCAGCCTTTTTAGGCCTAAATGGAGAAATGGTTAAAAAACTTGGTGTTTCTCCAGAAAGAGAAGGTATAAGAAAACTTATAATTGAAGAGGCAAAATGTTAAAAGGAAGAACTACAAAAAGGTCTGAAGGGGCATTTTGTCTTAAAAAAAATGGATGCATGCACACGTCACAGAGTCAATTATTTTGGTATTAATGTTAGATTTGTTTATGAAAAAAATAAAACAATAACGCGAGCCTTGGGAGTAAAGGATACCCAGGCACATCACACCAGTGACTATCTTTAGAAGTTAGTAGAGGATGTTCTAGAAGATTTTGAAATAATTAAAAAGGAACAGATTCTATGTATTGTGACAGATAGTGCTTCTAATATGTTGAGCACAATTGAGAAAATGAATAAAGAGATGAAGAAAGTGACAGACTGACATTAAAGAAAGACAGTTCTGCAAGTATTGGAAAAAGTGAAAGCGAAGAAAATAGTTACATTTTGGATAACATTGTTGAAGAAACATCTGAGCGTATTACTAAACAACACACTGGGGAAGCACTTATTTGATGGTAAAGCATTTGCTTGAACTAAAAGACTTTCTTGAAGGACTGGACAATGAAAATGTTTTATTAACTGAAAGCCAGTGGACACAAGTAAAAGCACTGGATAATCTACTTTCTATCCTCTTATCGGTCACCCAGAATTTGCAATCTGAAGATTTAACACCTGGTAAATTCCTCTTGAAATGGAAGAGCTTGATATATTGCCTGAACAAACGTGGAGGGTTAATAGCGGGCATTGTGTCTTCAATGAAGAAAAGAGAGAATCTCTTACTAGATAATCAAATCTTGTTAGCTGCTATTTATGTTGATTCAATGAGCCAAATTTTGTTGAGCGATGACCAGACGGATACTGCAAAAAAGGCCATCTATGATGTAGCAGTTCGCTTGAAGGGATTACTACCTGAAACAAGGCAGGGAGATATTTGGGATACCAAGTATACCTGCAGTTATTCTATTCCTATTCTTAAATAATGTGAGTAACGTGGACATATGTTTTAAATTTTTACACATAAAATCCCACTAACTAATAGCTAACTTTCTTACCCTGATTAAGTCTGTACTATACAACACCAGAAATACCTTCATTCGACTAGGAATAATTCTGACTCCTCCCTATAAGTAGGTAAACTACTATCCATTACTCTCTCCAATATTCTGCATTTATTATACTTCATTTAACTAATTTTTCACTCTAGTTAAATTTAGCCATCTTCTGTGGAGTATTTACATTTTCCAGCTTTCCTATTATCTTCATTACCTACAATCACTGTATCCAGTCTCCAATCTGGTTGTGAGTAACCCCCTATTTTAAATTCTATTCAAACATGACTGAGTTTAAATTTAGCCTCTATCTCACATCTTCTAACACTGAATAAGTAAAAGTAATTTGGAAATTTCATTTACAGTCATTATCAAGTTAACTTCTCTCACCCCTTTGAGGCAGCTATTGGCGTGAATACCTGCAGATGTTTTTTTACTCACCATAGTACATCATTTCATCATAGTGATCATTTAACTGTAAGTACTACTTATATTTAATTTATTAAATTGTCCTACTTAGATGTGACGTGAATAATGATACTGATGTAAGTCAACTACATTTATTCTTCTTTATTTATCTTTTTTTTTAGTTTTTTTTTATGTGCTCTCCAACTGTAGAACTAGAACAAAATCTCAAAACAACCCCATGAAGAAGCCATTTGGCGAAATGCGTTGGATAACTGAGATTATGTTATATAAAGTTATGGGATGTAAAGCTTAAAGAAACTATAATACCCAAATGTAACAGTTTGAAAATATATTTATTTTACATTTTCACAATTATTTGTTTATATTCAACATTTGTCTATTAGTATTCAGTAGATCTATGTTAGAATCAGGATCTGAACTCATCCACATTAAAGTTACACACACTCCGAAAAACTTGCCGTTAAAAGCCTGCCTATTTTCTTTCGCCTATCCTTTCTAAGGTATTTAATTTTAAAATTATATAAAGTAAAAATCATAATAATTGACAAATCATCATTTTCATATATTTTTATTATTGTTTCTTGAGAAAAACTTTAATAGTAAAAAATATTGTGTTATATTTAATTTTATAATAAATTTATTGATTTATGAATAATTAGGGGGGTCTACATTTTTTTGTGAAGTTTGAATGCAAAAGTGTGAAGATGAAAGGAGAAACCCTGTAAATACAGAGGAGTCAGAGAGTCGGAGACGGGGTACCTAAAACTGAGCAGATGGAGTGTCTGAGTCGAAGGATTTATCTACCGACTCCACAGCCCTGCTTCCAACACTTTGTCAGCAAAGTAATTTGTGACCTGCTATACATCTGTGTTGTTTTCTATTTGGATGACATTTTTCTCTCCTGACTTGCCTACCCACAAACAGCATGTCCGCCTTATCTTACAGAGACTCAGAGACATCCGACTCTACGCTAAAGCAGAGAAGTGCCTGTTCGAATGCCCCCAGGTGCCTTTCCTGGGTTACATTGTTTCGAAAGATGGCCTCCCTATGAATCCCAAGTTACTACTATCTCTAACTGGCTGCTACCCTTCGCTATTAAGGCTACTGAGGGTTTCCTGGGTTTTAACAACTACTACTGGAAGTGTATTCAAAATTACTCCACTCTGGTAGCGCCCATCAATACACGGACCTGAAAGGATGCTGACCCCAATTACTGGCCCTCTAAGGCTATTGAGGCCTTTCATTCCTTGAAGAAATTTGTTCTTTCTGGCCCAGCTCTGATTAGGCCAGATGTTTCCAAGCCCTTCTCAACAGAAGTTGATGCCTCCCCAGTCACAGAGGGAGCTATTCTTTTCCAGACCCCCACTGGAGCTCAACGCCCATGTACGTTCTTTTCACAGAAGTTATCCCTAGCAGAGAAGAATTACTCCATTGGAGACAGGGAGCTGCTGGCCATCAAATTGGCTCTAGTAGAATGGCGTTCTTTTGGAGGGCTATCCTCACAAGGTCATTATTTTCACCAACCACAAAAACCTCCAGTACCTACAGTCAGCTCGTCGCCTCAACCCTTGGCAGGCTCTTTGGTCTTTGTTTTTTTCCTGCTTTGATTTTACAATTACCTTTAAACCTGGTTCTGCGCACACTCTCCCTCGCTCCTTTGATCCACAGGATTCTGAAACCACTGCTGAGCCAAAGTTTATTATCCCACCGGCCCATATCCTTGCCTTGACCTGCTGTATGTGCTCAAACCAAGTCGTCTACTTGTGCCCCAGCGGAACCGCTTCCTCCTTTGCTGTTATCAATATCCTGATTGATAACAGGCGGTAAGTGCTAGGCACCTAGGATTGATAACAGACTGTAAGTGCTGGGCTTTTTCAGAGCTAGAAGTTTTTTAGTCAGCAGTGGTTAGTGGCATAAGGAAAGGACAAATGTAACCTTTCTGCCGGTGTGAATTCAGCCTAACTTCAGATGTGCTCCTGTGTCTATATTTAGTTAAAGTGAACTTTTGTGAAAACATTTTTTTTTCACTTGATTCTTTTACAAAATTAGCCCAGCAGGCCCATGCTGTCTCAGCCTCCACCTTTTCTCTGATGCTCACTTGTAGGTACAGTGCTGCCTTGCACTGCACATGCATGAGATTAAACACTTTTTTTTTTACATTATAAGAAAGCTTCTGAAGATGCATGCACAAATGGAGCAGTGCAGAGCCTCTTGGGATATGTGACACAAATATCCCAGGAGGCTGCGGATTTCCCCTTTGGTCCTTACCGAAATGGAAGTGAAGACTGAAGGGGAGAGGTCCTCTCCACAAAATGTAAAAACAAAAAAAAAAACGCACATTTTTCTATTACATAACAGAGAAAGTCACTCTTTATTATAATGTTAAAAATGTGGAGATGCTTTAATAGCATCATGCATGTGATATCAGATGGGGACAAGACAGCCAGGTACACGTGGAGGCATATAGGAAACTGAAACTGTAGGTGCAAGTGGGGGACACTTGTGGCTAAAGCTTTCTAAAATGTAATTAGTTATGAGAACATAAATCTCTACCTAGCAAAGTTTGCTGCCTGCTCTGTTACACATATCTGTCTGCATCTTACCTCAAACCCCAATTTCTCCAGAATTAAGAGGTGCAGAGAAACAAAAATATAGGTGGAAGTGGGAGACACCTGTGGCTATCACCAAGGCATCAATACAATATAAAAGAAAAACTGTTCATCAAAATGCACTTCCTTGTTACACATGACTGTAAACTTCCAGTACCTCAACCTCAATAAAATTTAGTGGGCAGAGTTCATTTTCTAATGATGCCATAGTGATGAAGTTTTAGGGGATGTTAGTCACAGATGTTCCCCACTTGTACCTATATTTTTGGTTTCTTAAACCTCCCCATTCCCCAATTGAAGTTCAGAATGTTAGGTAAGTGGACAGGAATGTGTAACAGGGCAGGGAAACCCATTTTAATGGGCAGAGTGTTGTATGTTCTAATGATGCTGTGGTAATGAAATTGTAAGGGGAGAAGGTGCCCGCCACTTGCACCTATGTTTTCAGTTTTGTACCCCTACCTCAGAGAAATTGGGCTTCAAAGAAGAGAAGCAGACAGTAGTTTCACAGGTATAGATTTGTGACAGGTAGGTATATATTTAGAGGCCCCACCCCAATGCACCTTGCTATGTTAGTGGCCCTGGGGTCCCCAATTTGCATTTTCAATTTAAGATTCCTAGTTGCACTTTCCTCTGAAACAGCAACCCCAAAGTTCAATTTTCATAACTTTTTACATTTGTAAATGTATATCTTGAAATATGTAAATTGGATGTCATGTATATGTACTATATGTATTGATGGTAAAAAGAGAACTATATGTTTTTCAAGTTGTAATATCCGGTGAATCGCCATGTTTTCAATTATTCATGTATTTAGTATTTATGTTTTTTGAAATGTAATGGCAATGGAGTTAATCAATGTGTATCATTGCACAACTCTAATTTATATCTTTCATTTAACTCCTTTAGCTCTTAAAAAATTATTCAACATCCCCTGATGAAGCCCATTAGGGTGAAACGCGTCGGGATTGAGTCAATTATTTTTCTGGAGATTCTGTACAACCTTGTATAATTGATTTTATGTAATAGGTGCATATACACAATATATGGGTTTTAGAATATGATTTTTCAATAATGTTTTTTATGAAATTAAACACACAGGTGCCTCAAAAAGAGCCTTCTTATTCTTCTCTTCTTTCGTTATCATAAGTGGGGCTTTGGCCTAAGCGCGGCACTGTATTGTCTTCTGAGACACTATATTTCAATATTTCTCCCTTCTTCCCTGCACCCCCCCACCCCCCACTCCTTTGGACCTAGTCCCTTCCTTTTTCTTTCCCCTCCTCCCTTATTCTTTATATGAGATTTTCATTTTCTATGGCAAACATCCTCGCCTTCCTTCTCCTATACCCTGCTCTGCCGAAATACCTGCACTGCCCTGCAGAGAGACTTCACATCTGGTCTTCTACTTGTGAGCATCTGGAACATGCAGTTCCCAGGCACAAGAAGTTTGCAGATCAGCGTCGCCGTAAGGCGCCTCTTTTTCAACCTGGAGATAAAGTCTGGCTCTCCACAAGGAACATTCGTTGCAAAGTTCCTTCTCTAAAGTTTTCTCAACGGGTTATCGGACCATTTCTGCCAAGGTTATGCCAGTTTGCTACAAGTTACGTCTTCCCTCACATCTAAAGCTGCCCAATGTCTTCCTCGTGTCTCTGCTTAAGCTGCTGGTTCTGAACCGCTTTTCTCGTCCCTCTCCGCTGGCTACTCTTGCACCCGATTCTTCTCAGGAATATGAAGTCCATCTAATTTTGGATTACAAGTTTTCTCGCAAAAAGCTAATGCACCTAATTGATTGGAAATGTTTTGGTCCTGAGGAGTGATCATGGGTTCCAGCTACAGATGTGTCTGCACCGCCTCTTGCCAAGAGGTTTCATCTTCGTTTTCCCCTTAAACCCTTTCCCCGGCGTGTAGGGAGGCCCCATAAAAGGAGGGGTTATGTCATACTTTCCTCTTACTCACTAAAGCGCAGAAGCCTCTCTCCTGCGCATACAGGCATTTCTGACGCTGGGTGTGCCCATTTCCAAGCTTCATCAATTCCGTCCAATCCGCTGGCCAATAAGAAAATAGCCTCTTGACCAGCCCTGGCTATTTTGCTAGCTCACACACTGCACTCAGTGTTTGTGCATCGTATACTCCATTGTGCCGAGCCCCTAGTTTTGTTGAGTTAGTTGCTAGTTTCTGTCCAGCTCCTACGTTAACCCCTCTTTGTCCAGGCTGTTGGCTCCCAGCCATCTTCCCAATGCTGTTCCAGTGTTCCTATCTGTGGATATCCCTGCATCACCAGTCCCTAATGTTGCTTCAATTGACCCCTGGCATGTGACCTGACCTCTCTTGCTTGCTGCCTGCCCCGACCCCTGACTTTCTCAACTATCCTTCTGCTGTGTGATTTGGTACCGCGTTTTGCCCACCTCGGTGTGCCCAAGGACAGCAACCTGGCAGTAACCGACGGTGCAACATCCTCACCATCAGAGGCTCTGGAGAAGACCTGATTACTGCTTGGACTCCGCGCCTTGGCCCTTATCAGGGCTCACACTACCTCTGTGCTAGCTGTAGCGCCCTCCAGTAGTCCTGTCTCTCCGTGCGTGACAAGATCAACTAGTCTCTTCTTTTCAGGACCCCATTGAAACATCCAAAACACAAAAGGACATCAAAGGTACTTTTCAATGTGGCCATTGTAATTAGTGTAGGTGAATCAACGAATCTCTTTTCACCACACTGCCCAATGGCACCATACACAAACCAACAAACTATGTTGACTGTTCATCACCTGGGGTCATATACATGATCACATGTCGATGTTGAGCCTTCTACATAGGCAAGACGAAAAGACCTTTTAGATGCAGAATATATAAACACATTTATTCTATCACTTATGGTAAAATGACCACGCCCATATGCCACCACGTTGGCACACAACACAATTTTAATCCTGAAGTTTTATCTTTCACCAGTTTGGAACACCTCCCCCCCATCCCAAGGGGGGGGGGGACATTGACCAAAAATTATTACAAATAGAATCAAAGTGGATAGTATTATTTAAAGCTACACTCACTACCACCAGGACTGAATGATGTACTCATGTCATAATAAATATAATTTTTCTTTACTCCCCCTGAGTATGGAAAGAACATCAAATGTTTGATTATGTACGTTAAATGGTATACTTACATTTATGTTTTTCCTTATCCCCCATTTAATTGTTCACAGGTATAAATGATATACTATATTTCATTAGATTAGCCACTATATGCATAGAAAAATGTGATATACACATAGACAACATTACATATATTTTGAGTGCCATTCAAAGAGTACACTCTTTGAATGTCACCTGGGCCCGATGGTGTATATACATTATTCATGGAATACCTAAAGAATTTGCCATGACATATGTTTATTTGTATGTACAATTATGTTCAATATCGTAAAATACATAACATTTGTATCCTCTTTATATATATTTGTTACATTTCCTAGATCTGTATAAATATATTTTTTGTACATGATCTGTTTATATATTCACATTTGATATCTGACAAAAAAACATGGGTATAAATGGTGCACATTCTTATGCACACAATATGGATATATGTATACCCACATAATATTATTTACACCTTTTCGCTGATGTATATAATTGAAGCAAACCTAAACACAGAATAATTCATCCATTTGGCAAATGCATATGTATGCAAATACATTTTCAGGTATCCAATCCTATAGATACCTATGCCTGCCTCTACAAAATGTACTCTGGACATTACAAAAAAGGACCTTCCTACATACAGTCCCCCTAAAGTCACTGGGACTTGCGAGGGGGAGGTAGCATCAGACTTATACACGGTCTGCGATCTCTACTGCCCCTGTGTAGAGCCACTTGAGTCCCCCATATGACCCGCCCTATAGGCAGTACATATTGAGTGCATAAGACTCTTAGGAGCACTAAGAACTATATAATCTATAATGTAACTAATAATTTAACTAATCTTTTAAGTTATTCACTAAACTTCCTTACAATTTTCCTTATGTTGGTTTGATGCCTAACTGAGCACATTTCCATACATAAACAGCTATATGTGACATATCGCCAATACAAGTAAGTAAAATATTTTATTAGAACCAAAGATAGTAATTATCACACATTATTGTAAAAAATATTTTCTTCAGTTTAATCTAGACACACATACCACTCCCAAACTTTATTACTATACACCTAAAGCATGTGTATATACGAGGGGGTGCTGAGAAGTTCCTGGCTTTGCCCCCTTCCAGATGAAATAGAAAAATGAGTGTGGGGCATATGACAGCCTAATACCTTAGTATGTAACTGTACAAATATCAGGTCTTTGTGATTCTTAAAACTGTTTTTTCTTTTAGTGAGAAGCTGTGATGGCAAAGGCACAAGCAAGTTTCACGTCGTTGGAGTTACGGGCCGTCAAGAAGTTTTTGCTTCTCCAGAGAAAGTCAGCAAAGGAAATTCACACTGAGATGTCACAAACACTGGGGGAGAAGTGTCCTTTCTACAGCATTGTCAAAACCTAGATATCTCGTTTCAAGACATTGAAGACGTGTTTCACCGTTGAAGATGAGCCCCGCAGTGGGCACCCCCAACCTCAACTGACCCGGGAACCTGCGATACTGTCCACGAGCTGATTATTGAGGACCAGCAAATATCTGCAAAAAAAGATAGCCCAGATACTTGACATCTCATGGGAGCGTGTTGAGTTGGTTATCCCCACTATCCTAGACATGCGCAAGCTTTCAGTGAAGTGGGTGCCGAAATGTTTGAATAGTGATCAGAAGAAGGAGTTGAATCATCCAAAGCTGTTTTGGCCAATTTTGAAGCTGCACAGAACTTTTTGGCTAAGTTAGTGACAGATAATGAAACCTGGCTCTACATCCTATGATCCTGAAACTAAAAAAGTCAAAGGAATGGCGCCACAGCGGGTCCCCGCGGACGAAGAAGTTCTGAACTCAGAAATCGGCCACAAAAGTCATGTCGTCCGTTTTCTGCGTCAAAGATGGTTTTCTGTTGGTGGACTACCTACCTCAGGGCTATAGTATCACGAGACAGTATTATGCTAAAACCTCCTGGACCAGCTAAAGGAGGCAATTAAGATGAAATGCCGTGGAAAGTTGACTAAAGGGATCCTTTTTTTGCAGGACAATGCACCTCCACACATGTCCAACGTTGTGGCTGACAAATTGAACACCCTCGGTTTCCAATTGGTCCACTATCCCCCCTATTCACCTGACCTGGCCCCTTCGAACTAATATATATTCCTGAATTTGAAGAAACATCCGAAGGGGCAACTTTTTGAGGACATTTCTGACGTCAAAGATGCTCCTGAGAGCTGGTTTGTGGCCCAACCAAAGGACTTTAATTTGAACGGTCTAGAAAAGCTGCAACTATGCTGTTCCAAGTGCATCAGTCTCGGGGGGGAATATATTGAATAAATGTGTTATTTCATAACTCTGGCTCTATCTGGGCAAAGCCAGGAATTTCTCAGCACCCACCCATATATGTATCCATATAAGTACAAACATTTCTTGCAAATGCTATTTATAATGAATGCAATGATGTATATGTTATTTGAATATATCCTACTTTGACTGGTTTATGGAAGTATATATATTGAAGCTAAAATGTATGTTATTTGTATACTTTTCATGAGATACTTCATACAATACTTGTTAAATTTAAAACTCTATACCACCTGGAGAGGATCTTATAATTAGTCTCCTGTGCTTTGCATGGTAATGCAAGTTTGTGTGCCAGTACCCATTCTGAATCAGAGATAGTCATACCTATATCTGATTCCCAATACCTGATGCAAAGCAAAGAGTTAGATGTGGTCTCTGAAAGAATGATACTATACAATAGGAGGAGTGTCACAGCTTTTCCCACGAGTAGGGGGAAGTGGACCCCCTGTGCAATCTGCATGTTTGGCAGAGGTATGAGCTGAGGCGCATAATCTAAGGACCCGCCCGATGTTCACCAGAGCACCCTGCAAGGGGTAATGGGCCCTGCGCCCAGGTTGCGGCCCTCAGACAAACACGTGCAGCTGACTGCAGATGGAACTGGAGCAAAGTACCAAATCGATAGGCAACCTCGAAATCCAGAGCAGGACTAGGTCGGGAGAGTCCTGACATCAGACAGTCCCTTATCACATGGAATGACACAGCAGGTGCGCAGGGTCGGTGGTGCCAAGAACCCAGGTACGATCCTTAGGAAGGCCAATGAGGAGTGTAATAGGGTGACCCTGTAGATCCTAGGGAGGTAAGGATGTGATCTGGGATCTCAAATCTTGGAGCTGAAATTAAGTCGAAGAGAAGGTGCCAATGCGTAGCCAAGAGAGCAAGAAAATTGGAGGAGATCCACTTTAGGGTTGAAACAAGAGAAGGACAAGGAAAATTGGATAGCTATAAAAAACATTGGTGAAGGCAACTAGATATGATATCTGATCCAGCTTCATTGATCGTCAGGAGTGGAAACTGGATGTGGCGTGGGAAATGCTGTCAGGCGATCAGGTGTCATGTAACACAGAGCAGCATACATGTTGGCATAAAATAAATTTGCAAAAAATTTCAAAAAGTTAGCAAACACAGAGCAGCATACATGTTGGCAAAAAACATTAGCAAAAAATTTCAAAAAGTTAGCAAACACAGAGCAGCATACATGTTGGCATAAAAAAATAAAATAAAAAAAGGTAGCATAGAGCAGCACACATGTTTTGCCCTTGTAAGATTGTATTCCCCTCCGTTGGTTTTCTAAAAAGTGTTGTTGTAACTCATATCCACTCTACCCACAGGTGCAGTTACGTCACGATTGACGCACGCGCTCTGGATCCACGAGGACGCTATTTCCCTGCCTGTGTAAAACAGGGAATCTACTTCTCATTCCCTCTAGTGCAGGGGTCGGCAAACTCCAGCCATTAGGGCAGATCCGGCCTAGGCGGTAGTTCGTTCCGGCCTAACGCCCCCTGGCCGATCCGGTCTATTGCCAGCGGATCGGCAAGGGGAAGTTAGGAACTGCCGGAGCCGCCCCCTTGCAGTGGCACCACTATTTACCGCGGCCAGTTTCTGCCGCTGCGGTAAATAGGGAAGGCTTCCTGAAGGGAAATCCCTCTCCTCCGCAATCAATATGCCCTAGCAGTTCTTCATGCTGATCACATCTTTTGCACGTTCTTTTTGAATTCTGACATATACAGTCTCTCTGGTAAGCCTAGTTCTCATTGTTACTTTGATTATAGAAGTAATTTTTTGAATACTAGCATCTATTTACATCCAATAATTTCATCATGTATGCTCGGGACAGTTTAACAGTAGTTACCCTCACAATATATACTTAAATCGTTTATCAGCTTGCACGCAACATTAAATAAATATATATATATATATATATATATATTCAATTTTTGAATATATGCAGCAGTGCACTAATATAGGCATTCATGGATAGATAACATCTTCTTTTTTATTCAAACTCTTTCTTTTTGCCCATTTTGAACAATATTGCATTTTTCCATCACCATATTTATTATCATTCTTTGGTAACATCCACAGGTGTCCATCTTCAGAATAACCCTTTTGGGAGCCATTTTGATGTATAAGGTTCCAATCCAATCTGGGCTGTTGTCTTCTGCACCCTTTTTTTTTGCAGTAGCACGGCCTGCCTCTTTTTTCTAGCAGATAATGCTACTTCATATGTTACCATAACAACCCAGTAAGTCCAATTATTATTATCATTTTATTATTACAAATATATTCACTTTCAAGCTTACAACATTGTAAAGCATTAATCAGTACACCTAATTTACATTTCTATTTATTATGCAATCATATCAGTGTTTGACATGATATCCTTTCTATTATCATTGTTATACATTACAATGTACATATCTTATATACATCTATATATATTATTTGTATGGCTAGCAGATTTGAATGATGTATCACCTTTAGTTTTCACCTAATCATACACTCTATAACCTCATTATGTTTATCGCTTTCCAAGTTCCCCAACTCAGACTTGGGAGGCTAGTTTCACCATGCCAGCACACGTTTGCCCCCTGGGACTTCTGTGCGCAAGGCATGGCATGTGGGGAAGGAATGACAGTGGGCCAGAAACCAACAGAAAATGCAGTACCAAGTAGTCCAGTAGAAGAAAGTCTAGAATAGTGAGCCAGAAGTCATTCACAAGTAATCAGTTCCACAGAAGAGTTATTCAAGGGCAAAGACAAAAGCAGGGTCACAGACAAAAGGTCAGTCCAGGAAGCATACACTTGCAGTGTGAGAAACATGCTAGGTCAGCAACAGTAAATCAAACGAAAAACACAGCAACAGGTCAGCCCAGCTTAACACTACAACAGGCACTGGGGACTGTGAGCACTAGCACTAGCAGCCTGTGAGCACTAGCACTAGCAGCCATTGAGAGCGCAGAATTGAGTCAGAAAATAATCTGCCCCTAAAATCCCCTTTAGCCGTGCACAGACTAGAAAGTTTGTACTGGGGATGCCAATTGCAAGGCCCTGGTCTCCACCAGTACTCCACCTATAGCAAGCCCCCGCTCAGCCTCAGGAAACTGGTTGCTTTTACCAGCACACTGTTGCCCCCAGGAATAATGCGCAGGGGATGGTGTCTGGGGAAGGGCTGGCAAAGGACCAGGATCTCACAGATAAAACAGTACCTAGATTCCAACAGAGACAAGTCCAGAATACAGAGCAAAGTAATCAGTCCTCCAGACCAAATACACAAAGGCAAAACACAAGCAGAGTCAGGTCACATACAAAAGGTTGGTCCAGGCAGCAGCAACTCACAGGGTCAGAAACAGGCAAAGTCAGCAACAGTAATTCAGACGAATGTCTCTCCTGCACAGATTAGCTCAGCTAAACGTGACAACAGGCACTGGTGACTTGGAGTAGAGAGGCTATAAAGTCCCAGCAGCCAATGGCAGTGCAGGACTGAGTCAGGAGCTAATTGCCTCTAAAATCCCCTTCAGCTGTGCACAGCTTTGCAGAGTGGTGCTGGAGATGCCGATAAAATACATCAAGCTGCACACACAGCTTGAGGGAAGCATGGGCTGCTGCTGTCTTAGTTCTCCTGGCTGTTGCAAATTACATTGGAGAATAGATTCAGTTCAGTTCTGCTAATCTATCCTCATAGCTGAGTTCCCCCAATTCCTTTTATTCATTTAGTTGTCTTTCTCTATACTCTCCAATTCTGCAATATCCTTTTTGTGATCTGGTGCCCAAAACTGGACTGCATATTCCAGATGTTGTCTGACCAATGCTTTGTACAGGGGCAGGTATATGGCTCCATCCCTGCAATCTATTCCTCTTTTATTACAAGAAATTATTTTGCCAGCTATAGATATTGCAGCTTGGCATTGCATGCCAATATTAGCTCTATGATCTCCAGAACCCCCAGGTCCTTTTCTATTTCTCACTTCCTCACATTTACGGAGCAAAGTGTTGTAAATCTTTATCGGTACGTTTGGATAATGGGGCTAGGGCATATATTCCAGTAATATGGCTTCAGGCAGAGGTCTCTACAGTGGCTATGTTGTTCTCAAAAATTAATTAGCTCATGCTAATGGAAGATTTGTGGATGCAAATGGAAGATTTGTGGATGAAAACAGTAAAACAGTATTAACTCGGACCTCGGGACTAAAAGACACCAAGGCACATCACATAAGGCAATATCATCAGAATTTAGAGGAGGGTGTTTTAGAAGATTTTGAAATTAGAAAGGTTCTATTAAAAAAAAGGTTTTATTAAAAATTAAAAAGGAACAAGTTCTAAGCAGAATTGGGAAAATGAACAAAGGGGATGAAGAAAGTGGCACACAAGTATTAGGGAGTGGCAGTTTTGAAAGCTTTGAATAGGAAGAGAACAGTGACATTTTAGATAATATTGCTGAATAATTATTATTATTAAACAGGATTTATATAACATCAACATATGACGCAGCGCTGGACATTAAATAGGGGTTGCACATGACAGACAGATACAGGTCAGTGACACAGGAGGAGAGGACCCTGCCCCGAAGATATTACAATCTAGGAAAATCCAAGTTTATTAATATTCACTATATGCATTTGACTGTTCATAGTCTATAACTAGAAATAAGAGAAGACTAAAAGATATTCATACAGCTACTCTAACTGTAAAGCTGAGGCAAGTAACTGTTGCAGCCAGGCCTCTGGAAAATTGTGCTGGAAAAAGTGCAATTCTGGATCAATTAATTTGTTTTTCATTGTAAGCTTTAATTCTTAGGCATAACTCACCAATATGTATTAGATTTAATTATTTTAATAATAAACTTTAAATAAAACACAAAAATCTGTTAAAAAAAATTAATATTTAAACATGTAATGTAAGTGTACAGTAGCATATATATTATATATATAATAGAAATATATATATTATATCAGTATTTCTTTCTATTGGACTCAATACAACTATTTTGTATTGAATCCAATACAAAATTATTTAAATTTCCCGCCGATCCTCCCGCACGAACGGGCACCCGCACCGACATCACTGGGAAACTCCGTAGATCTCGTCTCTGCACGTCGGGACTGGATATCGAGCAGGAAGGACATGTCCCCACGACCTGCAGGGAGCAGCAAGACGTCGGGTGACGGCGACAGAACATGGTAAGTGCTGCGTAATATGTCAGCACTACATAAATACACACAGGAAAAGGAATTTGGAATCAGAGAGTAGATTGCGGCGCCCAGCACTCCCTCTGCGCCAGGCTGAAGATGCATACCGGAACGACCCGATGAAAGAAGCATCACGACGGATAAATTGATCTGCGGGATTAAAGGTAGGTGTGTTTTGTTTGTTTTGGGTTTTTTTCCACTTTAACTGGGACTATGTGAGTTATTAAAATATAATTTACAATGCTGCAGGATAATAATAATAATCATAATAATAATAAAAAGTAATTTTCTACCTTTAGTTGGCCTATTTATTATGAGAGAATGAACTTATCCAAACTTGGAAACATCTGTTGTGTGATATTTGACTGTCCTTTCTAATATAACTGTACCCATTTGCCACTAGAAATCAGTGGTTGACATTGTTTCACATCCCTTTTTGTTTGTTCTCCAATGTTTATGATTGTAATCTTATTTCTAACTAATGTAAATGCTTCTGCATAGTTTCTAAACACTGTTGCTGTTTATAAATATCACAGAAAATAATCAAAGTCCATTTGGAACCATGCATGAAAAAGGTCATTAAACTTTCACTACAGAATACTACTTTCCACTATTAGCTCTTGATAGAGAGAAAGCTCTCAAGAAATCACATTATCAAAGCTATGAAATACGCCTAAAAAAGAAAATGATAGGTATGCATTTCTGCACATCTAAAAAGACAAAAATAGGATTTTTATTTAATTTATTCTACAATCTTTTTCTCTGATGGTCATTGACAAATAGTTTGATTATTCCATTTTTAGATGGTCCAACCAGAAGCTAAGTTACCCATGTGGAGACAATCCGGAATCATTACCAGTCAACCCAATGAACAGCATTTTAGAGAAGGCTCTGGATATTTTAGGGTGTGCTTGTCCATAGTTCTCCCCAGAGGTTTTTAGCCGGTTGCTCCGCCCGGCTGATTTGAATACCCCGCCCAGCTCTCGGCAGCTCTCATCCTCGGATGCACGGATCTCAGTGAAGCTGCCCTGTGCTCTGTGTCATCCGTTCAGAGGATTGCTGCTGCCGATGAGCACACAGTTCCAGCCTTCATGTGAAGGAGACACAGGCACCCCCGCCCCCATCTCATAGCACGAGCTCAGATTTCTATTTAAAAAAAATCTGCCTGTGAAATGTATCCACTGTGTGTGAAGTGTGCATGTCATTCTGCATCCTCACAGCTCTGTGTACAAGCCTCCATATCTCCTAATATGTATATCACAATGACCTGTAATTTTCAGGGTGTACAGGGGACCCTCAGATACTAGTTACTACAATTTCAGCCCCCCAGCTTCAAAGAATTTTAAGATATGGGGGTCATAAATGAAAAAAAGTTATAAACATTGAACTTTGGGCTTGCTGTTTCAAGGGAAAGTGCAACTAGGAGTCCTAAATTGAAAGTGCAAATTGGGGACCCCGGAGCTACTAACATAGCAAGGAGCATTGGGGTGGGCCCCTAAATATATACCTACCTGTCACAAATCTATACCTATGAAACTACTGTCTGCTTCTCTGAAAATATACTGAAAATATAGGTGCAAGTGGCGGGCACATTCTCCCCTTACAATCTCATTACTACAGCATCATTAGAACATAAAACACTCTGCCCATTAAAATGGGGGCTTGCCTGCCCTGTTACACATTCCTGTCCACTTATCTAACATTCTGA
>NC_092868.1:18102502-18140802 GCF_032062135.1 Pyxicephalus adspersus
TGTCTAGCACTTACCACCTGTTATCAATTCTAGGTGCCCAGCACTTACCACCTGTTATCAATCCTAGGGGCCCAGCACTTACCGCCTGTTATCAATCCTAGGTGCCCAGCACTTACCGCCTGTTATCAATCCTAGGTGCCCAGCACTTACCGCCTGTTATCAATCCTAGGTGCCCAGCACTTACCGCCTGTTACCAATCCTAGGTGCCTAGAATTTACCGCCTGTTATCAGTCCTAGGGGCCTAGCACTTATGGCCTGTTACCAATCCTAGGTGCCCAGCAGTTGCCAAAAGGGGTAAATGTTTTTTGCTGCTAATGTGAGCTAAGCCTAACTTGTTACACCACATTCATTATACTGTTACACTACTACAAAGGATTACACTCTTAAAACTTAGAACACTAGTAAGTTGGGTCACAATACATGGCATAGGACAGTTGTGGCAAAATACATAGAATAGAAATATTGGATATACTAACGGGGCAGGCATTACAAAGTTGTAACAAATAATTGGGAGAAGGAAGAACATTGAAACAATAAGAGGTTACTGGATACCCATGGCATAAACAACTGGGAGCACTAAATTTGCCGTGTTTTGCCACACCCCCTTTTTTACCACCCGGCTGAAAAAAATTTCTGGGGAGAACACTGTTGTCTTTAAACAAAAGTAAAATACTTCCTATTGTTTACTTACTTGTAGAATGAGTTATTTGAACAGAATGGGGCTGATTTAATAAAGCTCTCCAAGGCTGGTGAGGATACACTTTTATAAGTGAAACTGGGTGATCCAGAACAGTGGTCGCCAACCTTTTGGTTGTCACGGACCACTAATTTCACAGACTCCAAGCTGCGCATGCGGGAAGCCGTGTGTCACTCAGCTGTGTGTCCAAAGACACCGCCCTGAGCCTGCAATCTGTACAGGGGACGTGGTCCGTGGCTCTGGCTGGTGCGCCCTCCCCCCCACCAGTGGGGTCCTTCTCCGACCCCCGCAACGGCCAGAGCTGCGGACTACCAAAATTTTCTAGCAGACCACTGATTGGTGACTGCTGATCCAGAAATGGATTTCTTAAAAGTCATTTGCTATTTGTTAGCAAATAATTTCAATTCTGGACAAGATCCATTCCCGGTTTGCTGGGCCACCCAGCTTCACTGATGAAAGTATATATTCTCCTGCCTTGTAGAGCTTTGATAAATCAGGAGGTGGGTGGGTGGGTTTTGTATTTAAATTTAGAATTTACAATAATTTTATACAATGTGTATGTCAAATATTATAATCCTAAGGTTAGCTTTTAGTTATATATTATCTCCTGTGGATTTTACCATTTTGTTTAGCACCTCTTTTTCCTTTTCAGTTTGCTAATAAGTAAGCTTGTATTTTGCTTTAACTGAAGCACATAAAGGGGCATAGTAATAAAAAAACAAATTTACTGCCAAAAATAAAAAAAAATTTTTTGTTGTAGTGAAACAACCACATGACTTGTAGCTTCATTGATCGATATTATTTTTTACTGGTACAATTACGTCAATATTGATTTATTATTTATTTGTTCTTCTTAGAAAACCCCTTTACACTTTTTATATTTTTAGAAAGATGTTTTGCAATTTAATGTTAAATGAAAGTGATAATTCACATGGCTTATTTTATTCCTTGCCTTTACTATTCTTCCAACTTCTGCAAAGTAGAAAGTTTATTGTTCCTTTATGTAGAACATAATAAAACTGTACTAAAAGTACATATTTATATTGAACATACTCTATATTATATATCAATATGTAAGCTGATAGCACTAAAAATTGAAAATTTAAATTTCAGTGTAAATACAGTATATATAAAGTGGGGCACCAATAAATCATACCATCTTAATGTACAAAAGTCTTGTATATACTTATTTCATAGAAGGGTGTTTAATAAAGTATCCATGTATTCAATACACTGGTCAAACAAACAAACATTTTCTTCCTAAACAGAATCAAGTCATTTTAGCTTCTTGGTGTCTGTTGTGTATTTGTAATCAGTTTTGATCCTGGAGCCAACCCCTAAAAAGTACAAATAATAAATTAGTTTGTGTATAAAGAATACAACAGAGAGAGAAAGAGGGTTTTTTGGCACTGGATAATAAAAGTTAACAATATTTATATAATACAATATGGTAGATTGAAATCTTATAATATCACACTTGAAGGAACCTTCCTCGATCCGCATTACATTCATGCACTGAAATCTTTCACAATCCTTTCCAATGTCAAAAGACTAAAAGATGCATAAACAAGTGCTGTACGGCTCTATGTAGAGGGGAGGGGGGAGAACAAACGAGCGAGTGGCACCCAGCTACGGTCTCTCCCTTTCACTTGTATTAGAATCGTTCACTGTTCGTGGATCTGCCAAGATGGATACACGAATGGTGTAGGACAAGCACTGTACACACGTTGGAGTCTCGTCTGATGCTAGCCTTGAGGTGATTATTATTATCAGACGAGAATCATCTGACGTGTGTACGTAGCCTAACTTTACTGATAAACTGCAACCAGCTTATGGTATCTGTAAGTATCTGTGCTTGTCCTCAAATCAAATCTATGGTGTCCAAGTTAAGATAAATGTTTACCAACACCTGCAAACAATAAATTAGCAACTCTTAAAATCTAATTCAAAATCTTACAAATGAGCTAGCATGACTATGATTTTTGTGACACTGCACTGGCTGTGCTGACCTCGGCATGTTTACCAATTTTAGTACTGCACTATCCTTTCCTAAACTAAAATTACCAGAATTCAAGCACCTTAAAAGCATCTGAACATATTCACACATAGCAGTAAAAGTTTTTTTTTTTTTTTGAAACTGAGTTTTTATTGAACATTTGCACATACAAAGACAACCAGGCTTATACATCAAAACATCTCGTAAACACAGCATACAGGGTGATAGGTACATCCGATAATGGTACATAAAACTCTGGCGTAAGTAACAGTAAAAACAGTGTATCAAACCCAATAAACTATGAAAATACATAAACAACAGATAAATAAACAACAGAAAACAAGAAATGAATCAAAAAGGACGTAGCTAAGCCGGGGAATAGGAGGGGGGGAGGAGTGGGGGATACAAACAAAAGTGAATAGGAAGCACACTGACAACCAGCAAGTGGTGGCGCAGGTCAAGGGGAAATCGTTGTTGAGTCACATCCCTAATTAGCGCATTGACTCTCCCCCAATATCCCTGAATAAGGGGACAGGACCAAAAAATATGTTCCAGAGTCCCATAATGGGATCCGCAGCGCCAGCAAGCCAGATCTACCTCCGGAAACAGGCGGTATAACACCACCGGCGTATGATACCAGCGGAACAAAATCTTGTAGAGATTTTCTTAATAAAGCCTACATATTGAGCTTTTATTTGCTGCTTAACACAGCATGGACCATGTATCCTGCTCCAGGCCACTGCCCAAAATACTCCCCCAGGTACTCATGTATACAAATTTACCAGATATCTCCCTTGCCGATTCGTGGAGAAGGCCATAAATGAAGGAAATGAGGCCCTTAGAAAATGGACCTCTAATGGAAATTCTCTCAAAAGGAGTTATTTCAGAGAATCTGGGCACAGAGTGGAGTGATTGTATGTAATGTCTAATTTGTAGATAAGCAAAAAAGGTTGTTTGAGGGAGATCAAATTTTTCCTGCAACTCCAAAAAGGAAAGCAATCTTTTTTCCCCTGGATGTAATACATTTCGGAGATGAAAAAGCACCCGGTCTTGCCATGGCTGCCACATATTTATAGCTAAGCTGTCAGGTATCAGAGGGGTTCGTATGATAGATGTAAGCACAGAGCCCCGAGAGGAAAGACCGTACTTAGAATTATATGTTCTCCAGATATTTCTCATAAAAATCATCGGGGATAGCAAATCCCTTTTGGGCATTAACCAGGAGGAGCTCCAAAGCATCACATTAGGATGAAGTGAAGAAATCCAAGCTTCCTCCAGCTTCTGACATACACTGGGGGAGACTAACATAGTCCAGGAGGGCAAGTAGCGAAGATGAGTCACCACATAGTATTTTATCAGGTCCGGAGCCCCCATACCTCCGAGTGCTTTAGGTGTACAAACCACCGACTTTGAGAGTCTGTGACGTTTGTGAGCCCAAATAAAGTTCAAAATGCTAGCCTGTAACTTCTTCAGGGTAAGGAGAGGGACCCGAACCGAGAGGGTTTCAAACAATTATAGGAGCTTGGGCAATAGCATCATCTTCACTGACGCAATTCTCCCCAAGAGCGACAATGAGTGTCCCTTCCATTTATTCAAGTATGCATTTAGTTCCTGGAACAATGGGGGAAAGTTACAAGTATATAGCTGAGTGTATATAGCTGTTACTTGGGTGCCCAAATAGTTTAAGGAGCGCTCTCGCCCGAGACAGTACTAAAGGCACCAAGTTCAGACCACAAACTTGGGAGGGTGGTGATAGGTTGTGTCAATGTAGGCAGTACATCATCTGCATATAATGAAATTTTGTAGTAGGTATCCTTTATGGTAACACCTTGGATACTGGGGTTGGATCTGATTTTCTCCGCCAGGGGCTCAACACTAAGAGCAAAGAGTAAGGGAGATAAGGGGCAGCCTTGTCGCGTCTCATTCCGGATGGGGAATAGTTTAGAGGAGGCATGAGGCAACTTAACAGAGGCCACCGGACAGTTGTAGAGGGAACGTACTGCTCTAACAAAAGGGCCAGGAAATCCCATTTTGGTGAGGGTAGAGAACATAAATGGCCAACTAAGTCGGTCAAATGCCTTTTCAGCGTCTAAGCTAAGCACTAGGGAAGGGGTTTTACGTTTGTTGAGGATATCAATAACGTTAATCACTCTCCGGGTGTTATCACTTGCGTGGCGGTACGCTATGAAACCCGTTTGGTCCCCATGTATAAGGAATGGCAAGAGTTTGGAAAGCCTATTAGCCAAAATCTTAGAGTAGATTTTAAGATCCGAATTCAGTAGCGCTATAGGTCTATAATTTGCACAGTCCATCGGATCTTTACCCAGCATGGGAATCAGTTATATGGGAATATGACATAGTAGGTGGGATAGGCTTAACTTGGAGAAAGTCAATAAACAGGTCCACCAAATAGGGGAGAAGAGTTGGCAAAAAGATTTTGTACTTCAATATTTTTATTGAAATTTTCAAAATATAACAATAACAAAAACATACAAATAAGTAAGAGAAAAAAAAAACAAAGACAAGAACCAATAAAAGCCAAAATACAGGAAATAGTAATGTCAACAATATATGATCTCACAAGAGTCACGCGTATTAAACCAGAATCTCCTCCCCTACCCAGAACCAAGCAAGATCGTAGACATAAAAAATTGCATTTGGGAAGAGTAGAGGTGCATCCTGCACTTTGACCCTAACACTTAACATATAACAGACATAAGGGGGGACACAAAAGGAAGAGGGAAACAAAAAACCACAAATAGGATAAAAAAAACAGGGAAATGGGGGAAAAAGGACGAAGGAGAGAGGAAGTACTAGTGACACCTAATTAAAACCCATGGTGAGAACTGAAATCCCGGAGCCAAATATTATAACCGTTAAAGGAAATCCAGGGATCCCAAACATCCTCAAATTTATCCAGGGAATTCTTTAAAGTATGAGTGAGTTTGTCGTCTACCATGATCCAATTCAACTTAGGGGCTATGGGGTCTAAGGAAATCGTAGGAGACTTCCATGCTTTAGCCAAAGCGATTCTACTAGCCACTAGAATCAATCTAATCAATTTCTGAGTGGGTTTCGGCAAGGATGTGTCAAGTTTGCTAAATAGAGCGGCTTCCACGGAGCCACTAATCTCCTGTTCCACCACACTCGAGATTAATTTAAATACTTCATCCCAGAATGTCCTGGCCTTCGGGCAAGTCCACCAAATATGTATCATGGAACCCTGGTCTCCGCACCCTCTAAAACATAAGGGAGAGACTTGGCAAAAAGATTTTAAAGTATAAATAAAGTAAACCGTCTGGGCCCAATGCTTTATGCGAAGGTAGGTGAGAGATGACCTGTGATATTTCTTCCGCAGTAACAGGTTTATTAAGGTGCTCCAGATGTTCAGCTTGTAATGTGGGGAGAGTCAGGTCAGCCAGATAGGAGTTTATATTGGATTGCAAATTGGGGCCCATAGAGTCTTGTGTCTGGTGCACTGTACGATATAACTGGTTATAATAGTGCTCAAACCGGGAAGCTATTTGGGACGGATCATACCGTGGTATCCCTTGGTCATCTTTAATTGCCATGGGGGAGGAGTTAATTTGTGTGTCCCTCAACTTGCGTGCCAAGAGTGAATCTTGTTGCCTTTATGATAATAAAGCTGCCTAGTTCGCTGCATCATCCAGCTGACCTTCCGAAGCTCCAATGCCCTTAGTTTGGAGCCGAGGGAGGCCACCCTACGTCGGAGGCCCAGGTATGGAGTGCTAGCCAGTTTCACCTCAGCAGTCCGCAGTGCCTGTTCCGTCAAGGCCCGCTGCAGGGTAGAGTTCTTTTTAAGACGAGAACTCAGGGCCACACAATGACCTCAGATAACCGATTTATGGACCTCCTGGAGGGTGGAGGTGTGCGTCACAGAGCCTTTATTTTCATCAAAATAATGCTGTAGACTTTTAGTAAGGGACATTTTAGTATCCTTATTCTTGAGGAGAAAGTCATTCAACCTCCAGTTCCAGTTCTAGTTCTGTTAGGGGCGAAAAGAATCTCCAAGGTGATCAGGGCGTGGTCTGACCAGGAAATGGGATGGATAGCAGCAGAGACACTGTTCCGCAACATTGGCAAGTTAATAAAGATAAAGTCAATGCGGCTATGTGTTTGATGAGGAGGGGAGTAAAAGGTAAACTGTGCTTGTGGGGTGGTGAATTCTCCAACTATCTTAAAGCTGGTGATGTCTAATCAATTGCCTAAACAATTTGGCGTGTTGCAATACTACCGGAGGTGGACAAGGTATAGGCATTGACAGTGTAGGCATTGAGAGTCGGGGAGAAGATAGAATAAAAAATAACCCCCAACAATAAGATACGTGTGCGCTAACTCCTCTAAGAGGGCCATTGTCATAGCAAGAAACCTGGCTTATCCTTGATTGGGCGCATATATATTACATAGAGCTAAGGGGACACCCTGCAAGATAAGAAATCTGCCCTCCGGGTCCAAAATAGAGCGAGTGGGAGAAAATTAAAAAGAATTTTTGAGCAAGATGGCAACCCCCGCTCTCTTTTTAGAAGGAGAGTTGGCTGCATGAGCAGCCGGGTAAAATTTGGATACCAAGTTAAAGGTGCCCGAGAGTGCATCAAAGTGCGTCTCCTGTAAGAATACAATATCCGCCGAATGGTGTTTAAATTCCCAGGGAGCAAGCTTCTGTTCGGTATTGGAGTTTAAGCCACGCACATTAAGTGATAAAACTTTACTAGCCATCAGAGCGTTTTATCTACTGGTCGCTGCTCAAACCCCCACATAACCCAGACCGACGGTCCCCAAGACAACCACAAGAGCACCAGTGTATCATCTAGAAACAACATGGTCGACACCGGCTGTATGAGTAGTACAATGGCCCCTAGGGGGGGACCCCGGCCCGCCCGGCTAAACCGGGCCCGGCGCGGGACCCCCCCTGGGGCCGTAGGGCATGTAAAACATATCCATAACAGGGCAAGGCTATAAAACTGGGAAAGGGAAAAAAAGACAAAAGAAAACCTCTCTGAGAGTGACAATATACACAGGGAGGCCGCAGTGCTCGCCAGCCCAACCAGAAACATGCGGCTGGGCGGGAGACCAGGGCAATCTGACCAAAAATGACATTCCCTGAGAAAGAACACCAATTATAGACCATAAAATCACAGACTATGAAATCATTCAAGTAATATCTCGCAGTTATAAATTTGAGCATAAAGAGAGTAAGTAAGCAATCATCAAAAAGTGCACAAATTTCAGTTGCAATAGCATAAAACTAGGCAAAACATTAGTAAGCAGTATCCGTCTAAAGGCAGAGGAGGCAGCTCACACTGAGGTGGGCCACAGCAGCATAAGGAGCAGTAAAAAGGGGTATGGGATCGGAGCCCAATCAATGCAGTCCACTGTCTCGAGGAAGTGGGGGCGTAGGAGAATGCCGGATCCTGTGCCTGGGACGCTTCTTGGAAGTGGCCACCTGCCAAGGTGAGGGTAGAACAAGTTCCCAACCTGGAAGCTTAGGCTTGTTAATCCCCAAATCATGGCAAAAGGAAGACAGGTCCTCTGGATAACTCAATACAGCGGATTTCCCATCATGTCGCGCTGTCAGGCTGAACGGAAAGCCCCACCTATAAGGAATGCGGTTATCACACAGAGTGGTTAGGAGTGGTTGCAGGAGGCGTCTCTGTTGCAAAGTGTGCCAGGACAAGTCCTGAAAGAGCTGTAATGGAGCCCCATCAAACTCCAAATTGCGCATGTTCCGGGCCGCAGCCATAATTGCATCCTTCAATTCTGCATCTGCGAGGTGACAATGAACATCTCAGGGCCGCTGGGCCGAGGCAGGCTGCCTTGAGGCCCTATAGGCCATAAGAATGGCAATTTCCTGTGCGTGAGGGCGCCCCAGGAGGCGATTAAAGAACGCCTGCAGGACCAACTTCAGATCTGTAGATTGGGTAGCTTCTGGTAGGCCCCAGACACTAATATTATTTCTGCAAGTTTTATTGTCCATATCTTCCAAGTGGCAATAAAGATCTCTAATTTTCAAGTGATAGTCACTGGATCTACGGGTGAGAGCCTCAATATCCCCCTTCGCCTGCTGTAGACCTTCATCTATATCCTCCACTTTTCCAGCTAGGGAGTGAAAGTCAGCACGCAGAACCCCAATTTCAGATCTAAAGGTAGCTTCCACATCTGCAATAAGTTGCTGAAAATCAGCCTTGGTGGGCAGCATTTGCAGATGTTGGTACCATGGGGGGTTCCAGGAATCGGCACTACATCCTGATCCCCGTTTGCGATGTAAAGGGGGGTCAGTAGGTATAGTCTCAGCTGGAGGTGTTTCTGAGGTTTGGCTGCGGGCGTATGTAGAGGGGCCCAAAGGGGGAAAATCCTCCCTGCTCAGGTTAGGTGGGCCAGGATTGTACCAGGGTCTCTGTAGGCAATCCCCCCACAGGAGAGGAAGCTGCCCCATGTCTAAATGCTGTTGGCACCATATCATCCAAAGGAGTATAGGGGCCCCCAGGTGAATATGAAATCCCCCCAGTAAAAGGCCTGTCAGGGGGCAGATGAAGCCCCCGAAGAGGGAGAGTGACTCACCCTGTCACAGTTTTCAGCTGCTCGGTCCTCCGATGCAGGCCTCTGGGAAGCCAATGCAGGCTGATATGTGCTGGGAGAGGAGCCCTCGATCCCTGCTGCAGCTGGCTCCTGATCAGATCCGCTCCCGGCCGCTCCACTCCACCTGGCCTGTGTGGAGAAAGCCGGCGCCATCCTGGGCTGCTGTGCAGCCGCGCAAGTGTCCCCAACAAAAACCCGGATCAAGGGCCGAGACGCCGGTGGATGCTGTACAGGGGTGGGGGGAGCTGGGATCTCACACAGCAATCCCCGGAGACCGCCAAGCCACACCCCTTAGCAGTAAAAGTTTTAATAATGTATACTGCCTTTCATACTTGTCCCAACAATATAGAGCTCTGCTTAACATCCACCTTGTACAGAACAATAGGTAAGAAACCATGTTTTAGCATAGGAGTGTGCAATTACATGACTTTCCTAAACCCTATGTTATTTTCTGTTCCATTTGGCAACCACAGTTTCCAAATTGGATTAGTAACAGATCATTAATGGCTCTTCTTTGTAAAAAAAAATATAAAATAAAATAAATATGTTTCCATCATTATCTACACACATTTTGTATATGTACAACATACCTCCCAAAGGTCCTCCACTGTCACCAAAACCACCAATACCTTCGAGAGGAAAGAAACAAAACTGATTACGATCTTTAAGGATGGAGGGGGGGGGGGACGACTGTCCACTACTGTTTTTAGGGGGTGGGGACCTACCCCATTACAAAAATGCTTTTGGCAGGGGGGGGGGGGCGTGTGGTAGGAAGGGAAATACCACTGATTACCAGTGCTTTAATGAAGGGCACCCATGACTACCAATGTCTTGAAAGGGGGTCCAAAAGAGTTTATTTACCCGACTATCAATGGATGGTGGGCATCTTCATTAGGCCTTGCCTTGCATTGCATTAAGGCTGCTGATGCACAAAAGCAGAACAAAAAGCAGCAGTGAAATCTGCAGCACAAAGTAGTGTATAACTGCACATTGTACCACAATGAATGGCAGCATAGCACATTTACCCACATTATGTGTGTTACCATAACATTGCAAGTCTGCAAAAAGGGGTTAATCCACTGACCACCAGTGTCTTGAGAAGGGGAATTCTTGCTCCCTGTGACTATTGACACCATTAGATTTTTGCCTGCTACTGACAGGTGGAACTACATACTTTTATACTTTGAATTTTGTGTGCTTTACTCCTAATTTCTGCACTCTGTAGGGCAGAGGTGCCCAACAGGTGGATAACGATCTACCAGTAGATCCCAAAGGCAACACAAGTAGATGGCGGAGCCCTGCCATTCAAAATAAACTCCACTGTGCACAGGAGTTATTAGGTCCAAATGCCGTTCCACCATGACTGATGATCATTTGGAACTTTGTTTGAGGCTGGCTACCAGCAACTACTGTGTGGACTATGCAACTTTGGCTGATTCTTTTCAGTTTAAGACGTCATCAGGGTAAGGTAATGGCCAAAAATGTACAAAATTGTATTGTGCCATACATGTTCATGCTGTTATGCAAGGTAAACAATATATATTTTAAATATTAAAGTATATTCGGTATATATATATATATATATATATATATATATATATATATAAATAAATAAATATATGTTTAGCATTTTTATTGTTGGTAGATCATTTTGACTTCGTCATTTTAAAAGTAGCTTGCAGGCTAAAAAAGTGTAGGCACCCCTGCTGTAGGGTATGGGGCAAACTTTACAGACCTTTTTCTCTCTAACCACTGTGTTTCCCCGAAAATAAGACCTACCCCGAAAGTAAGCCCTATTGGCTTCTTCGGAGGGTGCAGTCACGTGGTACACGGAGGGATTTCAAAGCACTGGAACAAGGGGTGAAGAAATCGCAGGGTTAATTAACCTATCGTACTCTGGTGTGACACTAACAACTAATAGGAGGTTGGTGGATTCTCTTTTCAAATGGTCCTTGCTAGTATTTCATTCATTAGCAGCAATGCATATTTACTAGATTTTTTTATTTTGCTTTTACTACTTTTTTTAGATTTATATTGGTTACTGTTTGTGGTCAACAAGCTTTAGAAGTTTTGTTTCTGTGTCTGCATGTTACTCTATAAGTCATATGTTAATTGTCAGCACATTTTCTTGTTATGTTGCATTTGTTTGCTTATGAAGCTGTTTTTTTCATTAATCATTTTTGACCATTCTTATTCATGACTTCTTGTAATTAACAGAATAAATCTGCGATTTTGACACGTCACAGGTAACACGGAGGTATCTTTCTGTAGCATTGTAATATTGGTTACAGGTTTTGGTAAATACAGATTTTTGTACATGAATAAATACAGATTTTTGTACATGAATAAAAATAGATTTTTTTGTATATGAGAAAAATAAGACATCCCCTGAAAATAAGCCCCAATGCAATTTTCAGAGGTAAAATAAACACCCTGTCCTATTTTCAGGGAAACACAGTATGTACCTAATTTGTACATTACATATCCCTAACCTCTCTTTTTTAGGCAAAGTTTAGACAGGGTTGGTGGAAACAGCTGTTTACATGCAGCTCCCAGTAGCCAGCAACCTGCCATGTGTTTGAACATTTGCAAGTGGGAGGCAGCAGGTTGTTTAACCTCCTGGGCGTTTCACTGATGTCTGGATTTCTGTACCAAAAGCAGTACACTGTTTTTCATGAAATTTTTTTTTTTTTTTTTTTTTAATTGTAGACCTGTAACTTACAGAAATATGTCCGAACAAGGGTCTAGTAGATATGCTGAATATAATAAAGTTTGAAACACACAACACACAATCACGTAAAACAAATTAACTTTAATAATAAAATTTAAATAAAAAAACACAAAAATCAGCTTAAACAAGAATGCATAAATAAAAAATACTGAAAATGCAATAATTCGGTATACTGTATAGTACTATATTTTTCTAAAACACCTCCCTAGTGTGGTAATATTTAAAACAGAGTCCAACGTCACATACCCATAGACAAAACCACATAAATATATTTTGTATTGGACTGGATACAGGACTTTGTACTGAATCTAATACAAAATATTTAAATTTTCCGCTACGACCCCCATCGACGGCCGTATGCACTGACATCATCAGGAATCGCCGAGGGACGCGTACGCATCACGCGAAGTGTTCTAATTCTTTCCATACTTCCATGCAAAAAGCGTTTAATTTTTTCCATGGAAAGGCTATAATTTTTTGCAATGTAGGCTATAATTCTTAGGCATAACTCACCGAAATATGTCCAAAATGTAAAAAAAAAATCTTTAAAAAAAAGTTTAAAAAAAAAAAAAAAATAGTGTATAATGTAATGTACCTGTACAGTAGCTTATATAATATATACGGTATATAATACAAATCTATATATATTATATAAGGATTTCTTTGTACTGGACTCAATACAGCTTTTTTGCATTGAGTTCAATGCAAAGGAACTCAATACAAAATTTTGAATTTCCCTCCCCGCCTCCCTCCCGCACCGGCGCATGCAGCGACGTCACCGGGAAACCCCGGTGATCGTCACTGCACTCGCCGGATGAAGAAAGAAGACAGAAGACATCTCCGGAGAAGCTGCGGGGAGAAGGTGAGTATTTTTTTTTTTTTTTCGATCGACGCTGGACAGAACGGATCATCGCAGCGGGGACCAAGGTAAGTGATTGGGATTTAGACAGTGAGAAGAAATCGGGTTTATCGATTTTTGCAAAAACGATAAACCCGAACCAAGGTCGGGTTTACCGGCCAGGTGGTTAAAGTATGATAGGCCAGGCATCAAAATCCACTTTAATTTATTGCTAACAATTCATAACAAATCCTGCTGGGTGGGACTGAATACTTTGTTAGATAATGAAGAGCTCCACAACTTCTTTTTCTTTCTGTGAAAGACAGCAAGGAACACAAAAAGAAACTGATATTCTTAGAATCACAACCTGCTGGTAACAACATCTGTACAAAGTGATGCCATGTAGAAAACACACATTCAATACAACCTCCAGCAATGTATTCAAAACTAAACAGATGAGGCATGGTACAATATTCTTCAAGAGATAGCAGATACCTCTGCACAATACTTCCAATCATTATACAGTATGAAATCCAGGGGACCTTTAAAACATTCTGTACCAGGCCAGAAGCCTTCTTTAAAAATCAAATATCAGATTCTGAAAACCCAACACTCCCGCACAAAGTAATAAAGGCTCTGGTGTAAAATATGAACACAGAGGAATTACATGAAGTTTTACAAAGTATGCTAAATGGAAAAGTTTAGTGCTAAATAGAATTCCCTCCAACAAGAGGCCCTAATAGCACACATCCCCAGTAGTTCCACAAGAAAGTAAAAACCAGAAGTGTGTTAGAGACAAATCACATATATATCCAGACACCAAAATCTTTTAAAAAAATCTAGTCACATGCTTAAAATACCTGCAAACTGTTGGGAGATGCTTATCTGCCAGGGATCCCGTGCTGTGCGCCATCACAGTATCGAACACTGTTTATTCTGTCTAGCGATGACATTTGCAGCAGCAAGGAGACTTAAGAAATAGCAGTAGCCCCAGGCTTCCCTTTAGCTGTGCAGCCTGATGTACTTTAAAGGCATCCCCAGCACACACTGTGAGGCAGTGCACAGATGAATGGGATTTTAGAGGCAGATTAGTTCTGGACTCTATCCAGCACAGTCATTGGCTGCTTTATAGCCTCTCTGCTCCCAGTCACCAATGGCTGTTGTATCTTTAAGCTGGGTTAACTTGCAGCTGGTGTTTTGTCTGATTTACTATTGCTGACCTTGCCTGTTTCTGTCCCTGTGAGTTTGTGCTGCCTGGACTTACCTAATGGTATTACTGCTGCACTGACACCAATGTGAAACTATTACTGTGGTCATTGATACAAATATGAAATAGTGTAATACTGCTGTCACAGACAGAAATGTGGAGGTATTATTGTGGCCATGGACACCAATGCTGGGGAATAATAATTTGGTCCCTAACACCAATGCTGGTAGATTATATTGCAGTCACTGACACCAATACTGAAGGATATTCTTGTGGTCGCTGACAACAATATGGGGCATATTACTGCCTTCAGCGACACCAATGTGGGGATTATTATTGCGGGCACTGACAACAATACACAATTGTTAATACTTCAGCCCACTAACACCAATGTGGGTGTTATTATTCGGGGAGTAATTATTGCAGTCACTGACACCAACGCTGCAGGATCTTATAGTGGTCACCAATGCTTTGCTTAGGTTCATTTATTTCCCAACTTTCTCGGTAAAATATTTTGGCTAGCAATTAAGCTAGATTTAAACTACTGACAAAATGCATGTTTAATGTAATTTTGTAAAGAATACATTTCTAACACCTTTTAGGTTTGTCTGCTTCTTTCTGTGTAAATCATACAAATAATTGCCACAGATAAAACATCATGCATGTCCAAAGGGATGCAAATGCTGAATTCTTTCACATTTTTTTAAGCAGTGACATCAGAGACCCTGTTAACATCACATATATATTTATATTTATATTTCATAAAATGTAAATGACGCAATTGCTTGGCACCACGTAATTTAGGTGGAAGGAGGATTTTTTTTACCATATTAAAGGAATTGAGTAAAGCAGGATCCAGAAGTATTTCTAAGGTAAGTTTTAAAGAGATAGAGGAAAATGTTACTAAATATAAAAATTATAAAAGCTTTGGGAAAATCTATATAGCTAAAGAACAGGAATGTAAATCCTAAATACTAAATAGTATGAGGGTGTTTCACTCTAGAAAATTCAAGCTAACACTATGCATTGTGTTTGACCCATAAAATATTTAAATGCATCAATCTGTAATCCATTATTAATAGGCATAGTAGATAAACGGCTGTATGAGTTTTTTTCTCCTTAAGTCAAAGAAAAGCCACTTCTTCCTGAAGGCAACACAGTAAATAAGTCTATTAAAAATTCACAAGTTATGTATACTCAAAAGTGTTTGCTACAACTTAAATGCAGTATGAAGTGTATGTAAACCCAGACAATAAACTGATCTTATTTGTGCTATATTGGGCTTTAAGTATTTAAAAAAACATGTGTGTTGTATTTTTTTAAAAGTGCAAAAATACCTTTCAGTCCTGTGTCTGGGGCTAACCGTTGTCTCAAGGATAGGAATGAGCCTAAATGTGTTTATAGCTACAGTATCTAAAATGCTGTCTAAAGCCTGTATATCTGCTTGTTTACTGGGTACCTTTACAAAAATGAAAGCACTCCAGGTAGCATTCTAACGATTAATAATAGTGGTGCATTTTTTCTGCAAAAAAAAACTGAACTCTGCATCAGAAAACCATGCATCTAAACATCAATTTCAATGTACTGATAAAATACATATTTACAAGCTGAAAGGCTGTATGTGCAGCCACATCTTTTCCTATTACTAAATTATCTTCTCCTTTCCTGTTGCATCTCTGGGACAAGAAGTAAAATGAAACACAACAGGACAATTACAAAAAAATTTTCATTAAAAAAAAGCAACATTTAAGTTACACATACATTGGACCCAATTAATTAAAGCTAAGACTGTAGAAGATAAATTGTTATTGGAGAACCTGGGTGATCCAGCAAACCTGGAATAGATCTGGTCCATGATTGAAAACATTTACCAAATGATAGCAAATTAAGTGCTAAAGTGCTTTTTTTCCCACATATCCTGTTGACAGAATCCGGGGCTGTGGAGTCGGAGTAGGAGACAATTTTGGGTACCTGGAGTCAGAGTCGATAAAAATGTGCCGACTCAGACTCTTGATAATTTTAAATTATAATAAAAAAAAATTACAGCAAGTTCAAATGTCATATTTCACAAACAATAGTCATATTTAAGTACTTCCCTAATGTAAGAATAAAGCTCAGCTGAGCTATTATACAACCTGACATTCAGATTATTGTAATCTGAACTATGTACATTACAAAAAGTGTTTTTATTTTATTTTATTTTAGATATAATGTGTTTAACAAGTTCATTTGAGTGTAAACAAGTGTAATGATATAGGTGTAGGTGAGTGCTTTGGCCTGATGTGTGTTCAGGTGTCCTGTCTGCACTCTCCATAAATGCTCCCATCCAGGGCTGAACTTTGCACACCACCTAATACTTGGAAGTTAGTTAAGTGGCCCCCCTGGCCCTGGAGACTCCCACTGCCCTGTCTTCAGCAGAAGATCAGCAAAGATAAAGGCAGCAGTGTCTGCTCAACTTCCTCTATCTGCAAAAAGAGCTTAGAGAAACTTGGAGGAACAGCTTTTTGGATTCAACTGTAAGTGATGATGTTTATTTTAAAACTGCATGGCTGCTTGTGTGTACTATGATGGAAGGCTGTGTGCATGTTTCTGGATAAAACTGAAGAGCTATGTGAATGTTTGTGTGTATGGTGCAGGAATGTATGAATGTGTGTATAGTGCATATTGTGTGTATGTCCCTGAGTAAAATGTAGTGCTCTGTGTTGTGTTATGTGTATAGTATATATGTTTGTGGATGTTTTTCTGTATAGGACAAACTATGTCTTAGTTTAGTGCAGGTGCTAAGCTTTAGTGCTAAAGCTTATTTGTGTGTATAGTGCTGTTGTATGTATGTTTGCAATAGTGCAGACTATGTGTATATTTGTATTTAAATCAAAGAATATGCTAGTTAGTATAACATATTTTATATTTATATTTTAGTTAAAGCAGCATCTCATTCTCAATGTCAAAAGGTCTGTCAACAAACACAATAAAGTCTGGTGTTTATGAGCACTTTACATTATCAAGTGATGGGAAACATTACGTGTGCCAATGTATTCTTGAAGATGATGGTGAAAAACAATGTGATGCAAAAGTTAGCAGTTTCAGTGGGTCTAACAAAAATGCACCTACAAAAGCATAAAATTTGGAAGGACTTACAGTGTTTTCATCCTAAAGTGTTCTCATCCTGAAAGTATCGGAGAAAGTGAAAGCGAAGAGAATAGTGACGTTTTGGAAAACAATGTTGAAGAAGCATCTAAGCGTACTACTTTTCAACATATACATTGTCCTGTTCATACTCTGCAACTTGCAATAGGAGGTGGATTGAAAGACGGATACTGCAACAAAAAAGGTCCTCTATGATGTAGCAGTTCGCATTAAAGGATTACTACCTGAAACACCACCACTGGATGAAGCTATAAGCACTGGTAACTCGGGATCCTTTTCAAATGAAAATTTAGACTTTGATTCCTACTGGAACTTTCAACAGTAAAGCAACGTCTCATATGCACGAAAGATAAACGACCAGAAAATGTCTAAAGAAAGAGATTCCAGCAGGAGTTTTTTAAAGAATTAATAGAAATAGAAAAGTATGATCGCTCATCGAAACTGACTGTAGAAGAAGCCATCCTTTGTTTATTACGAGATTATTAGTGATGTGGCTAGAACTGTAACAGCAATGCCACCCACCCAATGCAGTGTTGAAAGACTATTTTCAGCTCTAAAAATATTAAAGGCCAATTTAAGAGCTTCCATGAAAGAGGATCTGGCAGAAGCAATTCTGTTTCTTAGAACAACACTACATTGAGTTAGTTTTGGATTGCATTTAACATCTATTCTACTCTACAATTATATTTCAAGTTTAATATGTAAACTGTTTTAGGTTTTCCAGCTTTTGTTTTTATTCATGAACTACTTATAGCCTGTTTCTTCTTACTACTTCTATTTAGAGAACATGTTCTCAACAAGATTAAGAAATGGAGAGTATGGTGGTAAAAATAAGAGTTGGTGTCCCTTACTTTCAACTAAGCTCTTTACCTAGCTAGTTTTATGAAAGTGGACATTATCTATAATTAGGATAGAATGCTGAACACTCTTTTCACTAAAAACACTCAAAACCTCATCAATAAAATTGAGAAATGCTTCTTGATTAAATGCTTGTGCTTGTGACTTAAAGTAGAGGGTCCTATTTTTATTCCTCACACAGCAAATTGAATAATTTCCTAAACACACTCCAGCAAAAACATGCACTGCCCTTTGCCCAATAGGGATCTTCCCCTTTTGGTTCTCATTGAGATGTTAAAGTTCTCTTTAATGACCATTGGAATTTATCAATGCATCTATTGTTGAAATGGATACATTAATTCCAAATTTGGCAAATAATTGATCCTTCATTTTCCAAGCTTATTCTGCAATCTTTGGACATTACCTTGCGTAATTTCTCCTTTTGTGCTTCATCCAACTTTGAAATTCTCAGACCTCCTCTTGGTAATTTTTCCACCTTACCGGAAGATTTATAGGTCTTAATCATTTTGGTTATGGTTGTACAATTACAACCCAAAACTATCGCTATCTGGAAGACATCACTTCCATTCACATAAATGTCTACCACTCTTTGACATTCTGCATTACTTAATTCTCTGGCCATAAGGGTAAGTGCAATACTAAATATAAAGCTAATTACTTTGAAGATAAAAACATGAATATTATTGTTATCTGAAAAATTAGTTTAAATCCCTGAAATAAAGATATTTATTTGTAAAAATATATAAAGTAAAAAACATAATTGACAAATCAATTTATTTTCATACATTTTTATTAATGTTTCTTGAGAAAAACTTATGGTAAAAATATTGTGTTATATTTAGTTTTATAATACATTTATTGATTTATGAATAATTAGGGGGTTTAAATTTTTTTGTTAAGTTTGAATGCAAAAGTGTGAAGATAAAATGAGAAACCCTGTAAATACAGAGGAGTTGGAGAGTAAGAGTCGAAGGATTTATCTACCGGCTTCACAGCCCTGATAGAATCAATACTTAATGAGTTCCCATTTCCCATGGAAGGAGATGTTTATCTAATGTGCTCAACCGAAGTATGAAATTATCATTTAGGAAAACGCCTTTTTGGGCAACAAGTAGGTGCTATGCTAAACTTCTGGAGTGTCCTCACATCTTAAGGAATGTATCTGCAACCTCTATTCATACCTACGGTAATTTACCTGCTTTATATGTTGCAAGGTGGGGCTCTTAGTATTTTCTGTGAAAAGCCCCTTTCCAAATGAACTTTGCGCTAGCAGCTTGTTTTAGGTTGTTTAAAGTAGTAGCCATTTTTGCTTGGGTTGCTGTGATTGGTGTGGTGATACAATAAAGGTCTGAGATTGTGCGGTTTTGGAATATCTCTAAAAACATTTAAGAAGATATAGGCAGCCTCCAGGTATACCCGCTGAAATGTATTAGTTGCTACATATATTCCAGGATGGAGCTCTTATAATTTAGTTATGGACTACCCAGCAAAATCTAATTTTTGTCCTGAAATTCTAATGAAATATAGAAGCTTGCATTGTGATATAGAAGTGTGCCTGTAGTTGGATAACTGTATCTGCTATTGTGAGAGAAACTGCTGTCCCGGACTTCTAGTCTTAAGAGATTTGGGGTGAAAAATAGTGAAGTCATTACTGTATTTCTACTGTATTGCTAAACTTCATGCATCATCCTTTGTTCATGAATTGTTTTCTTAGGCTATGCATCATCCACTTCTCCTGCTGCTTGGTGCTTCTAGAAATGTTCATCAATAATCAATACAAGATGGCCCACCCAGGGATATAATTGTTAAACCTCACTACTTTACTACTAAGGAAGCACTCTTGAAAGTGACCAGGGGCTTGGATTTGATCGAGATGGAGGGGCATCAGATACAAATTTTCTCTGACATAACGGCGTTCACTATTCAACGGAGGAGAGCCCTCAAGCCGCTACTGCAAGTCCTGATTGACCACAAGATTAAATACAGATGGGCCTTCCCCTTGAAATTGATTTTTCAACTGCAGGGGAAAAGTTTTTCCTTTTCATCTTTGGAGGAGGGGGAGCAACTCCTCCGAGATTTGGACTTACTTCGGAGAACAGATGTTCAGCCTAATCTAGACAAGGAGGCGTCCACATCTCTGTATCCACTGTGGACTAAAACCAAAGCAACGGGGAAACAGATACAGAAAACACCATGAATATCTGTGTTGGACGCGATGCTGTTTTAATTTCTGACCATATGTCTTCATACATATGCAAGTAGCCTTACGGTGATTTCTACTCTTGGGACCGGTCTGGGACAGTGCAAGTGTTGATACTTTTTTTTCATTTTTTTTTCTTTTTTGTCTCCCATTCTTGGTCCTTGTTTAACTTTGTTTGTATCAGCGGTGTCCGATGACATTGTCCACCTGAGTTAATCTCTCATCCTATGAAGGCTGATGTAGCCCCAAAGGGGGGGCGCTATGGTGATTGGTTAACTATAGGTCATATGGTCATGTTAATACACTTCCTGTTTTACCACTGCATATGTCTTTAATATCCTAATCAGGTTTATTGATGTGAGGATATGTTTACTTAGTGGCTGCTGAGCCTACCTCAAGCATATTGTACCCCTGGCCAGCAATGTTTGGAATTTTTAGTAGAGTTGTTGCGGGTATTATATGTCTCAAAGTTTACTTCAGGGGGGGAGCTGGGATCCGAGGGGTTACACTTGCCCTCATACTACAGGGAATCCAGTTTGGGTCGTATTTATTTGACTTGGCCCGGAGGGACTTTCCCTGCCGAGATGGAGTTCTTGGGAGCTCCTAAAGGCACAGGGGTTGGGGCTGCTCCTTGGGCCCTGGGACTAGGTTTGCTCCGGGGGCCGTTGATGTTTTTCTCATAATTTTCATGTGCTGGTTGTTGGTTTTGAGTCTGTCTTGTCTGTCCTTGGTGTTGTCTTGTTGTCCCCAAATTGTCTTTCCCGTCCCCAGAGGAAGTACTAATTTGATGCTGTGTATGCTATCTCTCTGTGCTGACTGATCCTTTAGCGGCCCCGGTGATTCACTCTAAGCTGACGTTGTTATCACATAATGTTCAGGGTCTTAACTCTCCTGTTAAACGCTCTAAAGCATTCCATTACTATAATTCCTTAAGTGTTGATATTTTGGCCTTACAGGAAACACATTTCTCCAACACTTCGGCCCCCAACTATCTACATAAAAATTACCCGCTGTTTTATAATGCCACCTCTGACAAAAAGAAAGGAGTTCTCCTATGTTTTCGGAAAAGTTTGAACTTCTCACCTCTAGAGGTTTTTAGGGATCCGGGAGGCAGGTTTCTAGTTGTGGTTGGGTATGTTGGATTGCATTTGATTACTGTAGTATCGTACTATGCGCCAAATGAGGGTCAAGTGGCGTTTTTTTCTGCTCTTTTGGAGGTGATTTGGCCTAAAGTGAGGGGTTCCTTGATCCTGCTAGGAGATTCTAATTTGGCCTTGGATCACATTTTAGACAAATCTAAACTAAGCAGATATAGGGATCCTCCAAAAAAAAGCCACAACCTCTCACTTTTGCTGAGAAAGTTTGATTTAGTGGATGGCTGGAGGGAGATGAGCCCTTCGGTTAGAGATTGCACATATTTCTCGGCAGCCCATGAACAGTACTCCCGTATAGATCATGGCTTTATCCAGTTCCATATGCTGCCCAACTTACTTGGGGCTCAAATTTTGTTGATTCCATGGTCGGATCATGACCCCCTGGCTTTATACTTAAAGGGATTTAGCAGACCGCAACCTGGGTTTAGGTGGAGATTTAACGAGAGTTTTATTTCTGATAACAGGGTGAAGGGAGAAATAGACTCTGTTGAACACCTATTTTCAGATTAATGTAGCGAGTGATACATCTCCAGCCATAAACTGGGAGGCTCATAAAGCCTATATTAGGGGTAAGTTAATTAAAATAGGAGCAGCACGCAAACGGGCCAATAATAAACTGATAGATACCTGCCTCCTGGATTATCATAAATTGCAACTGCAACATAAAACAGCTCCACACGTAGTTTTAAAAGCCCACCTAGAGGCGAAACGCACGGAACTTAATTTGCTACTAACTACTAGAGCAGAAAAAGCGCTGCGCTGGTCGGCTCACAAATTTTTTGTTTGGAGTGACAAGCCGGGAAGTCTTTTGGTCAATAAACTTAATCCCAGACCCAAGACTCATGCTCTCCCTAAAATTAAGATTAAGGGTGGTAGGCTATCACAAAACCCGGAAAAAATTTTAGCAGCTTTTGAGGACTTTTACAGTCGCTTATATGGATCTGATGATTCAATCAGCATGCAGGGAATAGAAAGGTTTCTTAACCAACTGGACCTGCCCAAATTACAGCCTAAACATAAGGCGCTTTTAGACAAACTATTCACGGTGGAGGAGTTGCAGGGGATCATGGGTCTTCTCAGGGTGGGCAGCTCACCTGGCCCGGATGGTTTCTCCAACCTGTAGTACAAGACGTTTAGTCCTGTACTGGCCTCGCACATGGTGGCATATTTTAACTACCTACGGGAGAGGAACGCCCTGATGGGCGACGCCAATAGGGCATTTATTAGTATGATCCCTAAAGGGGGGAAGGATGCATCGGAAGTAGCTAATTATAGACCTATCTCCCTGATTAATTGCGACTTAAAAATTATGACGAAGATTATGTCACTTAGATTGAGCTCCTTTTTGGGAGCTTATGTGCATCCGGACCAGGTGGGCTTTATGCTACATAGGCAGGCTCCAGACCAAATGAGGAGGGCTATTGATCTCATATTGGTAGTAAACTCAGGCTGGGATGGGGGCCCTTCGCGTCAAGCCATGTTGCTCTCCCTTGACCTTCAAAAGGCATTTGACAGCATATCTTGGAGATATTTGTTTCAGGTGCTCCTTAGAATGGATTTTGGTACCTACTTTACTAATCTTCTGTTGGCTCTATATGACTCACCTGAAGCCAGGATATCACTAGGGGGATTTTTGTCTACAGCCATCCCAATTAAGAGGGGAACCAGGCAGGGTTGCCCCCTCTCTCCACTTTTGTTTGCCCTAGCAATTGAACCTTTGGCGATTGCTTTACGGGCAAATACTAATATTCAGGGTATTAAGTGTGGCCAGACTGAGCACAAATGTGCACTCTTTGCTGATGATATCCTTATGTTCATCACTTCTCCAATTTCAACCCTGCCTAACTTAATGAAAATTCTTGATGAATTTGCGTCAAGTTCTGGCCTGACGGTTAATAAAACCAAATCTCAGGCTCTTAATATAAATCTCCCCACTGAGATGTTGTTAGTGCTCCAAGGGAATTTTGATTTTATTTGGCATAAAGACTCCATTCAATATCTGGGTATCCAGTTGACCCCTGCCTACGATAGCCTTTACAGATGTAATTATGGTCCGCTGCTTAAGAAAGTGTATGCAGACATCCGGAGGTGGTCTTTGTCTCCCCCATCGTGGCTGGGAAGGATTGCGGCTGTTAAAATGAATCTACTTCCCAGACTGCTCTACTTATTTCGTACGCTCCCGATCCAGGTACCTATGAGAGAGCTTACACTTCTCCAATCTAGATTATTGCAATTTATATGGGCAGGGAAGAAAGCCAGGTTTCATAAAGATACGCTGCTAACCCCCAAAGCGCATGGGAGGATTGGGAGTCCCACATCTGAAATAATACTATGTGGCAGCGCAAGTGGCACAGTTTTCATTAAGTTCCCTGCAGGGCGCTAAGCCCCAATGGGTTGAGTTGGAGAACCAAGATAGTTTTTTGGGATCCATAGACTCCCTCATGTGGCAGGAAAAAAAAAAATAGAGGGCATGTGAACTGCCCAGCCCTATCTCACTCTCTCCAGGTATGGGACAGGTTTAGTCCCCACTCAAAGCTTTCCTCTATTCATAAGCCTTTGACCCCCCTACGGAATAATCCGGACTTCCCGCCGGGTCTGAGCCAGGCGAACTTTCAGTGGTGGATCTCTAAAGGTTTTAGACGACTTAGAGATTTGATAGATGTACGGGCAGTATTTACATGGGAACACCTATCCACTCAATTTGACATTCCTGCCACAGAATATTTCCATTAAAGACAACTACATTCCTTTATCAATCAGATAATCAGAGATGCTCCAAGGCCCCTGCGCTCCTCGCCGTTCGAAAGCACTTGCTCCTCCATAGCTACCACAAAAAGACAAATCTCTGTTATCTACTCGGTCTTAATTAACCAAAGTAAAAAACTGAGATATATGAGGGAATGGGAGGGAGAATTGGGTATCACGTGGGACTTGGAGGAATGGCAGGACATGATCTATGCCCTCTCTAAAATATCCCTCAACACCGCAGTGGTGGAGGCAAATTACAAAGTGGCTCTTAGATGGTATCTTACGCCGACTAAATTAGCAAAGATGTTCCCTTCAGCCTCTCCTTTATGCTTCAGAGAATGCGGGGACAGGGGATCCATGATACATATCTGGTGGACTTGTCCGGTGGCCAGGACGTCCTGGGATGAAGTATTTAAATTAATCTCAAGAATAGTAAAGCAGGAGATTAACAGCTCGGTGGAAGCCGCCCTGTTTAGCAAACTTGATACCATCCAACCGAAACCCATCCAGAAATTGATTAGATTGATACTAGTGGCAAGTAAAAATTGCGTTAGCTAAAGCATGGAAGTCCCCCACGATCTCCATGGACCCCATAGTATCCAAGTTGAATTGGATCATGGTGAATGACAGACTAACACACACTTTAAAGAATTCCCTTGACAAATTTGAGGATATCTGGGATCCATGGATCTCCTTTAATAACCTATAGTTCTTGTTTTTGGGGAAACCATCTTGGAACATGGGATTTAATTATTTTGCTCTCGTACTTCCTCTACCCCCCCCCCCCTTCCCCCTTCCCTGTTGTGTTTATCGTATTTTCTTGGTTTCCCTCCCCTTCTGCCTTTTTGTGTCTTTCCTCATGTTTGTTATTGGTTTAGTGATATGGTCAATGTATGGGAAGCAAAGTGGCAATTCCCATTTGCGAACTATTCATGCTTATGACCTTGCCTGGTATAATAAAACCTACTTTCTAAGACGTTATATGTTCCAGGTATCGCTCCGGGTAGGGCTTGATAACAGGTTTTGTTTATAGCAAATGATGCATGTAAAGCTCTAATTAGGAGGACGTTTCAACTGACCATAGTTTGGACTCATTTGGTTTTTGCTTATGTTTTATTCCTGTTATTTTTCTTTTTTGTTATTCTGAAAATCTCAATAAAAATATTGAAATACAAAACTTTTGCCACAGTGATGCATTTCATGAAAGAACTGTACTTTCTCAGATTTTACAAACCAGCTAATAAACTTTTTAATAGTTAAAATTATATTCAAAGATAAAGTAATGCATATTCCTGTTGGATCCCTATGTGACAATGTGTCATATAGAACAGCAGTCGCCAACTGGTGGGTCCGTGAGAAAATTTTCGTGGTCCGCGGCTCTGGCCAGTGCGCCCTCCAGTGGGGTCAGGGGAAGGATCCGCTGGGGGGGGGGGCGCACCGGCCAGAGCTGTGGACCATGTCCCCTGTATTGATCGCAGGCTCAGGGAAGTGGATGGGTTCTGCCATGACATCACTTTGGTGGAAGTTTCTTCCCCTTTGAGTGACACCCGGCTCCCCGCCCATGTACGGTCCAAAGCCGGTAAATTTAGTGGTCTGTAGGTCCGAAAAGGTTGGCGACCACTGATATAGAATAAGAAAAATATCTTCCATACAATAGTACAGGAACATTCTTTATACTACAAAACTTTAACAAACAGCTTACACAAATAGGACAGTTTGGGCTTATCATACTAGAAACTAAATGAAATCTCCCAAGGTTTTTTCAAAGAAATACACTTAAAGGGCTTATAGTATGTACATTGACTTCTATGTGATTCAGAGCTTCATTTCTACCCATATTAGTTAGTGAAAATATCCGCTCCACCTCTGTCATAGCCTGTTAAAGTGGAAAGTGAAGATAAAGGGAAAAAAATACATGTACATTGGTTAATGAAAATATTTTATTGTAAATATACTTAGAAGTTTGTAAAAGGCTATTCAAAGGTAATGTAATGTCAGGAAGTGAGCTTCCAGGGTCGGTTATCCAGGTGTTTTGACTGGACCAAATCTGCAACTTAACTGTTCAGCTTGTTTTGGATAATTGTGGAAGAAGGATTGCCATATATATTTCTATACCTTATGGGTTTTACCTGTGAGCAGTCAAAGTCTTTGCCCATCTTTTTAAGTCTTTCCAATTCATAATTTCCTTGCCCGAATAATGGGTTCATTTGTCCCACTACGATCTGTGAGCTGCACTAAATGATTCCTGGATTTTAGACTTTTGTGACAGTTTCTGACTTGTCTTAACTCTCAGACGTGTTGTATGGATTCTTGTCCTGGCTTGTTGGACTGATTCTGCTGTCTGAACTAAACTTTGCTCTTTTGCTTGCAGACACAGTCTTACCAGGCAATGGAAACAGTTTGATGCAGGTCAGAAAGAAGTCAAATGCAGCTTATGAGCACCAGCATAGGAAGCAATCTCAACTTAAATCTAGTGAACCTAAAAGTCACCCAGATCTCCACAGATCAACAGTTCTCTGAATGCGATACCGGACCCATGGACACTTTCCTATTATAGGCACTCAGCAATCTTCAGGCACAGATAACTACTTTTTCCTTCATAAACATGTTCTTCACTTTCCCCCTTACTCTCTCCCCTTCCCCCTCCATTATAGCACCCTCATTAACCCACTGATTTTTCTTGCCCCTCCCCCCTTCCTAACTGCGTATGTCTGGAATATGCCACTCCGGAAATCCATTTTATCCTCACCCTAAAATGTGTATTGCTCCTGATATCAATACAAGTAGTGGTGCTCTTTGTAGTTTTAATCTGTTCATTGCTGTTGGGTATTGCTGATAAATTATGTCCATGTCAACTCCACTCTTTGTCAATATGTCATGTAAATGTTTATTACCTGCTGTTTATATTTTCATTATTTCCACCTATTGATTTCTGTACCCTATATCCCTGCTATTTTTCTAATAAAGATTATTTTAATGAAACAGGTATGCATTCTGACTTAATTTGCCAAATGCATGTTCCAGGGCAACGATTAAGACTGTAAAGTAAGGGGATTATCTAGTGTACCGGTAGTCTCCACGTTGGATACAAGATAGGGACTGTAGGTTTGTTCTTAAAGAGGAACTAAAAGAGTCGATCGGGGAGCCCTGCCTTACCCCTCCCTGCTGTTTACCAGCAGCTCTGCTGTTTGTCTATAGAGATACTAGGGATGTTTTTCGTCAGACAACACCAGGAACTTTGCGTTCTTCACTCCAGGACACTTTCCTATTGAAAAAGCCGTGTAACAGTGGGGAGTGAGGAAGGAGGCTGAGAAGGCGGGAGGGCAGTCTGAGGTAAGCAGTGCTGGGTTGCCAAGTCAGTTCAGGCTCAGGGTCCGGGTTCAATTATCGAGATACCTTTGTACAAAGTAGCAGTTTTTTTTCTTGTGCAGCACGTCATTCTCTTATGACAGGTGAACTGTAGCTTTCCTGTCACTATAGTCTTGTAGTGCAATGTCCGTGCAATGTTTTGCCATTCAATGTCTCATTAGCTTCAGTCACTTCTGTGTTATACTCAGTATATATATAAATTAATATATGTTTTGCATTTTTATTGTTGGTAAATCATTTTGATTTGGTCATTTTAAAAGTAGCTCCCAAGCCAAAAAAGTGTGGGCACCCCTGGCCTAGGCGATCGAGAATTAGAGGGCGGTGCTTGGGGGGGGGCTGTCTACCCTTTTATGTAAAGTGAAAATTCTGAGTTTAGGTATGCTTTAAGGTGAATTTGTATATAAGTCAGAGCAGGTACATTTTTTTATTAAATGCAATTAGGACTGATATTTGTCTCAAAATATTATCCTCACTGTGGGTTATTCACAAACAAAGCAAAAAAAAAAAAAAAACAAATTTGTCTTGGTCATTAAAGTGTTACAAGAGCTTGCAGAACAGCAAAAGACTTCTGCAGTAATGTGAACTGCTCTCTACCCCCCATCAAGCCTCCCTCCTGCACAGTGCTTATGTGCTGGAGGGAGGCTCCTTATGATTATGATGCTCCTCTGATGTCCTTAACTCTGGGACTACTTGTTGGTAGGATATACATTGTTGGTGGGGGCAAGGGAAAAAAACTGAAGCAGTGCTTTTTGTGAATCAAAACAGTATTACTAATATTATTATCACAAAGCCTAAAGCCGCATACACACGTGCAATTCTTGTCGTTGGAAAGGATCTTTCACTATCCTTTCCAACGATAAGAAGCGCACGATGCATGAACAAGTGCTGTACATACAGCACCGTTCTGCTCTATTGAGAGGGGAGGGGGAGAACAACGGAGCGGCACCCTGCTGCGCGTTCTCCCCCTTTCCTTGTATTAAGGTCGCTCGTCGTTCATCGTTGGTGGATCCGCCAGGACAGATCCACGGACGATGAACGACGCGAGCTGTACACACGCCAGATTCTCGCCAATATCCAGCCAAAGCCGTTTATCGGGCGAGAAAAATTTTACGTGTGTACGTAGCTTAGGTGTATAAATATTTCTCACACCCCTAAGTGCTGAAAATGACTAAAACCCGGTATGGAAAAAAGAAAAAAGCAGTTCTGTTTTTGTTCTTTATGGGGGAACGCAACAGGAACTGAAAAACACCAGCTTTAAAAAACAGGAACATAATGACTGCAGCCACAACATACCTTTCCTCTATTGTGTTTTAACCATAGAATACATAATTTACTCAGAATAGGCTATGACTACTAAAGGCCCAGCAGAAAACTTAATCATTTTTTAAATGAAGTTTAAATATGTAAAAACAATATCCTTAGTTACAAGGGCTATGTGACCATGCAGCACTACAAATCCACAGCTTTCCTGCATGGGCTGTACTGTCTCTCATATACTATTGGCTGTATTCTGTGTGTAATTTGCCGGCCTACTCTATGCCCTACTCTAAAATGAAGCTACATTTTTAGGAAGAAAACCCCTTTATCTACTAAGTGTTTATTTAGGACTATGGCTCACTGTGCGGCTCAAATTTTCTTTGTATATAATAAAATTCAGCTTGGTACACTTTTCATGTGCACAACTTATATTGGGGTGAATGACAAATAATGCTTGGCTCAGTTTGAGCTCAGGTTCAACTGTAATAGTCATATTTTCAGAGTATAATCGAAAAAATGTGACTGCTACTACTGCACTAGTTTAAATTAGTTACAGTACTGTGTGTGCTCCTATGCAAATCAGAACCATGAGTAAAATCATGCAAAATATTCTTAGGTTCCCTGTATCACAGTTCCAGCTAGTGAATCAGAGACCATAGATTAGCTGTTGCTTATAAAAGTAAACTTTTCCACTGCATCTGGTTTGAATCAATTTTCCTGGCAACCTTAACCCAACAACAGATGAAGTCAACACTTCGTTTACAAAACACAAAAATCATGTGAATCTCCATATTTAACTGATTATTTGGAATCTCTAAAATGGTCAGTAGTGGAGTAACAGTCAAAAGCAATGCTTGTGTACCTGAAGCTGTAGTCAGAAAAAAATGTACCAACTCCTAATAATTTTAACTTTTTAATAAATACAATAAGCCTGATTTATTGAAGCTCTCCAAGGCTACAGAGGATACCACTTTCATCAGTAAAACTTGGTGATTTAGCAAACCTGGAATGGATTTCTTAAAAATAATTTGCTATTTGTTAGCAAATGTTTTCAATCCTGGACCAGATCAATTCCAGGTTTTCTGAATCACCCAGCTTCACTGATACAAGTGTATTCTCTCCAGCCTCGAAGAGCTTTAACAAATCAAGCCCAATATGTTCAAATTCCCTAGTCTTAATAAAATGGTCCTTTAGCATCAAAAATAAGTAAATCAATGAATCTCCTGTAGGAAGTCCAGGTGGGATATTAATACATTCATACATATTACGGATTTTACTGTTCATTACAAGAAATAAGTAAAAAGATAAGTAAAACACAGTTACTGTGACTAAAGATTATATTAGCACTATAATAAACTGTCTAGCACAGGCTCGAAAAGACCCCAGTTACAACACAGAGGTAAGGTTAAAGCAGAAGTCTCAATTACTTGGCCAATGCTCCAATCCCACCAGTTTCTCACCACTATGCTTCCTTTAACTTACTCCCTCATTCCCTCTCCAATATGTGCATCTGAGTTTTTATTGAAGAGCGTTTTTAGCAGGACAAATTTTATCTGCTGTATTCTCTCACATGCCCCCTGGAACCCTGTCAATAATTGCTGCGGTGTCCTATGTAATGCACACAACTTCCAAAAACTGTTTTCATCTGGATGAAAAGGGATTGTGATGAATACATTGGTTTAGGAAGACCTAATTGATAGGTGAATCTCATCTGCAGTTGACCTCCTTTTGCACCTTACTTGCCCCTTTTTAGAAAAGGCAGGTTATATATTCCAATAAGCTTGGGTGTATATGAAAAAGCCCCTTTGAAGTAAACACAAAGAAATAACATGGCCCAAAGAGTTACTGCAGAGCCTGTCCACTGTGCACAACAAAACCCTACAATGTATAGAGCAACACAAAAACTTTTAGCACACTTTTTCTATGTGTGAACATAGTGTTGAGTATTTCTGATATGCCGTGTTCTTTATTGCATTAGGTTTAATGCGGACAAGTTCCATTTTATCCCAGTGTGTACAGTGCTGCGTAATATGTTGGCACTATATACAGTTTTGGCACTATATATACAGTTTAATAAAAGTGCTCTGTGAATCATTAATTATGCATTCATGTCTACTGTAAAAGAATGAATGTACATAATAAAAACAAAGATAAATCAAGAGATTGAAAAAAACTATACATCTAAAGAAAAACCCCATACTATTCCCCCAAAACATCTGCTGTTTCAGCATCATCTAGAAATTCACCACAAAAGTTCTGCTTGTTATAACTCAGCATGAAGAGGGGAAACCCAAGTAATGCATCAATATTTAAATAACATCAGGTCATCAGTGTAAGCTGTAGATAACTCCCCATAAATGCTTTGACATCTGTGAATAAGAAAACATTTTCCACCTCCACCTAGAGAAAGAGGGATTGATTGATTGGCACACACTCTTCTGCACATTTCCAGATAGGATTCAAACAGATGAAGACTGACATTGAGAGGAATTTTAAAATGTGAGCAACTTTTTCTTTTTTTTACTCTAAAAAGCCATCCCCAGTGGACTTCAACCGCTAAGAATACATGTAGCAATAAACAAATAAACCTGCATAAGGCTATCTGTGGTAAGCTCATTCAACTTTACTGCAGAACTTTACAAACACAGACTCTAAAGCCCCATACAGACTTCAGATCACATTTGGCTTTACACAATGTTTTCTTGGTATTTGCTGAGCATATACATTTTAGTGTATAAAACGTGTAAGACAGACAGTGTGCCAAAACTAGAGCATGCTCTCAGCTGCAATCACGGTAAATATAAAGAATAATGAGGCTGAATAAGTAAGAAAAAAAGGACTATGTGACATATGGGTGGAGATGCAACTTCCATTGTTGTTTGTTCTTATGTTTCCTTCATTACTTTAAAGACCATATGTGCAAGAAATACTATTTTATGAAACCTTTAGTATATGTAGTTAACACATGTAATCATATTCAGTATATTCTCCTATACAAATGTCTACATTTTTGTAATTTTCATTCACAAGGAACACGCTCACTAGCAAGTTTGACTGTGATGAGCAAACTCTAACACTGCCGGGGGTGCTAGAGTGACTGCAAAAACAATTTTTTTAACACAGCGATTTAAACCTGTTCAGTCTACATATGTTCTTTTCCCTGGTTCCTCCCTCTGCTGCTCTTCAACATGCTGATTACTAACCTAACCATAACCTTACCAAAAAGGTTCTATTAGTTCTACTTTAAGAGCCACATTTAAATGTACATACATACAGGTTGGTTTCCGTAAAAAAGGTAATGGACACACAACACTGTACATTTCCAGATGTAAGATCACTACGCTCATAATAGCAAATACATTTCTGTTTTACAAAGAAAATGGTTGCAAAATAAAAAAAAAAAAAACTTCTTGTCACAGCTGCTGCTGATTTCCCATGTAACAAATAATGGTGATGCAAAAAAAATTGGGAAAAATTTGCACTTTTTTTGTAATTTTGTCATTTTTTTTCATTCATTATTTGTGATGCCTAGGCTATTTTTTACCCAAAAAAACAAAGGGCTGTAGCATTATTTTGGTAACAAAAATGCTGCTTAAGCAATCTGCCTCCACATCTTGGCCTGTTGTCACTGTTATTAAACTATGGTTTCCAGACTGGTTTTTAGTGGACAACTGTCACCCACAATAATCCTCAGGTCATGTTTCTGCAAAAGAAACACCTACTTGTGAATGTCTCCACATTTAGAATTGTTTGTGCTACCTCCAAATTGGGATCCCATTGGTCAATGGCTTTCCAACCTTACATGAGACTTGTAGTGCTAATTCAGTTTGTTTTTTAATCTTGTTTGAAAAAATGATTTTCTTTCATTTTTGGTGTAGTGATTTTTTTTTCTCCTTGCTGTTTTTTAAACATTTTTTTTCTAAAACAAACTAATTCAGAGTGGTGAAAAGAAACAAAAGTCAGTTCACATATGAATACTCAGCTAATTATGTTCTGCTAAAGTACACTGTCCCTGAAAAAAACAGCTCTATAACACCACAAGGAATTCCAAAACCTGTAATTTAAAGGTTTGGAATTTTCACCATGTTGGACTTTAAATTCATCTAAAAAGGCCCTTTTCAGCTCTCTACTCTTTCCTTTTCCATGTTTATGTATTGGCAAAGGTCCATGGTTGTACCAGGCTTGTACAGCCCTCCCTCACCACGTCATTTGTTTAACAAAGCTGGCCTGGCAACATTCAACAGGGCAGCACTTGCCCGTCAAAATTCTCCTTCATCAATTTTAATGCAAAACTCACATTTGTTAAACTTATTTATACATTCACCAAATTCTGGGCCAAATGGATATGAGCCAAGTTGTAAATGAACTAGGATTTACCAGAGAGTCCAATATTTCAGGGCTGTCCAAAACCAGTCCTTGAGGCCCATAATCCTCACACATTTTTAGTATTATTTTTCAGACAGAGAGCAATTTATTTAATGTAGTTTACAAAGAATCAAGGAGCAGAGTTAAAAAGACAGCCCTGCTATATATATATATATATATATATATATATATATATACACACATACATATAGATAATAAAACCATGGTGCTAAATAGATGCTTCCTCTTTTTATTAGAAATTCTGCCAGTGTTTCACATAATTGTTTAAAGATTTAAGTAAATTACCTCTGACCTGTTGCTCCAAAACAAAAACATAAAACAATAGAGTTCTTAACCCAGTCAATTTTGTTGAATGCTTTATCTTTCTCTGTATAATAGAGGATAGGATAAAGCTTCTGTGAATCAAAGTGGCTAAAAAATGCATGTGTCTCTCTCGATCAATTTCCTGAGGTTTAAACCACAGCACTGACGGATCACGCAAACACTGTTCACTGTGACACACATTGACAGAGACTTTGTTTCCTATACCAGTGTGCACATTGCAAAACACTTTACACATTCATGCTGCTCCTCTCCCACAGTGGCTGCACAAACGTCTTTCCCAGCAGCTTCTCTGGCAGCTCTCCTCCAACTACCATGTTTCCCTGAAAATAAGACAGTGTCTTATAATAATTTTTGCTCCAAAAAATGCACTAGGGCTTATTTTCAGGGGATGTCTTACTTTTTCATGAACAATCGACATATATTCTTTAACAAAGAAATCAACATGTATTCAAATATAGTCATGTCATCACATTCTGTAACATCATCATAACTCATGTAACATCAACATATATAACTTTCTTGTGACTCCATTTACTTTAAAACCATTGGTCCTATTTTCGCATGACTAGCAATAGTGCTTTCCTTAAAAGAGCACCTCTTATCCATGTATTAAAATATAGTAGATTATTTTCAGGGTAGGGCTTATATTCAGGGAAACAGTATATGCACCCCATTCTATGGCATCACCCTTCTTTTCAAGCTATATTATGTGACAAGCAACTTTACTCTACATATTCTCCAAATGATTCAGAATAGGCTTATTTTTAGTACTTATGGGTCAAGTTTGATTTTTGATCCAAATACTGATCACAAAAAAATATTAGATTTAAAGTGAACTCAACAGCCAACTGTCCTTTTTGGAAATATCTGGCAGACTTATTCTGTGTATGAATAATTAAGCAAATTCAATAGAGTGCTCTCATCATCTCATCTCATCTCCCCATCTCGATGCCATGTTTAGAAGAGAAGAATATCATAGGCATGTATGATGTGTTTTTATACCAGACAAAATATTTACCACTCAGAAAACCAATCAGACTGGCAAGTAAAGTGCAAACTTGGCAACGGTTGTGCTAATGTGTGCTAGGCCTAAACCAAATCTATCTACTGTCTATGATCAGATCCCTCTTCCTGTTTTCCTTCATATGTCTACTACGTGCTTTTGCACTCTCTCTCCCTCCTTAGTACTTAGATCATGCTCTGTCTCCTTTTTCTTTCCTCCTTTCATTGCCCTAAACTTCCAGTGTTTCAAAATGTATTTGTACTCCATTCTCCTTACAACTTGATTTTATGAACCTTGTCTTTTATCTTACTTGTTGTATCGCAGGAAATACAACACCTTCTAAAGTAATATTCATAAAATCTAGTTATTAACAGAGGTAAAGTCAACAAAGAGTACTAATTTAGAGACATGCTTTTTCCTACTTTCTTTGCAAAGGGCCAAAGCTAAAATGCAAACCCACTACTGGAATTTGCTTGGTTCTAGGGCAATTTAGCCAGATCTGTCCAAAAATCCTGGATTCTAAATGTCCTAATTCAATAATGATAAAAAAAATCTGGTGTTTTTTATGGTCTCTAGAGAGTAAAAACAGCAGCAGCAGACAGGAGACCAACAAATGCCTAAGAAAATTATCCCAATTAAAAAAAATGGTAAAATGTGTTTATGTGGATCATTTTACTGTATGCAGCTTGGGGGCAACATAAGATGCATATTCTTTAATAAATAGTTTGGGATACCTTAATTTCTAACTACAAATATATGCACATACAAGCTGTATACTTTCATTGTTTTGTTTTTTACACAAAAGTACTTGCAACAACAAGTGAAACAAATAGGAAACGATGATCTCCTTTTAGAACTGCACAAGCTGTGTAACTACAAATATGTTGAGAAAAAAAAACAAAAAAAAAACAGTTTCTGCCTGCTGCAAAGATTCTGCAAATTCCCTATCCCCATTCCCCACAGGAGTAAAAATCAGCAGATAATGGCTGCCTAAAACATCCTCTCTCTAAAAGTCTCAGTCATTAGCAGTGACCTGGCTGGCTAAGCACACATGGTTGCTACATTATGTCTGTCCTTTTTTGAGCCATTATAAGGTATATGTCAGGGGATGAAGGTGTCCAATAGGATGCTCACTACCAAGATAGTTGACACCAACTTCACATTGGTGGATCATGGCACAACAGGACAGGACATGCAGCTCCAAGTATATTGATAGAATATCAACCTTATTTGTTTTTTGTGGAACTGCATGTGCTCAGATTTACCATCAACGCAAACCCAGACAGCAACACTACATAGCATTCAAACTCCTCACAAACCATGTGTCTGGCTCCCATCTCCTCCTTCTAATTTAGTGATTGCAGTTTATGCAGAGACAGCATAAAAAAATTCCCTTCAACTATTTAAAGAAACCGTTGCCTTTTCTTCAGGTTCATATTCACTCAGTTCAGCAAAAAATTGCTATGTCTGTCATGCTTTTTTCAGCTAGAGACTTGGAAACAACGCAAAAATGTTCTCCTCAAAGAAATTAAATTGGGTTTTGATGATCCTAAACAAGAAACCCACAAACAAAAGCAGCATTACTAAGCAACAATTTTTAAACCTAACAGTACATAGCAGAGCCCAGAACTCCCAACCAATATACCATAATCTCCACAGAAGCCCACAGTGTGGTGCGGCAGTAAGATTCTTTACCACAGCATCTCAGATAAATAAATCAAAGATTGCAATATCAATATACTAACAGATGTGTAAAACTTAACTCATTCACCATCTTCTTGCACATGTGGACATTAACATCAGCCTAGAGGAAATCTGAATGATCAGCTTCATCAAGACCGCCAGCATAATGGTCAGATGTCATAACTGCTCTTCCTTGATTCCTGTATACATATGACTTTTGCTCTTGACAGTTCAATTGACAAGTGAGAGAAGGCCCATATTTTTTTAATGGTAAATCAAAAATTGAGTACAGGGCTATAAATTATGGAAGCCATTTAAAAGTTCATGTCCAGCATTATATATGATTTTTCTAAACTGGTTAAATAATTTGCAACATGCAACAAAATGGTGAGGGTTCTAAGGATTATTGCAACAGTAACATTTATACTCCTGAGTCCAGGTTTACTATTTGCAATTGGTTGTCACAGGTAAGTACAAGTACAGTCACTTACATACACTGTATACCGACTTTATTGATAGACAAGATCTGCCTTAATGTATTCACCAGAATTTGATACATTTTCCATTTACTGATCATAGGGAAAATCGGCACACAGTTAAGTAACATATCATATCCCCAACTGTGAAATGTTGATCTACATGCACGATATGGCTCCTAAACAATTCTTATCTGGCATACCACATCAAATGTATGAATACTATATAACATGAGCACATCAAACAGGTAAACATGGCAGAAGAATAATAGCAGCAGCCTAATAGTGATTCTAACTAACAGGAAATCAAAACATAAAGTCTTAAAACCAGTTTACAGTTTTTATATTTTTTTATACTTAAAACTTGGCAAAGTCAATAGAATGAGCAGCTACAAGACAATAAGCCTCACATGCGTGACACACTGAGCATCTAGAAGTGAGTAGGTTCCAAAGGTAAGAAATACAACAATTATTAGTACACGATCACATACCGCGATTTATGACGATCAGAGGAGTAGAATGTAATGGAGATGAGCCGAACATCAACAAGACAGTTTCCCGTGTAAGGTGACAGAAGAGTAGACAAACTTTACTAAGAGAGAGTCCGGGTTGACTTATTCACGGTAAAGCCCCGCCTTTTTCGACAGGTTATTGGCTGGAGGACGGTAGCCTACTCTAAGAGGAGGGCCTAAGTAAAAGACGAAGAGGCGGGTGCGCAGGGCGCGAGCGGTATTGGTGTGTTGGGTGGTTTTGTATTTTTGTACTCCCTGCATATTATATACCATTTGTTTCCGCTGTGCTGCATACGTGGGTGTTATGGCAGCAATACAAGTGCGCTAGTGGTGGGTGATTGTATCAGGGCAGATTTTTCCAAGTATTCAATAAAAATAGTAAGTATTGTTCTAGCGTTATTCTCCCATATAGAGGAAGTAAAATTGAGTTTTAGTTTCCTTTTGTGGCTGCAGGCTGATATGCAGACTACATGAACAGAATAATAATGTAAAGTATGCTGGAAGGGCAAAGTTACAGTGGTAAATAATTTGACCCAGGAATTTAACTTGCAAAACGATAGTTTAAAAAAAAAATATAAATGTGGAAGTTGGATGTAAGATGATTTCTGTCAGACAGGCACAATTACATATTTTTGTAATGATGGGGCCACATACAAGCCTCTTGCTTTCCTGCAGATCTCTTTTACCTCCACAGCAAATGCACCTTTGCCTGGACTTGTAGTTACCATACCTCACTGTTAGCACTGCCAGCTGCCCCTCTTCACATACTATGCTATTGAATGCATAGTAGTTGAAGAGAAAGTTTGACAACCCTTTGTTATGCATTTGAGTGTGATTGAGGTGCAGTTCTTTCTTAAAGCGGAACTAAAATAAAAATAAATTACACTTGCCTTTAATCCCATAGATCAGCGGTCCCCAACCACCGGGCCGCGGCCCACTACCGGTCCGCGGCGGTGTTTTCAGTGGGGCGCGAGTACATGATCCATTATTAAAAACGAAGCGGCACCCAACCACCATCCGCAGACCGGAAGTGGTCCGCAGCGGTGTTTGTATGAGATGCCGGTAAATGTACACAGTAGTCTGTGTACAAGCAATGCGAGCACATGACATGCAGCTC
>NC_092868.1:18140919-18196966 GCF_032062135.1 Pyxicephalus adspersus
AGAAATTTCCTTCCGTGAAACCGGTCCCTGGGGCCAAAAAGGTTGGGGACCGCTGCCATAGATTACTCAATGGCACTGGTCCCTCCCACAATCCGGTCCCACGTCCTCCTGAAATTCCTCTTTGTCCCTGCACTGAGTCGCCACCCTTTTCATCTTCTTCCAGTTTTTTTTCTCCATCACCCAACTCCATCACCCGATCTCGCACTGCGAGGTGCAAGATCGTGTGACTTAGCCACTGTAAAGGTGATAAAAAGAGATCTAATCTCATTGCGCATGACTGGGATTGGCATGTCTTTCCCCTTGGTGGACAAATGCCTCTTCTGCACATTCCAGAGATCAGGATATGTGCAGAAGGAGCAGCCAGAGCCTCCCAGGATACATGGCGTAGGTATCCCGGAAGGCTCTGCGCTCCTATTAAGTGTTAATCGCTGCAGCAATCAAGACTTAAAGGGGCATTGCTGCACCCTTTAAAGAAAAAAAAAAGTGTACTTAAAAAAACAAAAACATTTTTACCTTATATAGAGTTGTATACTTTAAATAGAAGAGTTGTATACTCTTCTATTTAAAGTAAAAAATATTTAGATTAGGTACTTTAGGTTTTTAGGCATACCTATTGCCACATTTACTTTATATAAAAGTAAATTTACGGGGATGGGAAACCCAAAGCCTCCTGGCATACATGAAGTATGTATCTGTAGGCTGCTCCTTTTTTATATACCTTGGGTGTTTGCAGAAAGGGCTTTCCTCCAATGTAAAAAAAGAAGAAATAGGAAGAAGATGGTGGTGCCTGGTGTCCAGCCCACGCAAGAAGGAAGTCAGGGCGGCACAAGACTGACTGAACTAGGATCGCGGAGAGATCACTGACTTTCCACCTGTAAAGTTGGTATTTTGGAATGGAAGAATGGAAATGACATGAGTGGGAAGAGTGGGCGAACCTCAACAGTGCCTCAAACCCCGTCAGGCCTCTGTATAAAACAGGGAGATCTGAAAACAGGGAAATGTATGAGTGTATTTGCCTACCTATGCGAACCAAGAGGACATCCTAATACCTATCTGAGGGTGGAGAGAGGACATGGGTGGAACACGGCCATTCTAGGTAGCAGTATTCCAAAACTGTCCAGATTAGAAAACCTGCTATGCGAGGACGCTTATCTTACCACAAAAAGGACCTGAAAAGAGAATGTATTTTCTGTAGATATGCAATAGACAGGAAACTGGGTACAGATTGGAACGTGTATAAGAGACAGGGCAGGACATCCATTTTTAACTTATTAATCCTTGCAAACCAAAAAAGGAGTAAAGAAATATATTTCTGTAGATCGGAATGCAATTTACTGCACAATGAGGTGTAGTTATAATAAAACAGTTTGGAGGGGACTGAGGTAATAAAAATAACTAGGTATTTAATTGCTTCTTTAAAGATTCTAAGGGAAGTGTTTGCACTAATGGAAGTTTCATGTGCGTTATTCAAGGAGACATTGAGTACCTCGGAGTTAGAAAAAAATAACTTAACCACCCGGCCGTTTAACCCGACCTTGGTTCGGGGTAAAAACACTTGCAAAAAGTGTTAAACCCGAACTTTTCTCAGGTGGTTAAACAAACGTTATATTGCAATCCGATTGTCAAACATTGTATGACAATCGGATTACAACTTTAAGAAAATACTTACCCGGTCCCCGCAGCTCCTCCGGACACGTCTTCTCTCTTCCTTCTTCTCCCGGCGAGTGCAGTGACGATGTCCGGGGTTTCCCGGTGACGTCGCTGCATGCGTCGGTGCGGGAGGCGGGGGCGGGCAATTCAAATAACTTTGTATTGAGCTCAATACAAAAAAGCTGTATTGAGTCCAATAAAGAAATCATATATATATATATATATATATATATATATATATATATATATATATATATATATATATTTATTTGTATTATATATATATATATATTATATAAACTACTGTACATATACATTACATTATACACTATATTTTTTAAAGATTTTTTTTTAGAGTTTTTTTTTTTAAAGATTTTTTTTTTTAATGTTTTATAAAAAAAATTTTATTATAAAATTTATAAAATTTTGAACATATTTCGGTGAGATATGCGGTAATTCGTTGTAATTCAGTGAATTATAAGGAATTATTGAGTAATTCGGTGAATTATGGCCTACAATCTTAAAATAAATTTCCATGCAAAAAATTTAACACTTTTTGCATGGAAGTACAGAAGTTCGGAAAGAATTAGAACACCCGGCGTTCGCGTATGCGTCCCTCGGCGATTCCTGATGATGTCCGTGTGTGCGCCCGTCAATGGGGGTCGTAGTGGGAAATTAAAATATTTTGTATTGGATTCAATACAAAGTCCTGTATCCAATCCAATACAAAATATATTTATGTGGTTTTGTCTATAGGTTGGACTCTGTTTTAAAATTTACCACACTAGGGAGTTGTTTTAGAAAAATATATTACTATACAGTATACCGAATTATTGCATTTTCAGTATTTTCGATTTATTTATGTATTCTTGTTTAAGCTGTTTTTTGTGTTTTTTATTTAATTTTATTAAAAGTATTTTTTTTTTTTTTACATGATTGTGTGTTTCAAACTTTTTTTACATTCAGGATATCTACTAGACCCTTGTTTGGACATATTTCTGTAGGTTACAGGTCTACAATTTAAAAAAAAAAAAAATTTAATGAAAAACAGTGTACCGCTTTTGGTACAGAAATCTAGACATCAGTGAAACGCCCAGGAGGTTAAAAAAGTAAACTTAAAGTAAAATAAATTACTGAGGGCACTAAATTTCTCAAATTCTTTCAATACAGAGGGGATGGTGATATGCGGAGAGGTTATATACAGCAGGAGATCATCGAAAAAAGATAATTTGTAGTGACACTCTAATCATTTGTAGTGAACCCCTCTGATATCCGGTTATTCCGTAAAGCTACAGCCAGATGTTCCATAACCAGGGTGTATAACAAGGGTGATAAAGGGCAACCCTGCCTGGTACCGTTCAATACCTAAAAAGAGTCAGACAAAGAACTATTAACCCTTACCCTAGCTGACGGGGACGAGTATAAAGCTGCTATCCTTGAAATCATGCCAGTGCCTAGGTCCACTTGACAGGGAGCTGCATACATAAAGGACCAATTGACCCTATCAAAGAGAAGGCGCATAGGAACCCTGGACGCCTTGGCATGCTGGAGTAGGAGATTATCCCTTGCCTCTCGCCCCTGAATGAATCCTACCCGGTCTTTATGTATTAAAAAAGGCATATGTTTAGTGAGTCTATTGGCAATAATCTTAGAAAACAATTTACCATTAACATTATTAAGGGTGATGGGCCTATAATTGGAGCATAATGTGTGGTCCTTCCTAGGTTTAGAGAACACCTTCGTCAAAAAAGAGACTAAATAAGGAGTATGAAGTTTGTAGAACTTTGGGGTAAACACACCTGGGCCAGGGCTTTTTCCCGCTGGAGTAGATTTAATGGTTGATGCTACCTCTTCCTCTGTGAAAGGGGATTCTAAAAATGACACAACCTCTGGGTCTAATATTTGAAGAGCTGTCTCGTCGATAAAATTTTGGAGAGCAATGGGTGTGACCGGGTTTGGTTGGAGTTGATATAGGTCCACGTAGTATTTATGAAATATTTGCAGTATATATCGATAGATGTTAAGTCTCCCTGAGCCGCACAAATTGATAGGACATAGATGATAGGTGCATGGGGATGAAGTCCTCTGGATAACAGTCTCCCGCATTTGTCACCATATTGATGTATCATTTTATGAAAATGGTCTCTGAAACGCTGATGTGCCAAATCATATAGCTCCAGAAGGTGGGTTCTGGCTGCAGTTAGATCTAAAAAATATCAGAGAACAGAGTTTGTTTCTGTAGATCCTCCGGGTTTTGGATTTTAAGCAATATGTTTTTTATGTCCTGTGACCTGATCTTTTTAAGCCGTGAGCACTGCTGAATGAGGACCCCCCGAAAAACTGCCTTCATTGCCTCTCATTGGATGGCGGGAGGAGTTAAGTCTAAAGAATGATCAGTGGCTGACTAACAGATAATCTATGCGTGAGTACACCCGGTGTGGGTTGGAAAAAAATGTGTAAGCCTTAGTTGTAGGATGCAAAATTCACATAATCTGAGTTTAGTACGAAATGAGTTTAGATTAGAGTAAAATATGGGAGTTTTACCTGAGGAGGTGTCTATACAAGGGTCAAGGGCAAAGTTGAGGTCACCCCCGACAACAATAGTTCCATCTGCAAATCCCTTTTGGCATCAGGATTGGAGCTATGGTACCAGGTGGTATAATACCGATTGCGTAGGGATGGGATTTTGTTGGGTTGAAAATGAGTTTCCTGGAGTAGGAGGACTCTAGCCTTGTGGTGTGCATTTAGTAGCTGAGAACGTTTATTAGGGCTGTTAAGGACCTTCTCATTAGGGTTAGGACCCTGAGGAATTGGGCTTGAAGACGTTGCAAAGACATTTACAAATTCAAGTGGGTTATTTGTGGTTGGATAAGGGAAGGGAGAGGGGAGAGAACTAAGGGGGTCACAAAAGGAAAAGGAAAAAACTAGACTAGGGGATGAAAATATTCACCAAGCGGACAGGATGGGCTAGTTCACGTCTGCAGGGCAGAAACTTAACTTAGGGAAAGGGAATATATCTCAAAAGTCCGTCAACTAAGGACGGTAGGCCGTGGGAGAACAGTCAGCAGATAGTGGGAGTCCTGCCTAATGGGAACCCCACATACCTAAAACATGGGGAAATACATATCACAGTGAAAAACCTTTGAAACTTTACAGAAAGTAACAGCGGCAAAAACATTAATACCCGTATGAACAAGGAAACCAGGACCCCCTGGCAGGGAACATATTACAGAGTTGAAAGTAAAACACCAGCAATGTGACATAAAAAAATTGGAGGACCACAGAGAACTTAACAACAATATACTCTCATATTACCAGTCCAGGTCGAATCGTGCAGGATTAGTGGCAGCAAAATCCACGATGGAAAACAAGAGTAAACCCTCTGTGTCTTTGTGCACATATCACAAAAGAAAAAAAAGAGAACGGGGGGGGGTGGTTCTTTACGCTTGTAAAAAGGCTCCAAAGTGAATCGTCAGTGCCAAAACAAAAGCAGTTACCCAGACAAAGGCTAAGAGGAAAAAAAAAAAATTGAAGGTCAAAGAATAAACATCTTCAAAATAGCAAAACCAGGAACAGCAGATGAATTATATATGGTCTCCATTGCTTAGGAAGTGAACAATTATCTCAGGAGATATGGACCGCTGACAAAGTCCCTTAACCCTCCTAGTGGTCTAATTCTGTTAGTTTTTTGATGCAAAAAGTGATCCTTTTTTTTTGCATAGAAATTTTTGTTTATATTGCGGGCCTGTAATTCTTAGGATTAACTCCCGGGTATAATATTTATATTTATTTATTATATTATGAATTATATTATAATACATAATTATAAATCATTATAAAAAATTATGAAATATTAGACCACAACAATGTAATTTATCAAAAAAAAAATTTATCAAAAAATTCTCACTGAAACTTTCCAAACAAGGGTGCAATAATATTGATAAATAATAAGATAAACTAAATGCAGATTTTAGAAAAAAAACATCACAGTCAGGACAGTAGAACCTGGTTTCCTTGCGTTTCTTTCTTCCTCTGTTATCGGTCTTTGAGCAGCAAACCAGGCACATCCTTGTAGGTGCTGCCTTTTTCTGAGTTAGTGGGATGTATTCAACAAAGTGACCACTGGTCAAGCGTTCTGACAACGGTGGAAGCATGATGTCCAGGTCTATTCAAAGCCACTGATGGTGTTTGGTGGTTCTTGACTATGGATTCGGAAACTTGCAAAATGAAGTCTGAATGATTCACAGGCCTCTGACTATTTTTTTTTTGTACAGGAAGTAGGCATTCAATAGGCACTACTCAACAAGATACCTGAAAATCTTCGTCTAGTATTGCCTTTGCTGTTCCCTCATCGCTGGGTAGAATGTCATGGCTTGGTCAGCTCTGTCGACACCTCCCATGGTGTTGTTGTAGTCAATCCCATGGTGTTGTTGTAGTCAATCACCACCTGTGGCTTCATCACTTCTTTCCCACGTTTTGTGTGTACCAGAACAGTGGAGGCATCATGGACAGTACTCATCAGGCACACATCTTTCTTGTCACGCCATCTTAGGGCCATCATTATTATTATTATTAATAAACAGGATTTATAAAGCGCCAACATATTACGCAGAGCTGTACATTAAATAGGGATCATCTTTCCTTTCTGCCAGGCAACAATTTCTGTCTTCAGCTTCCCTTTTGCAAACAGTGCTGGCAGGTTGCGCCGGTTAGCCCTAACTGTTCCATAGGCATCAGTTCTGTGTTGCAGAAGGAACTCATAAAGCTCAGGAGAGGTGTAAAAATTGTCAGTTGTGACACAATAGCCCTGACCCAGCAATGGCTCAATGAGAGATAGCACTGAAGATGTTGCCAATCCATAATGGCTGTATCTGGGGTTGAACTGTGTCCCTTTTCCAGTGTACAGTACCGTATTCCATATGTAGCCAGATGAGGATTCGTAAAGCATATAGGTCTTCATGCCAAATCGTGCCCTCTTTGCCGCAATGTACTGCACCCAGCTGAGCCTCCCCTTGTAAGCCATAAGACTTTCGTCAATGCTGATATCTCTTTCTGGCACATAGATGAATCTACAAAATTTCCAGCAAACCTGAGACACTTCCCAATTTTTCTTGAGTTTTGGTGCAGGATGGGTAGTCTCATCAAATTCTTCATTGTTTGCGAAGTGCAGATACTTCATGATGAGGGAAAAGCGGTATTCTGGCATGACTGTGCCAAAGAATGGAGTGGCAATCATTTTGTTCTTGGACCAGTACCACTTCTGCATGGGTTTGCCCACAACTCCCTGCAGGATAACCAAACCCAAAAACAGCCAAATGTCATCCTTGGTCACAGGTTCCCACTTTCTGCTTCTTGCAAACCTCAGGTGCGGAGCACCTCGTTGTTGTCCAGCGTACCTGCAAAAAACAAAATAAAAAATGTATTTTAGGATATTTTCTTTTATAGTGTGAAGGTTGCAAGTAATATGTTAGCAAACACAGAGCAGCATATATGTTTGCAAAAAAAAAAAAAAATTAGCAAAAAATTTAAAAAAGTTATCAAACACAAGAGCGGCTTACCTGTTCGTCTCCGCAACAATTTTTTTGATAACTTCATCGGTCAAAAACAACTTCAGGTATGCCAGTGGGTCGTCACATTCAGCCTCAATTTTCATCCTAGGTGCGCCGGTAAATGGAAATCTTGGCGGTGCTGCCTGGTCCACATCAAGGTCAATAGGACACCATGTGCGCACAGGTTCGGAATCGTCGCTCAGTTCTCTTTCGCTGTCCGATGACAAATTTCCTGGTGAATCACTATCGTTCGATTCCACAAGAGACTCCAAATTGCTATCGCTGCGTTCAAATTCCTCCAAAACAGCGCTTGTGGCGGCGAGATGCATTTTGGATGCCATGTGGTCTCCAGCAGTCAGGAACAATCAAGGTCAAAGTGATGAAATGATACATTCAGGAAGTGATTTTTAACTCATCAAAAGGTCAGATCAAGGTCAGGGTTAATAGTGGGCAAAATGTAAATCAGGGCACTGGGCAATGATGCTTGGTGCACTAAAATGTGTTTTATACTTTTATTTTATGTTATTGTGTGTATTTTACTGTAAAAAAAAATTCCTGCCCCCACAATCCATCGCATCACCCGGAAGATGTCACACATCTTGGCAGGTGATGCGGTGCGGATGTCCTGCCCTGTTCACTCTCCTGCTCGCATCACCCAGAGGCTGATCTCCGGGTCATGCAAGCAGCTGCAGTAGATTCCGGGGGTGATGCCAGCGGGAAATCCTGCATGGTGCATCGCATCTAACTGCAGATGCGAGCAGTGGAGTGGCAGGAACCCGGGCGGTATTTAAAAGCAGATTACTCAGAGGGACAATCTGGGAGCACCAGTGGAGGCAAATGTAGATCTCTAAGTCTGGGTAAGTCAGATTGCTGGTGAAAAATGTGGTTCTGCTCCCCTTTTGGATGATAAGATGGAAAGGATAACCCCAACTTTAAGAAATGTTCCCTTCTTTCAGGACCTGTAATAGTGGTTTAAGGGCCTTGCGAAGGTCCAATGTGAATTTAAAGAGATCTGGTAAAAGGCTGGCTCCGTTCAATGGAAGAAGCCTCCCTGGCTTTTCTCATAATGTCCTCTTTAGTGCGGTAGAAGTGAATTCTACAAATGACATCTCTTGGACATTAAACATCCTTGCTGCATGGGCCAAGGGTTCTGTATACACAGTCAATTTCTAGATGCACATCAGAAGGTACGTTCAACAGCTTAGCAAAAATAGTGCTCGACGCAGAGGCTAATTCTGAGTTAGGAACAGATTCTGGCAGCCCTCTAATATGAATATTTTTCCAGCAGTTGTGGTTTTCTGTATCATCATGTAACAAAAAGAGCATAGCAATTTGCGCTTCATTGCGCTCCAATATTTCACTATGAGAGGACACCTGAGTAGTAAGTTCAGCACATGTGAAGTAGTGTTGATGTTCGAATTCGGGTTGTCCCTATATTCGACCTGAATATGGCTGTTCGAATTCGGGTATACCCGATTTACATCTGTTTGGAGGCTGTAGAAGCTCTACACAGTGCTGAAACAAACCCGAATTTTTCTCACATTGACTTTAATGGGATTCGAATTCGACCACCCGAATTGTTTTGCTATATTCGGCCGAATAGCTGTCGAATCGAATAGTGAGCTATTCGACCAACACTAATGTGGAGTGCAGTATAGTAGTGGTGTTAATCACCTGCTGAAGGGATTTCTGAATGGCTTGAAATTCAGCCAGACAGAGAGTGGATAAAGCACGTCTCACAAGGCCATTGGTTAGCCACGCCCCCCAAGTTATTATTTTTTATTTTTACTCAGGAGGAAAAGCAAACGCTCAGCCAAACACAACATATCACTTTGGGTAACTGCACTGCAATCCATTAGAGCTGTATGCAAATACATGCACTAAATGTTTCCTGATTCCATTCAGCAGCAATTGAGCCTGCAGCAAAATAGCGGTCAGCCGCAAGTCTGAAAAGTCTCTAATCCCCCTGCAGACAGGACAGACTCCATCCCATAGCAAATCCAGCTCCCCTAATTGACCTGTCCAACTCCCCTGCTTGCCCATCTTGTAATAATTTTGGGTGAAAATGTGGTGTCTATACAGCTTTCAAATGACATTACTCTGTTATCTGAGATCAGTCAGCGACCAAATGGTAACAATTGCTGCTGTTTTCGATGTGGAAGAGGCTGCGATATGCCTCCCCATAGAACAAAACAGGCACGTTTCTTTCCTACTTCGGCCACAAATGATCGCGTACAATAGTTTCTAGTGGCAATTATTTTGGCTGTGTACATCAGATCCCTGAATCATCAAAGAAATGCGCATACGCTTGCGCCAGTCAGCAAGCTCTATTAGCGCGAGTCGGGCCCGAGTTCTAGTGAACTCGCCTGCCGGTTTTCTGCAAAGATCTCAAATACGCCTATTAAGGCGATTAATTTTCAGCTGCGCGATTCAGGAGTAGATGTTAACCTCAATGGTGAGGTGATAGCAATTGATTAGCACACACCTGCGCCCTGTCCTGTGCGCATCTCCATTCCATTTTGCAGGTCATTTTGAATCTTTAATGCTTGATTTTTTTTGTGTAAGTGCTACTTTTTTATGTTACATTCTACTCAATCAGAAACTTGCTTCATTTAAAGTTACATTTGTTGCACTTATTACTTTTTCTTTTGGTTGCAACACTGCAAACTAATTTCTATCAAGCTGGATATATACTAAGTGGCACTTTCAAATATGTCATCAGACAATATTATGAGTGTAAAAAAATATGTGAACATTTGTGACCTGATTAAAATTTCATTCTAGTTTGACTTTATAGAAATCAAATATTTTAGTAAAGGATTAGAGGCAAACATGTTATAATACATGTATTAAGGAACATTTAGTGATTTCACTTGTGTGTGTGTATGTCAAAATACATTTAAATGTATACATATGCATTTTCATTAGTACTATTTTAACTGGGGGTGGGGGCGGTTAATCAATTAAGTTTGTTTGGATGGTATGCATTGATGTGAATTTTTTTGTAATCCTCATGATTATTAGTTTCATCTGTTGCTACAATGTCTTGCTGTCCAAACGGGTTGTCAGTTAGTTGTCCAGCTGAGTTGCATACTCATTCTAACACACCTGATGGTAATGGAAGGAGGTCCAGGTTGCCAAGCACAACATCAAACCACATTGATTGCCAAGCTCACAAGCAGGGTCTCACACTCTTAGAAATGAACAGATGTTGTGTTGTTGCTTAACTTAACGCTCATAAATACTGGAGTGTATGCATTATTTAGGTGTTTACATAAAACAAATAGTACTAGTATATCAAACTTCCAAGACCAAATCCACTTTGTGCCAAACATTTTCTTGCTTTTAAATCCCTTCAGGGTGTTTTTGCAGATTTGAATGGCATTTTAGCCATTATATAGATTGACTTACTCACCTCAGCTTGGTAGTGGAAGCACATAAAGGTGGATTCCTTCTTTTAACCAGAAGCAATATAATCCATGAATGTTGCTTATAGCCAAGCCCATGATACCTGAAATCATAGGAACAAATAGGCAATCTTTTCAATGTGAATGGCCAATGCACATTTCTTCTTATAATTTCTCTTTTCTATGTATATGTACACACATTTAAATGCACACATACATGTTTTGCTTTATGTGCAATCATGTCTATACATACATGAGTGCATATGAAGCGAAACAAGCAATATACACAAAAAAATACAAACTTACCTGAATGGGGACTGTGCAAAAGTGCAGTGCATTTTTCAACTGATAAAACAGTTCAGGCACATATAGCGAGTCCACCGTGGCGCACACTTATGAGCTACACGCTCCTGAAGTTTAGCGCACAACTATGCGCATCATCAAACAACTGGGTTTTAACAAGACAATTGTGCTGTTTTTAGCCTTACATATAATTCAGAGAAAGGAACAGCTTAAAAACAATCACAATTGTTTTTTAACCACCTGGGTGTTACACTGAGGTCTAGATTTCTGTTCCAAAAGCGTTACAGTTTTTCATGAAATTTTTTTTTTTTTAAATTATAGACCTGTAACTTACAGAGATATGTCCGAACAGGGTTCTAGTGGATATCATGAATATAAAAAATGTTTGAAACACACAATCATGTAAAAAAAAAAAAAAAAAAAAAAATTACTTTTATTTAATTTAAACAATATGGCCACAAACACAATAACATAGCATTAACATTGACTTCAAAACTGCAAAATGGACATTAAAACACTCAAAGTAAAAATAAAAAAAATAAAAAATAAAAAAGAAGCTATTGTGCTAAAGGGTAAAAGGGTAAGCAAAGTATCAAATGCAGCAACATAGATTAATTAGGATAACACACAAAACAACAGTCCCTCCAAAAAAAAAAGACAAAAAGAAAAAGCAAGTTAAACCACACCCTTATCCATGCTCAAATTTAAGCGCACAGGTGATAAAAATTCACTTGCAATTAGCACTTGCGCAGTCTGTCAAAATTGGCTGTTTGTTTTGTTTTTTTGCAATTGGACATTTCATAGTCATTGATTGATATGATCCTTTAGATTTGTACACCAGTATACAGATATTCTATTAGTTAAAAAAATAAAATAAAGTTGGGGAGGTTTTAATGTTAAAAGTATTTTCTTTATGCCCGTGTGTGTGAATATATATAGATTAATATATATATATATATATATATATATATATATATATATATATAGAGAGAGAGAGAGAGAGAGAGAGAGAGAGAGAGAGAGAGAGAGAGAGAGAGAGAGAGAGAGAGAGAGAGAGTTATGCCTAAGAATTATAGCCTACAATCTAAAATAAATTTCTATGCAAAAAATGTTTTGTTTTTTTCTTTTTGCATGGAAGTACGGAAAGAATTAGAACACCGGGCGTTCATGTATGCATCCCTCAACGATTCCTGATGTCAGTACATACGCCCGTCGACGGGGGTCGTAGCGGGAAATTCAAATATTTTGTATTGGATTCAATACAAAGTGCAATATCCAATCCAATACAAAATAATACAAAATATATTTATGTGGTTTTGTCTAAAGGTATGTGACGTTGGACGTTTCAAAATTTACCACACTAGGGAGGTGTTTTAGAAAAATATAATACTATACAGTATACCGAATTATTGCATTTTCAGTATTTATTATTTATGCATTCTTGTTTAAGCTGATTTTTGTGTTTTTTATTTAATTTTATTAATAAAGCTATTTTTTTTTACATGATTGTGTGATTCAAACCTTATTATATTCAGGATATCTACTAGACCCTTGTTCGGACATATTTCTGTAAGTTACAGGTCTACAATTTAAAAAAAAAAAAAAAAATTTCATGAAAAACAGTGTACCGCTTTTGGTACAGAAATCCAGACATCAGTGAAATGCCCAGGAGGTTATTAAGAATAACAATATTAATAAATATGGCCTGAATAGCAGAAACCTCTGCTTCATCAGATTTTTTTTTTAAAGTCTGCTGAAACAGATGTTTCTGTGAAATGTGTCCCTTTATTAAACTGCTGCAATTTACCTGCTGATTAACTTATTCTTTCTAACAGACATATACAGCTTTAAAAGCTGTTGTAACTTATGTTTTGTTTTTTTAAATAATAAACAATCTTTGTTACACTTTTTCTACTTCCTAAAATGATGTTAAATCAAGAGCAGATAAGTTCCAAAAAACCTTTTTTCAGGGTTCATTGCAGTATTGTCATTTTAAGGCAGAAACACAGTGGCAACTACAACTAGTTACCTACAATAGTACTCTATATCAGTGGTCGCCAACCTTTTCAGTTCCGGGGATCACTAAAATTACCAGCATCTGACCACGCATGCGCGTGGAGCTGGGTGTTAATCAAAGGGGGAGAAGCCCCCCCCCGTAGTGACGTCATCATGATATAACCCCACAGCCCCCCCACTTCCCTGAAATATAGATTCGTACCGGAGACCTGGTTCGCGGCTCTGGCCGGAGTCCCTCTCCTGACCCTGCTCGGGGGGGCACTGGTTAGAGCCGTGGACCACAAAAATTTTCTCTTGGACCACCGGTTGGCGACCGCTGCTCTATATAGTGATTGGCGCCATCCAGTGGTAGATGACTTACACCAGAATTACACCAGAGTGTTATCAACTATAACAACTGTTATCAACTGCCTCCTGGAAAATACAAAGGCTTTTTGGAACACCAGACTGACCAAATGAAAGAAATGTACATGCCCCTCTCCTCATCTCCATTACAGATGAAGCTGCCGTATGGTGCAGTAATACCACTCCAAAGTGAGACATGTGATACAGGTACTTACCTATTTCTGGCTGCTTTGTATAGGAATAATACCTCCAGGTTACCCACTTCCATCTGCTCTTTGCTCCCCTATGATAGAATACTAATACTCCCTGGTGACGTATGAAGCACATTTACCCTCTCCTCCTGCTCATAGGTGCCCTACATTACAGAGCCAGATGTCTTCCCACGTGGAAACACTGTCATGTAAGGACCGACAGGACGACGGAAAGAGGTAAGTATTTCTTCTCTCCAGGGCGGATGCTGTGGCATACTTTATCAGCAGTTGATACTAACGATTTAATCTGTAAGAAAATATAAGTAAGCTTTCTGGAGAAACACGATGCTTAGTTAAGAAGATGTTCTGCCTCATTTTTATATTATGAATTTTATATTTTTATATTCAACAGCCTGGGGATAAAATTGATTAGATTTATTTGGTAAGTTATATTATTTATATTTGGGTTTTTTCTTTCACTTCGGGGACTTTTTTTTTAAAAAGATTTATCAATTTTAGACGTCTCTTTTAAGCATGTGTAAACAGTTTTTTTTTGGAGAATAACACTATAAACTCTCTAAGGCCCTGATTCATCAAGCAAAATCGGAAGCTTGCTCGCGCATTCGTATTCGCGATCCGAAATCGTAAGCCGTCGCGCAATTCAGCAACTGAATGAGCCCGCGGCCGGAGCCGCGCATCTCCAGCAGCTTTACACTGGCGAGCTTGCATGAAAAGTCACTGTTCCCCTAAAAAAAAAAAAATCATTCTTTCTAATGGCACACATATTACCCTTAGCCCAAAAAAAAAAAAGTTTGCGCTGAAATGTTTAAAACATTTATGTGCGCTAAGAAAAAAGCATATTTTAAAATCACCTATTTCTTTTCTGTTAGGCAAGAGTTAACCGAGTTCAACTCCTCTACATAGGCGCCTATATGAAAGCTTACGATGCCTGATCGGAGGAGCCGCTCGCGGGTAAATCCCGCGACTATCCACGCGCAAAGCTATCGGACTAGATTTTCCCACAAAAGTCACAAACACACACGTTCTTTTGTTTGCTTCATATGTGTGTATATATATATATATATATATATATATATATATATATATATATCTATATCTATCTATATCTATCTATCTCAATATACACAAATATATATATAGAAAATACTTTTAACATTAAATCCTCCCCAACTCAACTTTATTTTATTTTATTTTTTTTTAACCATTAGAAGATCTGTTTACTGGTGTACCTATCTAAAGGATCATATTGATCAATGATAATGACATGTCCAAGTGAGGACACACAGTTTAAAAAGACAATTGTGATTGTTTTTAAGCTGTTCCTTCCTCTGAATTATTTGTAAGGGTAAAAAGCAGCACAATTATCTTGTTAAAACTCAGTTGTTTGATGTGCATAGTTCTGCGCCAAACGGGCAATTGTTTGATGCGCATAGTTTTGCTCCAAACTTCAGGCGCGTGTAGCTCATAGTTGTGCGCCACAGCGGACCCGCTACGTGCGATTGAACTGTTTTCAGTTGAAAAATGCACTGCACTTTTGCACAGTCCTCATTAAGGTAAGTTTGTATCTTCTTTGTGTATATTGCTTGTTTTGCTTCATATGCACTCGTGTATGTATAGACATGAGTGCACATTAAGTCAAACATGTGTGTACATATACATAGAAAAGAGAAATTACAAGAAGAAATAGGCATAGAGGGCTTTTTGGACCATATTGCTTCACATTGAAAAGATTTGGACCTCCTTCCATCACCATCAGGTGTGTTAGAATGAGTATGCAACTCAGCTGGACAACTAATTCACAACCAGTTTGGACAGCAAGTGGAAGGCAACAAGGGGGTTAAGTAGGAGTTTGGTGTGGAAAACCATACAATAGTGCTAAGATCAGGCAGCATAGCACAATGACAACAAACCGATAACATAACTACAAATGAACACAGGAGTTGTGTGGGGCCAAATTAACATGAGTGCAAATGTCAGACTATAAAAAAAAAACAAAACAAAAAAAAAAAAAAGAAATAAAATCATGACAATTTATTCAGAAAATGAATATGCACATAATACATTCAAATACCAATATGTGACAAAGGCAACAAGGGGGTTAAGTAGGAGTTTGGTGTGGAAAACCATGCAGACATTTGTACTCAATACTTGTAGAAAAAAATGACACATTGCTGAAGAATTGATAAACTACTGAAACTGGCATTACAAACCAGGCACAAAAACATTGCAGCAACAGATGAAACTAACAATATTGAGGATTACAAAGTCCCATCAATGCATAACATCCAAACACTTGATTCATTGATATATACCACTTAATATTAATATTATCAATACCACTTGTCCTTTTCACTTGCAGTTATAGGTTTTACAGTTGATTAAATATGGAAATTTAAATTGAAAATGATCATTGATTAGTATTACTCACCATAGGGATTTTTTTTATAGGTAGCTCATATTTAAATAATGTACAAAATGATAGGTGAATCATATAAGGGGTCAAGTAAAAAATTTTATTGAATTCAAATAATGACATACAAATTACTTTGAACAACATCTAATTAATGATTTGAATAACTATGCCCCTTTTTTAAAATCGTGATTGATATTCTTGCCTTTCATCTCGTCACTGCCATATCCTATAACAATCTATGAGAGAAGGATGCGCAATTGTCTGAATCTAGCACATACATTTAAGTGTGTTGTTTAGTTTTATTTGAAATATTGGTTAATTGATTGGTTTGTACAATTATGATAAAGATTTTGTTCTTGGTATTGATGTATAAATTGTTGTAAAATTGACTATTGTTGTAATTCTAGATCTCCTCATCCTGAAGAAGCAGAAGTTTCAATGAAACACATAGAGAAAACTGGAATATCTTATTTTTTGTGATGTGATGTGAATTGGAATAAAGCTAGTTTTATAGTTCTTTTAATTTGATAATATATATACATTTGTATATAATATAGCTGATGATGTATAAGACACAATTAGTCCCCTCTTCCTTCTGGTCCATTGCATTATTCAGAAGGTGAAAGGGGAACATTTACCAATACTGTTTTAATGTTTGCATTTACTATGTTGCAGCTAATATTTTGCAACATATGTTAGGAGGCAGGTTTAACATACACATGCAGCCTATAACCTTATACCCAATAAGCAATGTGCCTGTTTGAATACTTTTCCTGGTATAGTTAAATTAACTCTTAGATGTAAATGGACACAGTCATGCAGAACTAAATCACACACAAATCAAAAATGCAAGTAAACATTTTAACAGTAAACAAAACAGTAAAAAAAAAACATTCAACTTCTTTAACAAATTGCCTTGGCTGTGCTCAGAGTTTAGGATTTCTAAAGAGCAGCTGAGCTAAACCATGCCATTATTAAGCTCAAGTTACATCAGGTTACTGGTAAGACTAAGTAACACTTATTTTCAGGAAAGGATAAAGTACAAAGTTTTTTTTAATTGAAATTTTAAGTGTGTAACTTTGTTAAACTAAGCAATGCATTCAACTCAATTTCTTGACTGTATTTAATTTCCATTTTTGACAACTGGGGCTTTAGTCTCAGGACCCAAACTCCACCTCTGTATTCTTCCTCAGTAGCATACTTCAAGTTTTTAAGATTTAAAAAAAAAACTACCAGTTCACCATAATGTAGGACACATGCCTGTGCCCTTTATTCTACCCCCTAGCTGTCGAGCCATTGATGCAGTTGATTAAGGATAACCTGGCTACCAACATAAGCTCACTCTTTACAGATTAGGTAGTATTCTCTATAACCTCCTTACTCTATATTAAGATAGATAGAAAAAAACTTTGCAGCCATATCAGAGATGGATTCCGCAAAACCAAGGACTTTAACATATTTCTGCCCAATCTCAGGGAACATACCTTATAACCGAGATATAAATGCCAAATGAAAACCCACCCAACCTAGAATAAACATCACTAGGTCACATTCTTCTTTTTTGAAGCCAATTATCTTTCATATTCAAAAGCCAATAGTCCTTCATACTAAACAAAGACCTTAAACTACTTCTTATCTTGAGACTTCAGAACAATTTGCCTTTAATAAAGGATATAAAGACTAAAAAAGGATGTGAAGGAGGAAAAAAAAAAAAAAGACAAAAAGACCTAATAGCTGAATGCAGTTCGGACAGATAATCAGATATTTCTCTGTACAGGGTCTTTAAAGAAAGACATAGGTAAGTTGCATGTTTGGCAGAGATGTACTGCCCTGATATACACTTCAGATTTAGGTTAGAACAGGTAATCCTAGTGTAACCTACATCCCCGGCATCATACATAAACTCAGCCCTACTGTAATATTATTATTATTACACAGTATTTATATAGCACCGACATATTAGGCAACACTGTACAAAGTACACAGTCATGTTACTAACTGTCCCTCAAAGAGGCTCACAATCTAATGTCCCTACCATAGTCTTATGTTAATGTCTTTATGTATATGTTATTGTTTCAATACAGTCTAAGGTCAATTTTGGGGGGAAGCCAATTATCCTTATGGCATATTTGTAGATTGTGTGAGAAAACCAGAGTACCTGGAGGAAACCCATGCAAACATGGGGAGAACCTGCAAACTCCATACAGATAATGTCCTGTCCTGAATCCAGAGATTCGAACAGGGAACCCAGCACTGCAAAGGCCAGAGTGCTAACCACTGAGCCACCATGCTGTAATAGTACCATTTTAAACCCTACACACTTGTAACCTAGCTTTTTCTGATGTGTTATGATACTTTAAAGTCAAACACTGTATTTTATATTAAAGTAAAAAAACTGCAAACGAACAGCCTCTTTATTGTAAAAGAGACATGATAGTAAACTACAGTATATAGGAAAAGGAGGGATCGTCACCAGTCTTCTATTCCTCTGGTTAAATGGAACAACAAGAACATAAAATATTAAATAGTAAAACAAAAATAAAAAAAATCATAAAAATATAATATATTTTACTACTTTGTATGATTGTTAAAATACTTTTTGTTTAGTGACTTTGCAATTAGCCTGAAAAGTTGGCATATGGTCTAAAAAAGTTTTTCATTATGTACTATAGAAAAACTACATGTTTTTAAAAAATGTTTTTTTGGTGACAGTTTTGGTCATGATACTTTAATGACTGCAACTGATTAAAATAAAGCAGGTGGCCTTAAGAATAATTTTCCTAACTAAATTTTATAAAGAAAAAAAATAAATCTATTCTGTAAGGCATTTTACAGAAATATTTGCTTCATCAGACTTTTTTCATTGAATGGATGATGTAAAAAGTCTAATGAAGCAGATATTTTTGATAAATGTATCACTTTTAAGAAGTTTCAGCAATTTACATCTGAATTCCTCATCCTTTCTGACCAGCATACAAAGAACCTACCTTTAAATTAGCAGTCGCCAACCGAAAATTTTGAAAAAAAAAAAAAAAATATATAGGTGGTCTGCGGCTCTGGCTGGTGCACCCCCGAGCGGGGTCAGGAAAAGGGCCCTGCTGGGGGGGGTGCACTGGCCAGAGCCGTGGACCACATCCCCAGTACAGTTCCCAGGCTCGGGCAAGTGGGCGGGCTGTGTTACTGGACATTGCGATGGGAGATTGGGCAGGGTTATGTCAATTACATCACTCTGGGGGAGGTTTCTCCCCTTTTAAGTGACACCTGGTGATTTCAGTGGTTCGCGGGACCCAAAAGGTTGGTGACCACTGCTTTAAATTGTTGTAAAATATGTTTTTGTTTGCTTTTTTAAATAATTAGACTTTGCTCTGTCCACTTGACCATGCCCACCCTTTGCTGTGCCACATGAAGAGCGCTGCTGCTGTCTTTGGCTCTTTTTGCCACTTTTAAATTATGGAAGGTATGAAACAAGGAATATGACATTTCCTCTAACACTCCTTAGTCATAATCAATTACTGTCATTGAAATACATTAACCTGGAAGATTCCCACAAGGGAATGTTTAAGGTAATGTCATATTCCCCGTTTTATAAATAGAGCTTTATTAGGCATGGTAACAGGCAGCTCATTCATTTAATTGCAGTATAACACAACAAATTGTAGTGCATTACTGTGTGTTTTAGTGCATTGGGGTGCCATTGAAAATTAATATTACCACATTTATGCATTGCTGTGAATGGGCCCCCAAAAATACAGTGAATACTGCAGGACACCCAATCATCATATGACTGGATATACAAAACAAAACTCAGGAAAAATTAACAAATCCACAATAAGCCAAGGAATATGTGGGAAATTAGAAAGACATTAACAAAGTAAGCCCTTAAAACCTAAACAAATCTAGTGATTAAGGGAAAGTTTTGTGACTCAAGGAAAACCCTTCATATGCATGTGATTTAATCGTATGTGCCTGGCCTGATAATTGTATAAGGTAAAGGGGGAAAAGAAGAGAAAAAGAGAGGCTTTTTTGGCACTAAGAATCATAAAAATTGTAGAAATGTATTCATTATTAATAGGGATAAATACTCTCAACTATACAAAATTCTCCTGTGCTAGAAGTTTCGCTAACAAAAATTGCTTAGAGATAATAAATCATAAAGTCTGTGGTCATTTAGTACAAGTAGCCGTATGTTGCATGCTCCTTATCAGTATTTAGTACTGCGAGTAGTATTTCTAATTCTTCCCTCTGAATAGAGCCAGTAGTGATCCAAGCACTTTCTGCATTAGGTTGTAATTCCACAGACATACCTTCAGCAGCATCCAAAAAGCTTGAATCACTACTGACACTATTCGGAGGGAAGAATATTGCTTCAGGGAAAAGGGCACATTGAACCAAAGTTTCTATTTGCCTAAAAAGCAGAACATCCACATGCCTGATGCCACCACTACCAACATCATAAGCTAGTATGCTGCTGGTAATAGTTTGGTAAGAGAGGTGCAGCTGACAACCAACGGGGGCACCAAGCACTGACCTCTGATGAACATGGGGCATTAAGAAGTAAAAACCCCAACATACGGAGTGTACTATGACCTTACAACCAATATAGAGGAAAAGGCACTGACAACTGAGCTCCAATGTAAGGGGGGCACTGAAAAGTAGCCACCAATGTATGGATGATGCTGAACACTTATATAAAAGGGAAAATAAACACTAAGCACTGTTTTAAATGAAGAGGAAAGAAAAGACAGGGTTTTGGTCTTGATTTAAAGAAATAATTATGTATTGTTCATAGGATTCATACACAATTTATGCAACAATGGAATATTTTACCCTGCCCATTAAACAGCATGGCCTGGGGTTCACACAATATACATAAATCCATTAGCGTTTTAGTATTGAAACGTTGAGTCTTATTAACCCGACGCGTTTCACCACTTTGGGCTTCCTCAGGGGTATGTAGCGTAGACTTTGACGGGCCAACAGGTAGGTGTGGTACAGTAACAGAATATTTGTCATTAAATATACAATATATCTGATTTATAGTTAAATCGTGAAAGAAAAGTTCGAATTCAAAAGAGAAAGAAAGAAAGAAAGATATATAATTTATTGTCTTTACTTGCACATACACAAATACATATGTATATGTACACGTACATACCTATATAAACAACCAAAAATATATCTACACATGCAATTGTTTCTTCCAACAAATATAGTTACCTATTTAAAGTATACATATAACATGAGTACATCAAAAGGATTCGTATGTCAATGAATTTTTTTAAAACATAGAGACTTGTTCAAGAATAGAACCAAAACAATATATCTATGCATATAAATCAGGTAGAAATTAAGATACGGTTATTCATACTTGGGTAGTTAACATAAGTTTACCAATAGTATAGGTTAAGATAAGTATTATAAGTATAATAAGTATAAGTATTGTCAATCAAAAGGAAAGAAAGAATATATAAATACTTACTTTTAAAAGTATCGCATGAGTAATATGTAGTGTGTTCCAGGGTGAGATGAGGGCACCTTAATATCAAAGGGTGCCTGTAGAGGAGAGAAAGGGACGGGGAGATGTAGAATGATATGGGTATTAAAATGGTAGGGTAATAGGTAATGTATGTAATATGTATAACACTTACTTCAAGTGTAGCCAATTTTAGGATACGTATAGATGTGGGTATAAAGCAGTATGGACTGCTCGTACACTGCCAGGATTCAAATCAGCGGTGGTCTGTGGGTAGATAGTTAAAAGGATATATGAATCAACCAATGTTGATTATTTGTTTATATACAGTTAAGATTAGGATGACTTTAAATGGGAGGATGGGAAGTGCCTTACCATTCTTTTAGGTAAGTTCCAAAATCCACCATTCTATTAAGTAAGTTCCAGGATCCTGTTGATTTGGAATATTATCTGCATAAATATGGATGCTATGTCCCCTAGCAATGCATATAGAAATTCAATAAAAGAAGGTTCATGCACAAATGATAGCTAGCACTCAAACGGTTTAATTAAGAAAACAAGGTGAAACATAAAGCACACAGCAATATTGTTTGATATACAGAAATAGGAACTTCAATCAATAATATATACAGCACATGGAAATAAGGTTATTAGTAGTAAACCCCCTATGGTAATCTATTAATGGTTAGTACAACACAGCAAAACAATATAACAATAATAACAGACATATAATAGACAATATAGGAATGCATTCAGGAATGTCTTATAGCTAATGTAATGATGTCGATGGGTACGCCAGGAGCCTGATTCCCTAAGAACTTCCTGTTATTATCCCAGCTCCCCTTTTATATAGTTAAGTCCCATTAGGTAACATTGGGGAGTCTTGGATTGGTTAGTGGGTGTGTTCTGTACGATGACCATAAGTGGACACACACCCCACTAGATTGAGATTGGTTAATGTAATTTGATATGTGAATCTCTAGCTGGAATCTAAGCTTAGGGGTCCATAAAGGTCTAGCTGGGTCATCACCCCAGCATCCATCTTCTGCTGACTCAGGCTTGATGGATTTATTGCCCCTTGAAGGTGATCTGTTTTACCATCTGTTTGTTTATTGTTCCTTGGCAAACCAAACCCTGTATTGGTATTTATTACCTTTTGTTACTTCTGTGAAGTCCTGGAATTGGAGATCCCCCTAGGAGGGCCAGAGGCCAGTACAAAGATAAAACATGTTTAATGTTTAAACATCACATTCCTAGCCCTACATTCCTGTATTGTTTAATGCTACTTACTATACAGTCTAAGTATTGGGATATCTCCTTGGGTACTATATACATATATACCCGCACACAGTTCTATATATATATATATATATATATATATATCCTATGAACCTATGTCTAAATATATACACACACACACACACATCTATTTACATATACATATCTATTTACATATTGTGAGATTGCCCGTAGCAATGGGGGGGGGGGGTTTCAAAGCAGGAAACAGGGCCAGCAGGTTTTAGGAGCATCAAGGGTATATTTCACTTCATTATTTACACACAAAACAGGCAAAATAAAACAAACAGCCTGGCCACTTACTCACTGTTAGTTCCCTTACTTAGCAGTCCAGCCCAACCTAGTGATGTTCAGGACTAGCCATATATAGCCTAGCCTTTTGCTATGGTCTGTGTCTTAGTTCCCAGTTCCCAGTTCCCAGTTCCCAGTTCCCAGTTCCCAGTTCCCAGTTCCCCCTTGGACCTCCTCCCAGCTCAGCAGCTAAGACAGAGCCCCAGGAAAAAGCAGGCTGGGAGTTTATATCCCCAGCCTAATTTCCAGGATGCATTTCAGGTGAGACAGTTACACCTGATCATTCCCAGGCCTCTTTAACTCCCCCACCTGGCCAAGAAGCCTGGTACTTAAAACCCCACCTTCAGGTTAAAAGGAAAACTGACAAAACAGAAAAATACTCTGCGTATAACCTGTATCAGGGGCAAATGTACCTGTCATCCTGGAGGAAACCCTGTGATGTATTTGGCCAGCTGTCACAATATCCATAAACAATCTTTGGGTGCAACAGATCCACCAAAGAGAAGATGAGAAATTGTTGAGAAAATAAAGGACTTTTACTCTCCTGTGTATCACAGGCTGATAGAGCTGACTGGCATCCTACAAACGACACATGCACACCTGGAAGTGATTGTGCACGTGTCTGATTAAAAGTTCCCATGACGTCATCCGGGCTCTGTAGAAAGGGGTGGGACTGGAGGCAGAGAGTCCACCCTATTGCAGGCTACAGTGATCCGCCTAAGTGGGCGGATAATACGGTGAGAGGGGTAGGTAGCTACAGGACATAATATCATTATATTCTGTTCATCAGCCCTAAAACCAGTTGTGACGCCGGCCTCCCATCCCCACAAGTCCAGATAGATTCAGGGGGACTCAGACGTCATCCCAGTGGAAGGGGGACCAAAGGGGGGGGTAGTGATTTGCCGGATTAGAATTAGATTTTAAGGTGAAAAAGTAGTGGGAGTTTGGTTTAATTGTCTTTCCTGATGGGATTTTTTTTGGGGGGTGGTTTAGTTAGCTCCCCCGTATGATAGGGGGGAGAGAGATATATACATGTTTAAAAAAAAGGCCAATGGGAAGGAGATATGTTTAAGGAAAACAAAAGGTTCCTAATATATGTATATATATATATACAGACATCATGAATAATGGTGACATTTGTAGCCATCAAAACACAGTGGGTTTTCCATGTTATCGTCAAAGTAAATATTTCAGTGCCTGTAAGGATTTCATGTAGTGAAAATATTGAAATATTAATTATAGAAATATTGTAATAAAACTATTCTGTTACATTCTCAATAAACAAAAGTAAGGATGTTATGGAATAAATGTATTCCAGAGATGAGTGGATATGAATTAATATAAAGATGAATATACAATAAATACATTGTACATGTTAATTGTGGGAGCATTCACAATAGAACTATTTTGTTATAGTGTTGTGAAATGATATTTTCAATTGTGTTGTATTCTAGTCTTCAGGGTTCTAGAGAAAGGGTTTTAAGCTTAGTATGTCATTCTAACCTGGTGGTTGTGTGGCTCTTAGGATAGTGATCCATTTGGATTCCAGTTGAAGAAGTCTTTTATCCAAGTTTTCCCTGCTTGGATTGGGAGGAAGGTGTTCCAGACCCATAAAGAAGAGTACATTTGGGTCAAAGTTATGTTTGCTGCCTACATGGTGGCATATGGGGGATATTATTTGTCACAAACCTATGTCTAAATGAACCCTAATTGTCTATTAAGTTTGTTGATGGCGGACTTGCTGGTAAAAACCTACAAGATGAGGAAGAGGCTCAGCAGTGAATGAGAGAGCTTAATAAGAGAAAATGTCTTGCTCTTAATCGACGTTGCAAAGAAATAGAGCAAGTATGTACAGAGATTTAACTTTGATACATTTTACTACATAGTTGAAGATTCTGTAGTATGAATCTTATTCTGTGATCAACCAGCTGAAGCTTAAGGTTAAAAAAAGAAATGCCATAATGAATATTACATCACACGTACAAATCTAGAACTAAATCTCAGAAACAGATCCCAGTGTTGTTCCCAACAGGTGAACAGAAAAAAATCAAACATTAGTGTTGGTAAAATTATTTTGTGATGCTTGCATCGACCCCTTTGTTTTATATTTTCTGTAGTTTTATACAACATTGTATGTTTATTAAGCAGCACTGTACATAGTCATGTTGTAAGCCGTGTACCGGGGGCTTTCTAGGATACAGCGAAGTCACGAACAGAGAACACAACACGGATGCCAGCTCATATAAAAAAAACGTACTTTACTGCGTAATATTACAATAAACAAAATTCCAAACAATAACACAAATGAAACACATTAACAACCACACCTCCTAACAATATACAAATACTGGCCACTTGTTTAGCTGTGCTCAGAAACAGCGGCATCTTGTGGCTAAAATGCAGAACGACAGTAGTCCTATATTTTATTACAAACATTGAACACATGTGCTGTTTTCTCAATCTCACAATGTCACTAACTGTCCCTCAAAGGAGCTCACAATCTAATGTCCCTACCATAGTCAAATGTCTTTAGTCTATTAAATATACATATTGTCTAAGGTCAATTTTGGAGGTAAGCCAATTTACCTAACTGCATTTTTTTGGGATGTGGGAGGAACCAGAGTATCTGGAGGAAACCCACGCAGACACAGGGAGAACCTGCAAACTCCATGCAGATAGTGCCCTGGCTGGGATTTGAACCTGGGACCTAGCGCTGCAAAGGCAAGAGTGCTAACCACTGAGCAATCAGGCTGCTCTACTCAATACACTATGTTGTTAAATAATCCGGACCCTTGCACTCGATATGCTTCAGAATCCTGACTTCTGCACTTCATATACTATGGAGCACACAGATAACACTGCTATAAGTATGCAATGTTGTCCTGACCTTACACTCCATATGCAGTGTTTTATGTTACATAGTTCTGACTGCTATATACTGATCACTGTATTCTATAAACTGTATTATACGTCTGTATAACATAGTATACATGCCCATGGGCAGCTTATGTTTGTGCAGTGTACGATTTAGATATACACCAAGATGAATAAATGCATGCATATACATGAAAGTTTATTAATTTCATCATGACAAAGACAGTCAAAGATGCTGCACTTCAGAAAAAAGACTGGTCAATGTTATCGATGGCGAGAGAGGCAATATTTGAATCGCCAACATTTCTGAAAGTTGAGTGGGTATTGTTAAAATTTAACCTTTTCCTCCTAAGCCACTCATACTGGAAGTTGTGATTTGGCCACCTCTATAAATCGCTGAGTTCCACTATACATTCAACAAAATTGTTTTTTTTTAGTGTGACTCTGAGGATCTAACCCTAACTTTTGCATAGGAAACCTGAGCACTGGAGACCCTGTGGGAATCCTTCCTGGCCCTGACATTCCTAGTTTAAAGAGAAACTAAAAACTCAAAATGGCCCCAAAAAAAAAAATACACTTACTATACCTTTAATCCCGCAGGGCAGTCTGATCCAATCAGGGGGTGTCTTGCATGTGGTCCTGGGTTGTCCCGGCATCCGTCCCGGGTGCTGCCATATTCTCCTCTTCTTCCTGGTTCTTCATCCTACGTCACCCAACCCAGGCACGAGAACGGGTGACGTAGTATGGAAAAAAATTTTGCAGATCTCACTGCGCATGCATGAGATCGGCAAATGTTTCTATTTGCGCAAAAAGACGTAGGTATCCCGGAGGCTTTGTGCTTCTATTCATTCCTAATCACCTAAGCCAGAGGTCAGCAAACGTTTTTGGCCACTAAGCCATTTCAAGGGTAGGCAGGAGCAAACAGCATACGGAGGAGAGGGAATGTCCCCTATTTACCCCAGCGACGGACGTGTTAACACCAGCCGCGGTAATTAGGGAAGGGAGCCACCACATGGAGGCTCAAGAGCCGCATGCGGCTCTGAGGCTCCGGTAGTTTGTTCCCGCTCTGCTGCGGGTTGCCGGCTGGCAATAGGTCGGATCAGCCAGTTTGCTGACCCCTGGCCTAAGCGATCGAGAATTACAGGGCGGTGCTGCACCCTTTTTTTTCTGATTACTGTTTGTTGGTTACCTGTTGTATATTGTTTCCAAGATTTAAATATGACAAAAAATGGAAAATGAGGGTGTGGATAAAATGTTATGGGAAGCGAATTTACTTGTATTTTAATGTCATGTTCTGTACTATTACATGGTGGTTTCTGTACATGATCTATTGATTAAGATTGGTATTTTGTACTGCTTTTGTAAATGTATATCTTTTTAATTGTTTTGTATCTTTTGTCCTACCTTTCTAATAAAAATTATATTAAAAAAAAAAAAAAAAAAAAACTGCATTTTTACTTTCCATAAAAGGGTTGTCTACCTTTTTATGTAAAGTGAAAATTGTGAGTTTAGGTACGCTTTAAGTCACAGACCCATTACAGAGTACTAAGTACTTAAACATTACCATTTTCGCTTCACTTGAACAACCAAAAGCCGTCAGTATGGGGCGTCCTAGGCTCAAATTTCCGCAGCAGCTACTGACAGGCTACAAACTACAAGTCCCGATAGGCAGTGCGGCCCGTCATTCCATTTCCTGAAGCAGGTCGAAAGCAAGATGGCAGGGTTTGCTAGTAAGTATTTGTCAAGGAGACTCCTGTTCTGTCCTTGTAAGCGGTGTTCGGTTATATGTAATGAGAGTGTTGCTAGTGGCAGTTATTTGAAGCATTGTTACATATTTCTGATTCACATACAGATAAGGTTTTTAGAGACGCTTCCCTGGAAATTCCCGTCCTTCCTATTCAGCAGAGTTCCACAGAATTTCTATTTTTGATTGTTATAAAAGTGAATATAATAATAAGAAGAGTGAATATAAAATATGTGTCATTTGCATGTTCTTTGAACTCTCAAATAACCTGTGTCAATCTTGCTGTTTTGCAGCTAAAAATGTGACCTACTATAAAGATTTCAAAAATATATTTTATATTATATATATATATATATATTTTTTTTTTTTCCCTTCAAAATGTTACATTGGCCTAGACTTTCAACACTTTAATAGAGATACTATCACAGTTACCCACTGTTGCTTCCTAGCAAAGCTGGGTGCTCAAAAATCTGTTTGTTGCAGCACATGCAATATATTTCTAGCTTAATATTTGTAAAGATTGCCTGTAAAGAAGACCAAAATCTGCTATTTTTTAAGGACTGCCTTAAATCGAACTAAACTAAAAATAAAAAATATTACACTTACCTTTAGTCCCGCAGATCCCTTGATGGCGCTGGTCCTTCCCACGATCCAGTCTTGTGTCGTCCTGGAATTCCTCATCGTCCGCCATCTTCTGTCTTCTTGCTAGGTCACCCGATCTCGCACTGCGCAGGTGCAAGATCGGGTGACGTAGCTGCTGTAAAGGGGAATAAAAAAGAGAGACGATCTGACTGGGCATGTGTGAGATTGGCATCTCTTTCCCCTTGGTGCAAATAATGCCCAGCAAGAGCCTTTGTGCTCTGGGGCAGCGTTGCACTTTACCTGTTCATGAGAAATTGTTGTGCAAGTCAGGAAAATGTACACTTTATGGAGTGTTGGCCTCCATGGTCTCCTGCATCTGTCAGTGGTTCCTCCTGCTGACTTCCAGATCACCTCTGTTCTTCTACAGTGCCCATTTCTCCCATAAAGGACATAAAGAACTTAAAGTACTGACTAAAAGTTCCACTTGGAAGAATCCACAATTAGGCATGTCATTATTGCAGAATCGGACAGGTGATATCCCTTTTGCCAGGAATGAATGAACTCCCACGCACCTGAATTATCCACAGTGATCCTCCACAGCCACTGGCCAGCCAATATCCCCAGTGTCTGGCCCTATAATGCGCTAGTACAGTGTATAGAGCTGAGATCTACATAGCATTGAAGTGTAGACAAAAAGCAAAATGCCAGATTTTTTTTTTTTGGGCAGAAGAGACTTTGCATGTCACAACCTCTTCTGTAAGAAGCCTTTGTCTCTTGGTGAGTTTTTGTTTTTTTTTTTTTGGTTGTAGTTTTGCTTTAAATGGCATGGACAGTGGCAAAGTTGCAGGTTTGGGTGAACTGGGGACATAAATGTAAGGCATAGGCCTACTTTTAAAAGATAAATTGAAATCCTGTTTAACCCTAATTTGACTTGAATGTATCTTGATTAGTACTGTTGTTGGAAATTTTAAGGAGAACAAAAATGTGTAAAATCAGATAGCAATATATGTAACCGGTTATAAACCCATCTGTGCAGTTTGTATTGAATTGGTGGTTTTGACGAAATGCTGATTAAGCAGAGCTGGAGCTTTTCCTCTAATACTGTTTTAGATGTTCTTTTATGTCATACTCCCACTTATCCTTAGCATAAAGTTCACTACAAGATTGAAAAATTGACATTTTGGTAATTCAAACTTTTACAAAGCTAAAGACATGCTGGGCGTAGCCTGGAAGCTTTGTGATGTTAGTATTTTTGGATTGTATTCTGCAATTACTAATATAACATGTGGTCTAACAGTTACAAAGGCAAACATTATATAATTAGATATGTAAACTATCAACTGAATTTTTTTAATTACAGAAATTGGATCATTTTTGAAAAATGCTTGGAACAAAGAACCTGTCATAACTGTCTCTGCAGGCATTGGTATTTTAGGTAAGGTTTCCTCAGCTATGTAAAAAATCATAGGGTTCAATTAACCTCTTCATTTTTGTTTTCTTAACAAACCCTATTTTGTGATTATAAATTATAAGTATATCTTTGAAAGGACTGTAAACGTTACAAGTGCTCCTTCCTCCCCATCATTCTTGATTTCAGTTGTTATCCTGAGATAGGGACAAGGTTTAACTACATAATTTACACATTACTAACAAATATGGCATGAATACCCAAACTCACTAATTGCTAATTCATTAATGTCCCTGTCACACATAAATAATATCATCTGTTCTTCTGCAGCCTGTAGAAGATTAGACAGATCCTTGCCATGGCAATTCCTAAATTATTTGTTTTTTTGGCATGCTTACCACACATACCATACTAAGCATACCACATTGGAGAGAAGGTGGACCTTTTACCACATCATATTACGCAGCGCTGTACAAAGTCCATAGTCATGTCACTAACTGTCCCTCAAAGGAGCTCACAATCTAATGTCCCTACCATAGTGATATGTCATTAATGTAGTCTAAGGTCAATTTTTAGGGGGAGACCAATTAATCCTATTGCATGTTTTTGGGAGGAAACCGGAGTACCCGGAGGAAACCCACGCAGACACGGGGAGAACCTGCAAACTCCATGCAGATAGTGTCCAGATAGAAACCAATTAATCCTATTGCATGTTTTTGGGATGTGGGAGGAAACCGGAGTACCCGGAGGAAACCCACGCAGACACAGGGAGAACCTGCAAACTCCATGCAGATAGTGTCCTGGCTGGGATTCGAACCTAGGACCTAGCGCTGCAAAGGCCGGAGTGCTAACCCCTGAGCCACCGTGCTGCCGTGAATGAATCAATAAGCATCTGTAGGGGGAATTCTCACACACAAACAGCAATAAAACCTGGAATATTAATCCAGTCCTCCGATGTTGTTCATCAGTCTGCCACAGTGGATAATTGAACAACCGATTGGGAATGACTGCTGTTTACTCCTATGGGAGTGAACACAGAGAGGTGCAGTTCACTCATCCTCCCCTATCTCCTTTTCCATAGTACAGAACAGTGCCGTATGTATAGCATTCATTCATTAATCTGTCACTTGAAATGAGAATTTAAGATTGTTTCCAGCAACAATCCCTTGACATCCATGGGATGACGCTATGTGTCTTTATTAGATTTTGCATTATTTTGTAATTCACGAATGTGTATTCATGTGAAAAAAACACCCTTCTTGTAATTGTAAGGTTCTGCCTTTCAGGCAAAATCATCAGCTCCTTGTCTACAAATTGGGCTAATACAACTTCAGATGAAAAACACATGACATATTAAACTGTGTCAATATTTAACAACTAAGTCAAAATGTAGAAGCAGTACATGAGGAATTATTTACAACCTTGTGACTATGGGAACTAAGAGGGTATGGTATGTACCAGCCAGGTGCTGCTAATCAAATGCATTTGATTAACTGTTAATCAGCAAGTGTGACTAACATTACAAAGGCTGACATTTTGAATTGCTGGCTTGGAGCATTCAGCTGTGTGTTAACACAGTATCAGATGCATTTATTGCTATCCATCAACCTGGAAAGGGTTAAAAGACCAGTTCCAGACAATTTTAAGCTCATCATTCTACAGTGAGAAAGATAATTCACAAGTACAAAACATTGAAGACAGTTGCCAAACAGTTACCAAACTCAAAATTCACCTCAAGGTCAGACCTGCAGTTTTCAGACAGATTGCAAAAATTTTAAAGTTAACAAATCAGATTCTACAGCCCTCAATATTCATGTTAAAGTTCATGACAGTACAATTAGAAAAAGACTGAAGCGATATCACTTTTTTGGAAAGGTTGCCAGAAGAAAGCTTTTTTTTTCTCTTAAAGGCTTAGGTTTGTAAAGTTGCATCTCAAAAAACCACAAAATCTCTGGAGCAATGTCCATGGCAATTCCTAAATTATTTGTTTTTTTGGCATGCTTACCACACATACCATACTAAGCATACCACATTGGAGAGAAGGTGGACCTTTTACCAAAAAAAGTTTTTGTCTTGAACTTTGTTTTTACAAAGACCCCCCCTAGGGTTATAGGTTTATAAAATATTATTCAGAAATATGTTGATTTTTTACTTTCTCTAGTTGTCCTATCCACTTTCTCTATATTCACCTGAGCAAGGGTGATATGTACAAAGGCCCATCTTCTGTTTTCTGAGATACCCAAACACAATATTTTGCTTCTGCAGCCAAAATAACATGACTTGACATTAGGGGTCTAGCTGCAAGAATGTAGAAAAGATAACCAGCTCCCCATGTCATGAAAATTAAGTTATGGTGGTCAAGGAATTACCTGAACTAATAGAGTAGTAGGGGAAGATGACACCTGTGGATTTGCTGGTCTGGAAAGTATGTTTCTTTTTCTGTTTTTTTTTTTTTCGTTTGGCAAAATTGTTTTTAAAAATATTTTTTTAATTTCTTTGTGAAGAAAATAAGTAAAAATAACCTAAAGGTTATAATTTGGGGGCATAATTTGATCATAGTTAGATTTAGGAAAACATGTTTTTTTTTTTTTTTTTTTCTATAATGTTACTATGAATAAAAGAAATTGCCAAGGAAAGGCATCTGGGATCTGTGGGTTTAGAATAATGAACATCATTACAGAGGTCATGGATGTTCATGGATTTGAGCGTATATTTAGTTTTGCAGGATCTTCAGATGTGCTTAACAAAAACCATGGAGGACAATAAGTCATAATCATTTACCTGGAGGGAAGTACTCCATAGTATAATATTGGGGTGGGTCGGGGAGATCCAACTCACTTTCATATCTCTCCATATGCTAAATAAGTGAAGAGCTGACCATGCTGGTAGGCACCTCAAGTGAGGCGCATTAGGTTTTTGGTACAATGCATGGCAATTTGCACTTTAAACAAGACTTTTTTTTATCAATTTTGCACATCTTTTTTTTTTGCAACACTAAAAACGGCAACAGAAAATGCTACAGTGGGGAAAGATTAATCTATTATTGTTTTTTCTATGTTTGTTTACAGCGGTTATGCTTCCCTTTATTAGTCCCTACACAAAGTATGCTGCAAAATACAACCAAGCTGTTCCATATACTTATCCAGGTAAGCAAGGCTTTTTTTATTTATTTTTTTTGTTCTGTTTTTTTTGCAGGGGGGGGGTACATTTTAGACAATATATTTAGATAGTGAAAAGAAACCTTTCCTAAGAAAGTATGAGACTTTACTTCGAAATATTGAGGGAGATGAGATGCAAGAAAAACTTTAGTGAGAAAATTGGTTTTAATAAATTCAGAAACAACTGTGGTTTGAATAGAAATAAATGACTCGATACAAGGGTATTGAGTCACTAATTAATTTCCAACATTTTTCATTGTTTTTATTAGTGAGATCTCCATTCCACCATTTTTTTCTGAACCCCCTGAGGGGTGTTTAACTTTTCCTGTAGAATGTTCTCAAATGTAAAAGAAGAGACTTAACATGTAATGTGCAGCTCTCCTATAGTTACTATAGCTAGTGGACAATTTGAGAATCAAATTTTGTGATTTTATTTCTGCAGTTGCCAAGAACTGTACATATGAGTGAGGGAGCTTTAATAAAGTTTTCAGTAGAAATACACAGTAAATAATTTGCGCAGACAGCTCTTTATCATGTTCATTTGACACCAAAAAAGTCACTGTAGGCCAACCTGACATAGTGTGCATTAAAACAACTACTATTGGGCATGCATCAATGATGACTCAAAAGGCATTGCTTGTAAACAAAGTCTGATAACTAGGAGTACTGGGTATAACCAAGAATCCCACCTTTAAACTCAATAGGAAATTTGACTACTGTGCAAGGAATCATCCCATTCCTTGCATATTATAACCCTTCCCTATTCTGGCAGCATTTAGGTACTCTGTGGTGGCTTGTCTGTTTTTGACTTCCCCTCTACATTATTTAGCAATAGTCCCAGGGCTTTTGGATGACTACAGAAGTCAGGGGACTTTTACAGGTATTGAACATAAAATAGATGCAATCAAGAATAAATAAATCTTATAATTTATGTGCACATGTGATTTGTATGGGAAGATTTTTGTTGAAATTTGTCTCTTTTTCTGTCCTTGTTCCTGCACATTGATAAAACAGAATTTAGTAACCTGTTTCTGGGCATGGTTGATGTGTTTAACACACTGAAGCCTACCAACAGTTCCACCTGTTACTGTGAGTGCTCCCATTGAGTGTTTGCTGTTAGAAGCTCTCACTGATACTTTATCCAAACATTTGGAGCAGATGGAGCTGCATTTGGTCAGGATCAGCAGCTAAGTAATAAAGAAAGGATATAAAAAGACAGAGCTTTATCTTATGTCATATAGGCAATCCTAAGGGTACGTAAAAACATCAGATGATTCTCGCCCGATAATCGCCTTAGGGCTGATATCAGACTAGAATCTGGCGTGTGTACATCGCTCGTCTTTCGTCGTCTGGATGACCATCCTGGCGGATCCACGAGCGGCAAATGATCCTAATACAAGTGAAGAGGAGAGACCATAGCGGGCTGCCGCTCGCATATCCCCCCCCCTTTCCCCTCTCTATAGATTGCTTGTTCATGGATCTTTCAGTTTTTTGTCATTGGAAATGATTGTGAAAAATCCTTTCCAACGACCAATATTGCAAGTGTGTACCCAGTCTAAGGGTGTGGGGAAGTTTTAAATTGACAACACAGGATGTCCACCAATTTATGTCAATCTATTTTCTTGGCTCTAAATTTTTATATAGGCATCTTTAAGTAATCTTTGCGCCTATCATTTTCTGCAAATATTTACTCACTGTTGTGTTTAATTAGTTCCAGTTCGAGATGACGGTAATATGCCTGATGTCCCAAGCCATCCATGTGAAAAAGTTGGGCCCAACTTAGACTGGCTGAAGAATCTGTGATTCAAGTTTTGTGACATGAAAATAACCACCAATATTCTGTTTCAAATATTGTAAAACTAAATAAATAAATTATTCTCTTGAATATTCTTCTAATGAGTAGATGATATAAGGTAACTTCTGTGGTTTGGTAATGGCTGATACAAAATAAAGTCTGCATTTCTTTATGAAGGGTCTCCTAACCCTTTTGTTATAGCAGATGTTTTTCCATATTGTGTGCACATACAATAAATACATTTTGTAATGGTGATTGCTGGCCCCTGCCTTTGATGGATGCTTGGAGGGGGCCTGGTGGCTGTTTACAGGGCTAGGAGATACAGCTCTGTGAGGAGAGTAGTACCCCATGAATCAACACAGCATTCATATTTCAATTTCTTTAGGTAATACCTAAGAGCTGATGGGCTGTAGGACATATAAGTTTTACTAAAATATGTATGTGTTTTTACATGTTTTTTTTTTTTTTTTACCCTGTGGAAAAGTGATTACAATTAAAGGCCTATACCCCATTTTACTTGCTTAGTTCAAACAAACGTATACTGGAAAAATGCCAAAAAAAGGAAGAAAGATGTGAATGAATACAAAAACTAAAAAATTACTTTCAAGGGCAGCATATGCTAAATACCAAAAAATACCAGAAACAATAGATATATATATTTTTCAATTTTAAGCATACATTTTTAATTAGATTGTGATATTGTTATATGTCTTTTCTCCAAAAAACTTTTTTTTTGTTGTGTGGCAGGTTGCTTTATTATCTTGAAAAAAGACTTCATCATCACCAAACCTACTTTTGAGTGACAGGATGGTCCTAATTTATTAAGGATTTCAAAAACGAGAAAATAGAATGTAATGGGTGAACCTGGAGTGGATTTGGTTCGGGTTTGAAAACCTTTGCTAAATATTAAATTAATTTACTACAGGTTTGCTGGTTCACCTAAGTTAGTTTATCTTCTCTAGTCTAGGAGAGCTTTATTAATTCAGATAGCCAATGAGTATCCAAAAACTCAATGTATTCTTGTGCATTTACTGTAGATGTAATGATGCTACCCCCCACTGGTTCTTTACCTGAATTTCAAACACATATCATTATTGTATGTAGACATTTGCTTGTTTTCCTCAGGCAGTCATGTTTCTATGTTGAAAAAAAACAAACAAAAGTTGCAGCATTATGTCCTTGGCCAATGTATGCCTTGTTTTGTCTGAAAATCCACATATTTCCTTTTGATCAATAATTATTTAGGCTCTTTTTGGTCAAACCTTATAAGCTGTAATCTTATGACTTCCTACTGGGGAAGGGAAAGTATAAAGCTACTCTTGTATGTGTGTATGGAGATATAGCAGTTTCAAACTAAGGCTTTTTGCAAAGATCATATGTCATATGCATGCACTGAAAAAAAATTTGTATATCTGTGTCTTAAGCAAACTGTTTACTTGGCTTGTAATACTTTGCAAAGTAACATTTTTGTACTGGATACTGTATGTGACAGGGTTTTTTGCATAAAAAACAGAAAATAATAACGCTTATATCCCTAAAAGAGAGGCCTAGGTCTCTTTCCCAGCATCTTGTAGTAGTAGCCGTTTAAATGAGAGTGTATTACCGAAAACCACGTGTTAGATAACAGCAAGTAGACATGCATCACTTGACAATTGTTGCCATATTCTGGGTCAGACAATTATGAAAATAGTGTTTAAGACACTAAGTGTGGAAGCGTTTTAATGAATCAGCCTTGCTGAAATATTTAAAGGCTCATACTTTGGTGGATTGTTGCCCGGTATTTTTTCTTTAACTTCACAATTTTATTGTTAAAAATGAACACTTGTTTTTCCCTGCATATACATACCATAGTCAGCATTAAGTAAGACAGGGCCCCCAGCATGTGAAGAACAAAAAAAAGTGTTACTAAATAAAGTAGAAATGACACAGTTATGTATTCATTTATGCTAATCTTTAAACCAGAATATAACTGGCCAGTCTAGTATTATTCCCATAGTTTAAAGGCTAGGAAACTTGTATCAGTAATTTCATGTTACATAACAATTTTTATATTACACAATATTTGGGCTACTGCTGTAATAGGGCAGAGAATAGCTTAACTGGAACCATTTAGTATAGAAATGTGAAAGCTATAATTGAAGAGTTGTATTAAGGATGATGGGCCTGACTTGTTAAAGCCCAAGGCTGGAGGGTATACACTTTACACTGGACGAGATTCATTCCAGGTTTGCTGGAACATCAGCTTCACTGATAAAAGTGTATCTTTTCCAGCCTTGGAGAGCTTTCATAAATCAGGCCCGAAATTTGAGAATCCGATTCCTCATGTTTTTGTTTTACCATTTAGGGGGATCACTGGCCCTCACACAGTTCCCTGTCCTAAAATGACAGTCAAATCACAGGCAAAAGCATAGAAACATCAAATGATTTAACGCTTTTTTCTCATCATTCTCTAAACAATCAATTTATTTTTCATTAATAGAAATCTGTACTTTAAAGTTTATTATACAGTTAGGTCCATACCTATTTGGACAGAGACAACTTTTTTCTAATTTTGGTTCTGTACATTTTTAAGTGTGGAAAAGATGTCATGTGGACACCAAACAAAGCTGACAATTATACATATACATATATAAGTGTGTGTGCGATATATATAATTGTTAGCTTGGTGTCCACGTGACATCTTTTACACATACTAAATATCCCTATATAGGTCCTCTATGCCTTCAGGTATAAGGCAATATCAACAAATTAGTCTGTTTGCTGTTCAGCAAACCCACTGGTTTATTTCCGCTGATAGAAGTAACTTCTCCAAAGTCAGCTCAGAAGATTAGTCAAAATCAGAACATGGTCCTGGACTTGAAAATTTGGTGTATTGTAGAATCTTGTCTCTTGGGCTAAGAGGATGCCAACTCAGGTTCAGTTCCTCACCTCCATCACACAAGTAATCTTCCTCAATCTTCACCTGGAGAAGATTAATTAGGAACACAATAAGTCTAAAAATGGTTATTAAAATTACCCAACTTCTTTTGCTGCACTGACGCACCTGAGCTAACAGTGGTTCTGTTGGAAGTAGGGTTGGGCTGATTACTTTCTCCTCCTTGTGCTTTCTCCTCTTTTTGGCTGGTGGTCCTTCAGCAAGAGACAGACTGCTTGGGCTTGTAACTTCTAAACCAAGGTGTGGTGCTGCTAAACAATGTGAGAGGTCCTCATTTTCTGGGGGGTCATTTTCTGAGTTTGCTGGGGTTGGTGTATTACAAGTGCGAGTTCCCTCATCCTGCAAAAAGATCATAAACCAACATTTTTTCACCTAGTGGTAAAAAAGAAAGTACTGTATGCTATACTGCATTCTGTATACTTTAACATGCAAAATATTGTACTTAGAGACTCTACAGTCCTCAGAATAAAAAATTATGAAGTTCATACACAGTACAATTATAAAAAGTGTCTGTGCAGGTAGGGCTTGTTTAGAAGGGTTGACAGGAGAAAGCGTCCTCTCTCCTAAAAGAACATCACAGACAACAAGGTTTAGGTTTGCTAAGTCATGTATGAACAAACCACACAACTTTTGGAATAATGTCCTTTGGAAAGACAAGACTAAAATGGAGTTGGTTTACAAGAATGCACAGTGTTACACTTGGTGAAAGCCAAACACGGCATAACAGCACCAACAACTCATACCAATGGTCAGGCATGGTGGTGTAAAATTAATTTTCTTGGGCTTTTTTGCAGCCACAGGACCAAGGGCCTTTGCAGTCATTGGGCCTGATTTATGAAACCTCTCCAGGGCTGGAGAGAATACACATTTATCAGTGAAACTGGGTGATCCAGAAAACCTGGAATAGATCTGTTCCAGAATTCAAAACATTTGCTAGCAAATGATTTTGAAGAAATTCATTCCAGGATTGCTGGATCACCCATCTTCACTGATGAAAGTGTATTCTCTCCAGCCTTAGAGAGCTTTTATAAATCAGGTCCATTGTGATAGCCATAAGCTCCTCTTATACCAAAGTATTCTAAATTTAAATATAAGGATGTGCAACAGCTAAAGCTAGAAAATTGGGCAACACAACAGGACAGTGATCCCAAGCACACCAACAAATCTACAACAGAAATGCTGGAAAAGCAAAAAAAAAATCAAGGTCCAACCTAATCAAAATGCTTTGGTGGTACCTGTGCATAACCAAATGTCTGCAAACCTTATTGACTGGAATCATTGTTTTAAAGAGGAGTGGGCCAAAATTCCTCCACAACATCGTGAGAAATAGATAATGTCATACAGGAAACTATTACTTCAGGTTATTGTTCCTGGTTTCTTATGGGCACGTTTTAGACCCATATGCAACATCTAAAGCTTCCCTTTCTTTATGTAGGTAGAATTTAAATTGTAGATTTTGAATGTTCACTATTTCTTTTAAAGACACCCTGCACTTTTTTTCTTTTTTTTTTTTTTACTCCCCTTCAAACTACCATGGGGAGATTTTTGGTAGCAACATTTTTTGACTGAAGTAGCCCAAAAATAAGAACTAAAATTATTGTTTAAATTTCAAAGAATGTATTTCTTGCAGTTTTACATGCTAGAGTGCTAGTGTGGCCTCCAGTAGGTAGGCAGTACAACCCACTGCTTAGAAACACGCATTAAAGAACATATATGGGCAGCACGGTGGCTCAGTGGTTAGCACTTTGGCCTTTGCAGTGCTGGGTCCCAGGTTCAAATCTTAGCCAAGGCACTATCTGCATGGAGTTTGCAGGTTCTCCCCATAACTACGTGGGTTTCACCCAGGTGCTCCAGTTTCCCCCCCACATTCCAAAAACATGCAGTTAGGTTAATTGCCCCCCCCATATTGGCTTTAGATTGTATTAAAGAAATATGACCGAGATGGGGACATTTGATTGTGAGCTCCTTTAAGGGACAGCTAGTGACATGACTAAGGACTTTGTAAAGCACTACGTAATCAGTCAGCGCTATATAAATCCTGTGTAATGTTACTATTAAAAAGGGATTAAAAAGCATTTTGCTTACTACCTAAGTAACTGCATCTAAGAACTGCAAATCTGGAGAACTGAAAAATTATTTAAACATCAGGGAAGGCCCAGTCTGATAAAAGAACCTTCAAAAAAGGTACACAAATATAACTTACCTTAAAAGTTTGAATGGTCTCAATGTAAATTTAAAAATTAATTTGCATTCATTTAGGTTTGTTAGGTGTGTGTACTTATTTTATAAAGGGGGTGCATTGTACATTTCCTTTTTATTTATGGCAGAAAGTCAGGAACGTATGCAAATGCAAAGTCTAACAAAGTTACTAAAATGTCTAGTCTGGTTACTAAAAGTATACAAAAATGAATGAAAAAAAGCATCCAGAGAGATTCTTAGAAGGGGAAGGGTTAACTCAAATATTAGGATTGTGCATGGTATAGGATGTAATTCTGTTCAGAAGGGGAAGGGTTAACTCAAATATTAGGATTGTGCTTGGTATAGGATGTAATTCTGTTCAGGGTGGGTTGTTGTCCATATCACAGTGTGAACTGATCATTTAATATTAAGCGATTTATTCATTTTACCTCTAGTAAGAAGGTGAGGTGGCTCTTTCTATAACCATCTCCATAAGAATCCAAAATTTTCATTAGACATCTAAAGAAAAAAATAAGAATTATAAAAGTCAAAAGATAACAGCAGCATTTTCTGCAACATTTAATGCAAGGGAGTCCCCCACAGTATTATTTTACCATTTACTTGATATCTCTCCACTTGAAGTTCAGCATTTTTCAACACACTTCCCCTGAGCCTAGGCTACTATGGGACCACCCACCCAGTAGATGATATGGAGTGATCTCCCCAGAATTTTTTTTCTGCTGGGTAGTGTAAAGTTGCAGCGGGGTGGTCAAACAGTGGGCAGGCAAGATGCAAAAAAATTAAGTATTATAAATTTAGTATATCAACCATAGACATCTCAATTCATACAAAGCCTAGTCTGAGCAGTTGCCTGATGACAGCCAGGTGGCTACTGAAATGTGCCAGGTGCGCCTGGCTTCAAGAGGCTGAAGAGAACACTGATAGGACAAAAGGGAGAATCAGCACAGTGATGACCTAATGTTAGTCATGTCTTCTCTTCTTATTGATATGTTTCTGGTCCGCATATGGACCACCTCCCTGTGCTGCTGCTTCCTCAGAATATCCTATTGCTAGTGGGGATCAGGAAAGAATTTGTAGGACCTAATTGGACAATGCTTTAAAATTTTTTTTTTAAAGGGCTTGTCTAACTATGTAACTATAAATACATACTTTACAGGATATAGGGTAAGAAAATGCAAGTATTTGTGGGGAACAAAACATATGGCAGTTTGAAAAATGTAACATTTCAAAACATACAATGGTAGTCAAAAGTTAGGAATCACCCACAATATTCATGTTTTGATACCTACGATACTTTATAGGACATAGTAGCATTAATCTGGTCAGAAATAAAAGTCAATATATTGACAACCTTATTACAGACATTCTTTTATATCATAAGAGTGCTCTAATAAAAAGGCACTGAGTTACTTCATGCGGTGCATTGCGTTAACAACATAAGACAAAATAAGTTGGTACAAAGTTTTAATTTAAGTTAAAAACAACACTACCTTCTAATGGAAAAAAGATAACATTATAAAACAGTCCTATTCCTGCACAGAACTTCCCATGTTCCGGTATCTGCTAAGCCAAAGTGATGGCAATCAGAAAGGACAACGTTCCAACTGTACAGTGATAACTACAGAGAGGAAAAGGCTAACAGCGTTGCAGCATAGTGGGTATACCAGCTTCTGACAGGCCACAATTAATTTGAACTTGAGCTAGAATAGCCATGTCAGTAAAATCAAGACAGAGGGCCTGGCTGAATTTAAAGAAGCCAGGGGGCAGTTGTGACCAAATGATCTTTGAGTACCAAGCCCTTCTGGGCCCGTTTGGAGCCATCACCAAAGTGGGAAACCCTTCTTCCAACCTATTTCTCTTAGAAAGCTTGAAAAAAGCTTACATCGAAGAAAGACATAGAAAAATTCAGAGCACAGAGTCCATAGTGTGAACAGGGCACCAGCTTCAATCACCTAAACCTGTAGCTCCAATGTTCTGTGAAAGTTTTCTACCTTGGACAAGAGGGTCAGTACAGACTGTCACTTTTTTTTTTTTTTTTTATGTATGCCACTGCACTGGCATTACTGGACTGTATTACCACCTGGTGTCCTCCAAGCTGTAATGTCAAGTCAAGACTTACAGATGAACCAAATTTCAAATATTTAGATTTTTTTTAAATTTCTATGTTTTTTTGTCATGGGGTGTTTTTTTTTTGCCCCAACGAAGGCTGGAGTGTAGTACAAGCAGTAAGAAACATTTATGAAGCAAATTACAAACATCAAATATAGATATAGTGCAAATCAGCCAGGACCTTATCTCAAAATAATTTTAAGGTTACATACACGTCAGAGGATTTTCATCCCATTATCGCTTCAGGGCTGGTATCGGATGAGAACCTAACGTATGTACATCGCTCCTCCGACGTCATTAATGGATCTGTCCTGGTGGATCCATTAACGACTACAACACAAGTTAAGGTAAGGGAGCGCAACGGGGCGCCGCCTGCTCATTCTTCCCCCCTCCCCTCTTCAAAGAGCAGATCGGCGCTGTACACCTGTACATCTTTCAGTCTTTTATTGTTGTAAAGGATCTTAAAAGATCTTTCTCAACAACAAAAGTCTAACGTGTGTACACAGTCATACACATGTCTATGGGTTCCATTTGTAGAGCAAGGAATGCAACATTCCCTCCTTTTTGGGAATCAATTACTGCCACTAAAACACATGGACCTAGAAGATTACTATGAGTGAATGTATGAAGGAAAGTCTGATTCCCTGTTTTATCAATAGGTCCCTTTGGATTTATTTGTGACCCCTACAGTTCTAAGCAGTCGTCTGAAACGGTTTTGCTAAGAATGAAAATAGGTTTCCAAACACTTGCAAGAAATAGCATTTGAATAGGCATTCCTCATGTGACAGTTTTTTGTAGGTCCACTAACAACTGCCAATATAAAATGTCAGCCATACAGAAATAACATTGTTATTAGTTCTGTATTGTTCTTCAAATTATACAGTTCACATGTCTGAAAAAGCACTATGCCATAGAACCATCGCCTTGGGTGAGCCTTATTATATGCAAATACTGGCTATTCAAAATAAAAGTCTGTATTTGCATATGGTCTTTTAGGTGACTACAGTGGGGAAGTGGGTGGCATGCAGCTGCATTAAAATAGGACATGAGTGATTCAGAAAAATAATTACTTTCTCTCTTGCTTTAACCTTCTTGTTATTTTCTGAACTTGATGTAGTCTGTTAAGTATCCGCTCATTGACCTGCAAAAATAATGAATAGTTTATTAATAAACTTTTACTTTACTTTACAGAAGTAATAACTATACAAAAGGATGATGTGACTTGGAAAAGCCACAGAAATAGGTATGACCCTGAAAACTGTACTGAGGAGGTATGAACAATATACATGCTAACCTCCTCTTCCAAAAATACCAGTTGTATGTGTGTCAATTTAAACCAATGCTTTCAAGGCTTTGCAACTAACTGACCTGGATCAATCAAGCACATGAAGAGTTATGACTTTTTGAAAACTTCATACCTACAAGTTTTCAATAAATTGGTAATTTCCAGTCAACCTTCACAAATATTTTTCCTAGTCTGTATGGCCACCGGCAGTGTAGGAGAACAGATACAATATTGTATACAAGGGAGTGGGTTTTTTTTTTTTGTAGCTACAGTTGAATGGTGGCTAAAGTGTTAGCAAGTGCCCCCTCCCCTAATTCCTACTGGCCCGTACAATAATGGTCTGCCTTTTTGGCCAATAGAAATGTGTGAGGTAAAAATGGTGGAAAATCTACAATCTCTAAAAAAAAGTTTTTGGAGCCTTGCATTCAGACTTAGCAGAGGTATATACAATATTAAGGTTTTGCTAGCCTGGACAACCTGCTATAACCACTGGGTTATCTATATCTGTGCAATTATCATTTTGTACATTAGTCTATTTTTGTGGGAAATATTAGTAAGCTCTTCTGGGCAGGGTCCTTTTCTCCTCCTGTGTCATTGGGCCTGATTTATCAAAGCTCTCCAAGGCTGGGGAGTATACACTTTCATCAGTGAAGCTGGGTGACCCAGCAAACCTGGAATTTATCCGATCGAGGATTCAAAACATTTGCTAGCAAATGACTTTGAAGAAATCCATTCCAGGTTTGCTGGATCACCCAGCTTCACTGATGAAAAAGTATCCTCTTTATCCTTGCAGAGCTTTAATAAATCAGACCTATTGCATCTGTCCGTCATTTGCTACCCCTATTTATTGTACAGTGCTGCGTAATATGTTGGCCCTATACAAATACTGTTAATTAATAATAATAATAATGTGCCAGACCGCTCAACTCCTTCATAATGAAATGCTCTTCTGAGAACCCACGCCAACCCTTACCATTTAGATTAGCAGATTCCACACACATTCAACTAAAAACTACCTAGCATTCTGTGCTTTGAAAAAAAAAGCAAAACAAATAATTTTCAAATTTTCAGAGGCAAAATTAAAAAACAATTACTTTCTACTGAGGGTCATTTCTCATTTACCTCATACCAGCAACCATATGGCAACATTCATTCAGACCTGAACTAATAGTTAATGTTCAGATTCACATGCTAAGACCAAAATAACATAGGCCAGGCTGATAAGGTGACCTTCTCTTGGTATAATGCTAACCCCAATCTAACCAGTCTCTGCTCTACAAAAAAAAAAAAATGAAGATATTATGGGGTGACCTACTGGGCGTGTTCCAGGATCTCACAAACCAATACCATCCTTCCCTCTAATAAATCCTACATATGAATATCTCACTTTATTCAGTTTTCTCAGACCCTGATTTGTATCATAGACCTGCCCTTTAAAGTCAGTAAAAGTATGAATTATGACCGCACATAAAATTATCCACACTGCTATGTATATTTAATAGACTAAAGACATATGACTATGGTAGGGACGTTAGATTGTGAGCTCCTTTGAGGGACAGTTAGCGACATGACTATGGAATAGACATACAATGTTGTATAAAACTACAGAAAATGTAAAAAAAAGCCGTCGATGCAAGCATCACAAAATAATTTTACCAACACTAATGTTTGATTTTTTTCTGTTGGCCTTTTTTGAAGTATCTCAAAATAATAGAAAACAACACCGGGATCTGTTTCTGAGATTTAGTTCTAGATTTGTACGTGTAATGTAACATTTCCCAAATCATTATGGCATTTTTTTTTTTTTTACTTTAAACTTCAACTGGGATTGATCACAGAATAAGATTCATACTACAGAATCTTCAACTATGTAGTAAAATGTATCAAAATTAAATCTCTGTACATACTTGCTCTATTTCTTTGCAACGTCGATTAAGAGCAAGAAATTTTCTCTTATTAAGCTCTCTCATTCGCTGCTGAGCCTCTTCCTCTTCCTCATCTTGTAGGTTTTTACCAGCAAGTCCGCCATCAACAAATTCAACTTCTGTTTCTAGCTCACTCTCCAAGATGTTTCCACCGAAGAGTGGAGGAAGAGCTAGTTCAGATCCAGGTGGTACAGAAAATTCTTCAAAGTTCACAGCCATAATGGAAGATCTATGCAATAAATACATATTAGGTTTTTAAATTGAAACAATTAGACCCTAAATACACACATGCAGTAGTTTAGTACTTTATATAGACGATATAAATATTCTGACAAATAAAAACAAATGATAGATACATCTTACAAGTCTATAAGATAATAAACTGGGATGCTAAAGATAATGTTCTGAAAGGAAAGGAAATCTGAGTATCCGGAGGAAACCCACACAAACACGGGGATAACCTGCAAACTCCATGCAGATAGTGTCCTGGCTGAGCTTCAAACCTGGAACCCAGTGCTGCAAAGCCCAGAGTGCTAACCACTGCACCACCATTATGAAGTAAAATCTATCCTAACCTGAGAAAGGGGATGTACTCCCAGAAAACATTTGAGGCTTCTGTTTCCCCCTAGCTGTACTGGGTATCAGATATATATAACTGTACTAGATTGAATATCCTCTGTGAGTGTCTTATTGCCATCTTTACCAGTATACCTGTATTTACTGGTTTTAAAAAGATCTAGCGTTTGTATTTTTGTATTCTTTAGTGATAACTAATCTGGCCATAGGGTGTTAAGGGCCACACATTTAAAATTTCCCCAACAGACAGTATCAGGTTAGTAATGACTGCAAAAAGACAAAAACTGCAACTGCCACTGTTGATTTGAAAATCCCAGGCTCCATGTGGCCCTCGAGAACTAGATTGGGACAATCCTGCCCTATCCATTTGGATATGCTAATAGTACAAACAGGTTGACAGATTTCATAGCGTAATCTACAGCGTGCATTAAAATGTTCTTTATTCATTAGCAAATAGTGTGTATGTTGCTTCTTTAACTTCACCCTAGAATCAAATTCAAGCTCCTGTGCTTTGCCTTCAAATCCCCCCAAAATCCTTTCAAACGACATTTATTAAACGTGAGTACCCAGCCTAAAAAAGTAGGAAAGAAAAATTTTTTTTTTTTTTTTTTTTTTTTTTATTTTCTGTCCTTTATAAGGTATCTGTTGACCCTATTGCTGAAACCTTATTCCCATGTCTGGTGTTTCAGCTGGTGGCCCCAATCAAGTAGCTCATGCTTAATTCTTCCCAAATCCACTTCACTCTAAGACTGAAGCGACTGGAATTTGAAAACCTTTATTGTTTCTAGACAGCTATAAGTTAAAAGTTTTATGATAACTACCGAAAAGATATAGTAATTCAAATACAATTCTGATTCTAAAAATGTTTCTAGGGCTTTTCCTGTCACTTAGCCCCAAATAACTAGTTTGTTCTAATGTGCTTTCCTCCCCATTGACTTTGAATATGCTGTGATTACCAGGGGTTTAATTGAAAAAAAGTCAGGGGAGGGGGGAGAAAGAGGGGGTCTTAAGAACTTGAAGTGTGACTCCGGATTACCGCTTTTTGCATGGAAAATCCACCACGAGTCACACTCAGGATTACCGCTAGGGGGTTAAACTCTCCAAGGCCGGTGAGGATACACTTTCATCAGTGAATCTGGGTGATCCAGCACACCTGGAATGGATTTCATAAAAGTAATTTGCTATTTGTTAGCAAATGTTGTCAATCCTGAACCAAATCTATTCCAGGTTTGCTGGATCACCTAGCTTCACTGACGAAAGTGAATCCTCTCCAACCTTGGGGAGGTTTAATAAATCAGACCCATAGTATCCTTTACTCCGATATTCAAGGACTCACCTGCTTTTTTTTTTTTTATTAACCCCTAAATTGTCCCTTTTTTGCTTCCACCACAGAGAAGAGAGTAAAGGGAGATAGAAGATAGTGAAGATGTGAGAGGGGAGAGAAAGAGAGGAGGGGGTAGGGGGACAAATATGTGTATGGATGACTCCCCCCCTCCCCGAAAACTTTAGGACATAGTCTGATGTAAATGGGGGGGGGGGGGGGAATGTGGCAATCCCACTGCGCATGCAATTTTTTCTCCCATTTAGGAAAAAGCCCCTTTCGTGCATGCCCGATATTCGGCATAAGTAGCAGCCAGAAGCCTCCTAGGATACATGACATGGGTATCCCAAGAGACTCTGCGCTTCCTTTCTGTCTTAACTACCAGAGCGGTGTAAAAGAAAGGTTGAAAGGGCTTCCCTCATTTTTTTTTCATAAAAAAAAGAAAATATTTGTTACTTTTCATAAAAGGTCTATCCTTTAAGTAAAATAAAAAATGTTGCTGGTAGGTCCGTTTTGAGTCCTTACTGATGTCTTCCTAGTTATTATAAGTTCCACCATCACTCAAAAACGCATGGAGACATTTCAACCAAACTTCCTATATATATATATATATGACTGAAACTCATGTGAGTGCACCGCTGATCTTTGTACAGCGCTGTGCTTTATGTCAGAGCTATATTTGTATGTATGTATGTGATATATATATATATATATATATATATATATATATATANNNATATATATATATATATATATATATATATATATATATATATATATATATAGATGTGTATATGTGATCACAAGGAAACGCATGAAGACATTTAAACCAAACTTGCTAGACATATGACTCAGACTCATGTAGGTGCACTGCTGATCTTTGTACAGCACTGTGGTATGCGTCAGAGGTATATATGCATGTATGTATGTATTGCTCAGTGACAGTGTGCCTTTTTCTCACAGTGTCACCCGAGTGTAATCCAAGGCAAAAAAAAGAAACAACACCGTAGGCAAGAAAATCTTAAGGACAGAAATAGAAGACTTGCCACGATGCACAAGAGGGCTACTACATCTAGAGCTTCAGATACAGTACAACAGCATGGGATCTGACTACAGGATAACAGAGAAGCTCTAGATGTAGTAGCCCTGAGACAGTACAACAGCCTGAGACCCGACTACAAGAAATGAGAGAAAGAGCTACTACATCTAGAGCTTTAGAGACAGTACAACAGCGTGAGACCCAAGTACATGAAATGAGAGAAAGAGCCAGACCATCAAGGACTGCACAAAATTTTAGCTTAGCATTGGAAGGATTCCACTATGATCCACATAAAGACTACTCGCAGCATGCAAGTGTTACCATTGGAAAATGGAAATGGTCTGTAAGTACTGTCAAGCCAAGAAGTTTACATCTGAGTCTTCTAGTATTTGCTGCAAAAAAAGGGAAAGTCAAACTCTGCTAACTGCAAACACCACCATAAGAACTTTGGAATTACACATGAGCAAATACCTGAGTCAAAGCAATTTCTTAATAACATCAGAAAATACAATTCATGTTTCCAAATGACATCATTCAGCGCCACATCTGTTGTTCAACAGCCTGGGTTTCCATCCACATTCACAGTGCATTGGCAAAATTACCATAAAGTGGTACTTCTGCTGCCAGATTAACCACCAAAATTTCTACAAATATATTTTATTAAAAACAAACTAATAAAAACTGACCGGAGGTGCACCTACATCTCAGGAACAAAATTTCAGATTGTCCTAAAGTTACAAAGGATGTTTCATATGCACAATATTCTTATTAAAACATTTAAAACAGCATTGGAATATATGCCATTAATTTAATTTATTTGTATTTTAATTGCATATTGTACTTATACTTTTAAAACCTGTTAAAAACATTGCTTTGATTTAACACTATAGCTTTGATTCCTTTTCCTGTATACGATTGCAATAAATAAATACCCGGGCAACGCCGGGTAATCAGCTAGTATACCTATAAAAAAAGCAGGGTGTGTAGAAAGCGCCTTCTCCGTTGCTATTGACAATACATTCACACAGAATACTTTTAAACTAAAAGTAGCTTTTAAGGAAAGCCAACTGCGGCCGTAAAAAGCCCAGCTCGTACCAGAGGATATCTTCCAAAGATCTCACCACATCGCAACGTCTTTTGACGAGAATCCTCTAAATGTGAACAATTATTCTCACACGCAAAATAAACAGATCTCTATAGGTGACCATAATGCATGAACACAGATAAGATACCCGACCGTAATTGACGGTGGACCAATTGGAAACGTCCTGTGACCTCATATGCGTGCGTCTCGGTAACTAATTGGAGAACCATTTCAAAACTTCTCAATTACATAAAAGGTGTGAGCCGGATCGTAAGTAAAGGGCCAATAAGAAATTTTCCGGTGACGTCATATGTGTGCGCCCGGGAAGTAAGCGAAGTCGTTTTGGCCGGTTGTGTAGAGTAAAGAGCAAGGTAAAAGCGTGTTCGTGATTTGCATAAAAAATGGTTGCGTGGGACTAGAGGTTCATAGGAAGGCTATAATTTATACAGCTTGTGAGATCTGTAAGCCTAGAGGGAATATTCGGACGTTAGTGGTTAGAGGAAATTGGTACAGAAGAAGTGCACAAGTATTGCAGTCCCGCCGCGCTTCTGTGTTTGGTGCTCAAACTCAACCCCTTCCTGTTGTCTAATATTAAATCGCCGATTTTCCCCCGTGACTAGTTCCTATCCTGAACTCCAGCACCCTATATGGTAATGTTCTCCCGAGCCCCTCTTACCCGGGCGCACCACCTGCCACTTTTCAGTAACCACCCGGTTTTTGGTGGTTACTGAATAGCTGGGTCACAATACAGGGGCTGCAACCCACCTACTATTTTTTTCCACCCAGGTTAAAAAATTCTGGGTTCAACAGTGCATGGGTTCATAATGATTTCTTACCTTCTTTGTAAACCCTACCTGGTGCCCCACCTTTAATAATTTTTGGCTTGCTCCAACTAATTTTTTCCAACTTCCCATCTTCTGTCTTTTAAAACCCCCACTACTTTCCACCACCATTAAATATCTCTCTTCCTATTGTGTGATACTTCCCCCACCTCTCAAGTTTTTCTGGGAAGGGTCCTCTCCTCCAGTGTCACTGTCTATATCCAACTGTGATTTGCAACTCCTGTTTAATGCACAGCGCTGCATAATATGTTGGTGCTATATAAATCTAGTTTATTAGTAACAATATATTGGTAAGGTACCATGAACCCAACTTCTTGGTGTTCCATGTTTTGCTAAGAGTGTAATCAAAAGTGGTAGAATAATAGTGTAACAAGATAGGCTTAGTTCACATTATCAGTAAAAACTGTGGAATTTACCAGTGACTACTGCCAACTGCTAGGCACCTGGGATTGGTAACGAGCATTTTACAAGCAGCAGTGGTTCCTGGCATAAGGAAGCGATAAATGCAACCTTACCGCTAGTGTAAATTTAGCCTGACGTCAGATGTGCCCCTAGGGCTATATCTAGTTAAAGCGTAACTTTTTTGTTGACAATTTGCTTTCTGAGCTTCTCTCATTCTGGTGCTTGCTGTCCTGTCCAGTGCCACCATCATCTTTTCTTTCAGGTTCTTCCAAACGACACACAATCTTGCACTGTGCAGGCATGAAATTAGGATTTTTTTTTAATATATTTTTATTGTGTTTAAACAGTGGAAAAACATAATACAATTTTTCAACCAAAGGAACAAATGATACAACATGTGCAAATACGGTTGAGACACGTTAACATGTTTTTACAATAGGCAAATCGAAAGAAAATAGGCCAAGACATTTCAATATAACATACAACAAATATACAATGCCAGTAGTTCAAAAAGAAGGCATAAATATAATTTACATAACAAAAGGGAGATCATTTATTAGTTCTCTTTCAAGGTAGCGTGCCAAAAACAGTTATACAATTTTGTTTTGTTAGGAAAGTTTTATTGACACACTAAACATGGCTAAGTCTCAAAAGAAAATTTGAGCTTTAGATTCTTTGTGCAAAGAAACCTCTACCCATTTCATTTTGAATAATTCTTGCAATTTAGTCATAAAGAGATGCATCGTTGGAGGAGTGGATTCTAACCAGCAATGAAGAATAGTTCTTTTGGCAATAGCTGAAAGTAAGAGTGCCAATCCTTTGGTGCCCCTAATAAGCAGAACTCATTGCAGTTACACTAAACCAAAAACTATCCACTCTGGTGTGAATGGTATGTAATTCAGCAGATATCTGCAGATATAATGTACCACTTGCCTCCAGAACTGTTTATTAATTGGGCATTCCCAAAAATTTTGGTAAAGTGTTGCCGACTTGGCTCCACATTCAAAACATGTACTCCCATCTGAGAGACCCATATAATGATCTCCCTGAGGCGATATATAATTTCTATGGAGAAGTCGAAAAAACAGTGGTTACTAAAGAGTTTGGCCACAATACAGGGGCTGCCACCCACCTACAATTTCTTCCCACCTGGCTTAAAAAAAATTTCTGGGTTGAGCACTGACATCTGCAAATTTTTGAAACTGGTAGAATAGGAAGATGAGTTTGCCATTTTGCCAGGCTTACTTTGGAAGTTTCCTAGTTTAGATCAGTTCTAAGAAATTCATACAGTTTGGAAATAGCCTTTGTGGGAACCTAAAGGAGACAATACCATTGTGTCTAATGGATTATTCCAATCTCCAGGAGCTAGCTGTCTAGCTACCCTCGCTCCATACACCCTTATTTGGATCAGTAAAATATACTCTCTGCCATAAAAGGAGATGCTTTGCTTTAAAAGTATCATGCATGATAGCGGATGGGGTGCCCCATCCCCATTACTGCAAAGCATGCATTAGCAGATAAGACTGGGACTGCCAGTGTCCCACCCCCATTAGTGCTGAGCACTCGTAAGAGGATAATGGTGGAACTGATCGTACCCCACTGTCATCTGTTCAGATGAAAAACTGCCACTAATGAGTGTAGTGGGTCATGAAAAGCGGGAGGTACACCCAGGTATAAGCCTCTGGGGAGAACTATGGAGCCAATCTCATTTTCTAGTTGTAAGACATCAAGCATCATTTAGCTCTATCCTTCCCAGCTGTGCTGTCTTTAGCATGTGCCCTTTTATGTGTGTTGTATTTCATTTTTTTTTATCCCAAAGGCTCAACATCACATGTGTGTATTACCTGGGCCAGTCAGTAGGGGATGTTTGCTGTAATGTGAAGCAAACAGATTTTATCTAATACCTATGCTAATTTTATCTTTTTTTTTTTTTTTTTTTTTTTTTTACAATTAAAGCTGAAGTTTATCCTTAAAAAAAAACAAATTACCATCCTCTGGGCTTTTATACCTGGAAAGTTTTAGGTTTATGAAAATTGATGCTTTTGAAGTGTATTATATTACATTCTGCTGTGATTTTTCTGCTGTGATTTTTGAAGTCCAAAGGGAATACTTCTACTTTGGCTGCCTGCTCATGAAAAGTTTTTTGATGTGCTAGCAGCCATTTTCATGATCTTAAAGAAACAAAAAAAAACATTAGGTCTTTGTGAACATGGACTAGACAGACACTTTAGTTTTTGCTAGTTTTATTGAGAATTAAAAAAAAATTGCTTATACATATAACTCTAATACTGTTGACCTCTATATCTGTGATAAAGCATGTCATTGGCGGATGAATTGCTTGCGGACCTGGAGGAGGCAGCTGAAGAAGAAGAGGAAAACCTAATAGATGAAGATGACCTGGAGACTATTGAGGAGGTGCAGGAGGAGATGCAAGTAGACCTAAATGCAGAGTCAGTAAAAAGTATAGCCAAATTGTTGGATAGTAAACAGGTTAGTTTATTTTACTATATGAAAACTATCCCTAGATCCAGGTATCTTGATGCCTCCGTTTATGTACTTTTTTTTTTTTTTTTTTTTTCTTCATTGTGACTCTGCTCCTCATGATGCTCCTTCCAGTTCAGCATAACTGAAGTAACTAAATGGCTACTTGTGCTCCCACTACCTGGTCCATTCTGTTTTTTTTTTTGTCCATTTATCTGAAAGTATAATAAAAGTACAATAAAATTTGTTAAAATTTACTAATGAATATATCTATTTTTTTGGTAGTTTGCAGAGATTTTGGCTAAGATCGAAGAATATGTCAAAAAACAAGCAAACACATCAGAAGGTATCATACTTTGTGCTGTGCACTTTGGTTTTTATTGTAAACTTTCCATTTCAATATATTTTGTAATTAAAAATAGAATTTTTCCATCTTCATGCAGCCTAATTAAAACAAATTATGTCCCTCAGTATATTCAGCATTCTGTGGTAGAGTACCTATAGTGGGAAAGAGAATGAGTTGCTCTGGCCCCTATTCTCCCCCTTAAGTAAGCTTTTATGTAGTTGGGAGGGATATACTGTCAAATCTCACTTTGTTGACAGCTCTAACCTGTCTGATGGTACCCAGCAGCAGTTTCAGGCTTTTTGAAGACAACCATTTATACTCAAACCAATGCATAAGTATGTTAAATGCACGTAAAATCTTTTAGGGATTTTTTTTTTTTTTTTAAACAAATGAGTTGTCTGGCATAGGAATCTTTTAAAGCGACAGTCCGAGAAAATGTGCATTTTTAGCCTCCTTGCATCTTGTAGACATAGAACATTTATTTCGAATTTTTTTTAAATGGTCTCTTAAATTTTTTTTTTTCCCCACGACTGTATATAATTTGTCTTAGCCATTTCTGTTACTTAAACCTCGTTTTCTTCCCAGTATTGGGTCCTGTGGAAGCTGCTCCTGAGTATAAAGTGATTGTGGATGCAAATAATTTGACTGTGGAAATCGAGAATGAGTTGAGTAAGTTTGTTTCTTACCTTTCTGCTAAAAAATACACTTTACAGCCTAAATATTTGTGTTTTAAGGGTTGTGGGCTGTTGATTCATTTGACTTGCAAAGGTTGTGAAACAGTCTGTAAACCTAACATAAATTGATTAACTGGGTTAAATGTAAACTGTAAATTTCACTGCTGAAAACCATGTTCTCACCACATTATAATGATATCTTATATTTTTACAGATATCATTCACAAATTTATCAGAGACAAATACTCTAAAAGGTTTCCTGAGTTAGAATCTTTGGTTCCCAATGCCTTAGACTATATCAGAACAGTTAAGGTATGTGAGTGAATGTTTGTTTTTAATGCACAGCATGTAGCAGGATTATTTGACTATTTTTTTTTTCCCTCCCTCTCACTATTGTGTCCAACACATCATAGCATTTGATAGGTTAATACCAAGCCAAGTGTGCAGCAGCCTCCTGGCTTTCATTCTTACGCAATCTGCTCAATGTAAATTCACTTAGTTTGTGTAAAAGTGGCACCTTTTACACAAAGTGTAAAATGAATGTCCACTTCCTCCCATATCTAATCCCTCAAAAGAAAAATAAGTCCCTTTTTTTTTTTTTTTTTTTTTTTTTTTTTTTTTGTATGCCTTTTACAATTGGTACAACTTCATTGTATCAAAAGGTAGTAACAAAATTTTGGCTTATAACCCAAATGTAAATTTTTGTCATCCTTATTCCCTGATCTTACAGGTGACCTTTACAAAATTATATGTACTTTTCTTGTTTGATCTGTTTTGCCCTATAAATGGTTTATGTAGGATACTTCTTTTGAATAAATAGTTTTTCTAGCATGACCATTTTATTTTCTCAACTATCTGCATTTGAAGTTTCTTAGTGTCTATTCAACTTGCCTATTAGAAACTGCTTTACTAGAAGGTAATGGGTGGCAACTTGTTGCCAAGTATGTAAAGCGGTGGAGTGTTTGTTGTAGGGTAATTTATTCTATACAGTGGCATGGCAAAATGTATAAAGCTGAATCCAGCTTATTCTTGAGGATAAGATGTATCCCTGGTTCCCCATATTTGGCCTTAATATCTGCTTTGATGCCAAAGATATTTTGTCTGCTATATTTATTGTAGTTTGGGTAAGCATCTGCTTTTTTTATGTTTTGAATTTCAGGAACTAGGAAACTGTTTGGATAAATGCAAGAACAATGAGAACCTTCAGCAAATCCTGACCAATGCCACTATAATGGTTGTTAGTGTAACTGCATCCACCACACAAGGGTAATCATATGCTGCCTTTATTTAGTGTTTATTAAACATTTTGTTTTATGATTTAAAACTTGTTGGGATTTTGTGTTTTGTTGTATAGGCAACAGCTAACTGAAGAAGAATTAGAACGCATTGAAGAAGCATGTGACATGGCACTGGAGCTGAACCAGTCCAAACACAGAATCTATGAATATGTAGAGTCCCGCATGTCTTTCATTGCCCCCAATCTGTCTGTCATCGTTGGAGCCTCTACTGCTGCCAAAATTATGGGTGAGAATCGGGTTTCAATTGAATATCTGTTTTGATGTAGAATGTTTATGGTTCATAGAGATGTATGCATGCAGTGTTAAAAATTGCATATCTATATATCAATATTTTTTTTCCTGTATTTTTAAAATGTATTACTTTAATGCTATAAAGAAAGCATAATGGTATGCTGTTCAGTAAGAATAGAACAAAACATTCGGTGAAGGACACCAGTTTTTGTGAGACTTCATAGGCCAATGAAAAAACACATATAAAACAACGTCCCTTTATTTTATACACCATTATACATCAATATAAAATGTAATAAAAACCATGAATGGTACACTAGACTCTCCTATTGGGTATCCCTTGTAGGACTATGACCAAATACTTTCTCTACGCGTTTCACAGAAATTGCACTTCATCGGGAGAAAGGAAATCTATAATGGTGACAACATATATACAATCAATTTTTTTTCTCATTTTTAAATGAACAATATATTCATTAAAAACAGTGTAATTTGCATGAATAAATGCACCTGGTGTTCATATATACGGCCTCTCATATAGAGTGGCAAGGGCACGAAGGAGATGGTGGTAAAAGGTATCTTTTCAGTACCCCGGTCTGGCAATAGAACATAAATTTCACAGTCAGTAAATTGTTAAAGCTTATATCGTTCACCGTGAAACAACTATGGTAAACCTTATATCTTCCTTTAGTCACCAAGTGATAAATACAAATTATTAGAGGTCTCCCAGGACTCGCATAAGTCCATCTCCTAAGTGCATCCTCAGTTTTTTTTTTTTTTTTTT